>NC_092821.1:133051958-133406958 GCF_023375885.2 Dermacentor andersoni
CAGACAATCTGAAGCAATCTGAGGAATTACAGTAAAACTTCATTTAAGCCTATAGTTGGTATATAATTCTGAACTTAAACTTACGGCGCAAACACCTAAGACGGACTACAAAAGGAAGATACGACACACACAGCGCCAGTATGTGTCGTATCTTCCTTTTGTGGTCCGCCTTAGGTGTTTGCGCAGTGAGTTTACGTTCACCATTTGAGAAGCGTGGCGCCTGGTCACCAGAAAAGCCATAGAGACGCAGTCGCACTCTTAAGAGCGCCGCGTTATTCCCTGTAACTACGTATAGGCGAAGTGGTCGAGAGGTAACATTTTCGACTCGCGAACTCTACATGTCCGCAGCTTGAATTCAGGCTGCGCGGGTTCTTTTTTTCCTTCGTTTCGTTTTCTATAGACGTCTCAGAAAACAGTCCGGGATTACTTCGGCGGACGCCCGAAAGACCAGGGTAGTTACGTATTAAATTATATAGCTGCAAAAATAAACTATAGTGTGCATTTGGCAAAATACACATTGTGAGAAAGGGTGCAATCCCAAAAATTCCCCCTTTCATATGGGCGTATTAGTACGCCTATACACCATTCTTTCTGGGTGTAAGGGCGTGGGTCAGGAAAACACCCTTAAGGGTGCAATTTTTCCTTAGTGTGTAGGCAAAGAAAGCTTCGTTTTGAAATGGCTCCATTCGCATTCAAAAGACTAATGCACCGTCGAGGACACTTGAAATGCGAGAAAGGGCTCACTGTAACATGCGTTCTTCCGTTACTGATTTCGGTAATACACAGTAAAATAATTGACACTCTTCAAAGAGAATAAGGATGTAGATCGGTTTTAACTAACCCCTTTACGAAAGAATGGTGTAACTGTGTGAGTTATGGACCGAGTTACACGCTATTTTATTTTTCACTTTTAAGGGTGCCAAATTACTTTGAAGTGAACGAGTGATAGCGGCAAGATTGCAGCTTGTACGCCTGCACAATGTTCTTGGCGACCAAATCAATACAGCGGTGGCAGGTCGTGCCCTCGATGCTATTACTTGCGAAGGGTGTTCTGCTTTTTAAGATCTTATTCGCGTTTCATCTGTTTTCGGTAGCATAACGTGTATTTAATACTCTAAAGATAGCTTCTGGAACATCGTAAAGCATTTAAGCACAGAGACACCATGCGAACGAAAGAAGTACTGGTAAATGCGCAACCTTTCAGAGACTAAGAGCTCGTACTATAGTATTTAACTCATCATATTCAAATATCCGAGAGTATACCGCACTTCTAATGGATCGCGTTCACTCCAACTGGACCCGAGCAGAGCAACACGGCCGGCAACCACCTATTGCAAAGCGTTCCCAAAGAAGGCAATAACTTGGGAGATTAATCAGTGCCTGCCCAATCCGAAAATGCAATACGCCAGCGCTTAGCTAACTTTTGCAGTACATTCATTTGAAGACTGTCACAGTTACCGAGCGACGTCACATGACGGCGCACCAGTAACCACATAAAACGGATGATAATTTTCGGCCGAAGATATGTCCACTTATCGGAAGGTTGTCTGAAACACTTTAGCACGGCTGTTCGACTTCGTTTTATTCGAAGTGCATTTCCCCTGTTACGGCATCACTCGGAATCACTTGACTCGGAATCAGTGAATTTCGGTATAGATAAAAAAACATAAGCGATTATCAATCCTCAATTTCACATGTCCACATGCGCTGCCGAATAAGCTCGAACCGAATTGTTCGGAAAGCATTTAGTAACTGTCTGTTTGCAAACAGGCCGGACGTTTTCACTAATAATAAGTTTATAACGTCGTGAGTGGCTGGCACCTGCACTTGCGAACAGTCCTGGCGAAATAACTTCATTATGTTTAACAGGCCCTCTTTACCTTCACGACAACGTTCTAAACTGTGCTTTTAAACAAAGATGATGTCACAAGGCGTGTGTCACACTCGGCTTCAGGTTCAGGCCACGTACGGTGAGTCAGGCATCCGTCTTTGACCCTGTAATGCCCAACGTATCCTACATGCGACGTTGAATTCGACGCTTCAAAATGATGCCGTATAAGCGCAGCAAGCCTAGCACGAAGACTATAGTTTCGTTTTCCATACGATGCAGTAAAGTTTCGCCTCTGGGCAGGTTAACAAACCAATCGTTGATTAATTTATCACCATACTAGGTGGTTACAACTCAAATAACATTTTATCGATTTCGTTTTCAAATGCGTTCTCGATAGCCAGAAATACAGGTGAACAGATAATCTAACTTTTTTTTTTGGATCCGGAACTGTGTTCGGGCGCCGCACGGTCACCTGCGCCAATTTTGATGTCGCTTTTCAATGAACGCAGCGACAAACTCCCGGCGTGGAATGTCGCAACAAACTCGTTTACTAATACCTGTCCTCAAGCACGTGCCGGAGATTGCTCATGTTTCGCTAACGAGCAGCGGTAATTAGCAGTGTCGCCAGCTTAGAGGAATGACGCTCATTAGCGATGACCGCCGTGCCCTTTCACGCAAATGCGCCGCTCTGAGAAGCGACAGGAAATCGAGGCTCGCCGTTCCGCTAGCTAGCTTACTAAATTTGTCCGTTACGTCCAGTTTGCGACACAGTCCGTCGGTGGAACCTGCCCTCCCTCTGGAAAATGCCTTGCAGAACAAGCTTTCTTTTCTTTCTTTCTTTCTTGGAGCCCACGCGTGACCTGTAGTTATCGTAACTATACATGCTTGGCCGAGACCGCAAACGTGCCTTTTAGTTTATTTCGTTTTATCATTTTATTGTCTTCAGTGAACGCGCAGATAATGTTACAGAAGGGATTGGGTTAAGCTGCGTTACCCAAAAGGCGAAAAGGCAAAGAATATATACGAGTTACCTGCATAAGTATACATATATACGACGTGAAAAAAAAACGTACAAAATACACAGAATAATCAGACTGCCCATTAGTACGGTTCTTGCCAGAAAGTAATTTGCGTATAAGTTACTCAGTAAAAGCTCCATTATTAATACTTTCAGCGCTTTTAAAAAAGAACGTGATAGAGAATAGCACGGGAAAAACCCGAAAATGTTGCTATATTGTTGTCTAAGCCTTCGGTTTCTTTCGGTATTATCAGACTATCGTTACAGTAAGTATGCTTTAATATTATTAGTAGCATTTCTGCTTCGCGTAGCTTAGTTCTGTGTGCTCTAGTTGAAGTCGGTATAATAAAATTTCATGTCAGCATAATCACAGATTTTCTTGCTAGTAAGCTTTCAGGAATCACTGCAATCCTTTATTCCTTAAACTACCTTCCTCGTTCTATTAAATACTTCATATCAATTACCTTTTCCTGAGCCATTTAAACTACTGCTGTCCTATCTGGGACAAATATCTGGGACTAATATCAACAGATTTTACATCCTGCAAAATAAAGTTCTTCCGAGTTATTTGCAAAAAAAATATGATTTTCCTTCAGCGTCTTTATTTCACGAACTTAAGACGCCGAAAGTAGCATTAAAGTAGCGTTTTAACGCCATAGCGTTAAGGGCTCCTGGTCGCATAAAATCCGACGTCGGTGTCCGGCGAAAAAAATGTCCAGCCCAAGTAGGAACCACGCATATATACTAAACCCCTCTTCTACGACCAAAGTTGCTCAGACCTTGTCTTTCATTCATTACAAAGTTATTCCACAGAATTTTGAGAACAGCAGCCCACAAACAAATGTAATGAAAAAAAGAACACGACAGCGCATATCTTTTATGTTAGCTCTACTCAGACTGAAAAATATTAAAAGTGCGAAACAATAACAGGAGATTCGACCGACGCAAGAGGCCGCGTTTCTACCAGAAAGCTCGCCCACGTGTATAGCGTTCGCCGCCAGCGTTTCTCGGTAAACTTTACGGTTACATAAGCTGCAGTTGCCGGGAAGCATGAAAAGCAGTCAGGGATCTTTGAAAGCTATGGTGTTCTACTCTAAAAGGCGAAACCTAAGCGTCCTCAAAAATTTTGTACTTGCGTGAAGAAATGAGCAGACAGTAAGCCTAAACTACATCACTTGCATGGCTCAACTACAGCAAAACGAAGCTCCTTACAATACAAGAAATCTAGAGTTTGGCGCGTGCCATAATCACGCACTAACTACGTATCGCAAACGTTGCGCTCCAGGCAACCTCGGTTACTAAATGACCTTATTGGTATTCAAATTGATACTGTGTCTTGTTCGACTCTTGATAGTCTTGCTTTCTTGCTCCCCCATGTGAGTTTTATGCTATTATCCAAGGTTGAGCAGTGCACTGACATGTACGTTTTCTTCGTTCTTTTCTTTATGCATCTTATCTGTCTGTTTGTTTTTTTCTCGTCTGGGATGTTTATGCATAGTATATAGTAGTGCTTGAATTGCGAGCAGTTAGAAAAACTGTTTCCGCTCTGGTGCTGCTTTTGTTCTCGGATATTTGGGGCTGATCAAGCTGCCACGAGCAGCTTTCTTTCCCACTTTCCCTCCGCAATTAATAATGTATCTTGTTTTGTGGAAGTAAATTATACATACATACATACATACATACATACATACATACATGCATGCATACATGCATGCATACATACATACATACATGCGTACATACATACATACATGCATACATACATACATACATACATACATACATACATACATACATACATACATACATACATACATACATACATACATACATACATACATACATACATACATACATACATACATACGTGCATGCATGCATATACACACATACACACACACACACGCACACACACTGATCCCACCAAGAAAAGAATGAAAGAACACTAGTTATATCCTCTAGGTATTACTTCTCAAAGCACCGTTCTCCGTGTATTGCCTTCTAGCTAGCCGCAAAAGGCTGCGCTGTGATCCCTCATACCAACGATCCCAACCCACGTCGGGGATCAGGCCGCAACCACGAAAAAAAATGGACTCTCTTCCCAGACACGACGCGTAATGCGGAACCTGCCCGGGAGAAATGAAGTTGCCATGGAAGGGGGGGGGGGGGGGGGGTAGCGTAAGAGCAGGCGGTCGCCCACGGCTCAGCCTAATTAGAAATGCAGATTAAAGCTCCATGCGGCCTGCGCAGGGGCCGTGAGATTGAGACCTGTGTTTTCCGCGTAGATGCACTTTCTCCTGGGCTGGTGCATCGCGATGTGCACATTGAAAATCGCAAAGGATACATTGTTTGTTTAGTTCTCTTTAAGCGGGTTCATCATATTCGCGAAACAAAAGGGTGCCCCTTTTCTCTTCCTTTCTTTTTTTTGAAATTTTACGCATCGCCGCTTCAATACAAGACGTACGAACAGCGTACACGATTCTTTATCGTCTGCAAAACAAACATTAAGTTATGACTAGGGTTTGCTTGTTTTTTTCTTTTTTGGTTGGTTGGACGCGGTATTCTTTCGGCGTGTTCCAACAGCACAGCAGAGAAGGTAGGGCTTCAACTTGGTTACAAGGTCCACAAAGATTCGGGCCTTGTATTCTCATCTACGGCAATCGACTATCGCGTGGTTACTTAGGTTCTTATAGACCTTTTCATCGGGCGAGGAGGAAAGGGCGCGCGGCAAGCCTTTCCTCTTTTTGCATGTATCGGTTTTAATTCAACGAAGAGAACCGGTTTCTCCGTATTACCAGCATGAAATGGTAAATCTGCTCACTATCCGATCACGGCGTATACGGACCAAAACATAAGAGCGCATGCTCGTCTACGGCCAACCTAAGGCAACTACGAAACATCTTAGTGGCAGGCGCGATCAAACATTTGTGATACACCGGCATCTTTCTCACGCATTTCAAGTCAAGTAGGCTTGAAATCAGTATATATATGTCTACGCCAACCTCCTGCATGAGGCCGATGGCGCGGCTCAACACAGAGATCACTACGGTTGGGGGACCAGCACGATACATATAAGGCTATCTGCTTCGGCATTGCCTTTTTGCTCTGTAAAGCCATAATGTCCGAGAGGGATCGCATAAAAAGTATGCCATGGCTATTTTTGAGGACAAAATTTCCGTAATACGTGTGAGTGCGTCGTAGAGAACGGAACGAACACAACCGAAAAATAAAATCGGTTATCATCATATATTTCGCGTAAAAGATAGAGAAAACGGGCTAACACCGTAGTACGACGTCGCATAGTCGCACCGCACAATATTTACAGATCTATAAACTTTGATGCCGCATGCTTAAACCATGCGCTATATAGAACAAATATATCCATAATCCATTAACTACCACTGCTTAGGATGCTCGCGCAGTTCGTTAGCGGTCGCTTTGCTGGACAAGTATAGCTCACACTCTGAGGTATGCTGTTATTACTAACCAAAACTATTTAATTCATGGGTGGAAACCTCATCGACCGAACCAAGTAATCACGTAATGTAATCTGCAGCTAACAGTTTGAACGCTTGTGAAAGTATGACAGCACAGCTCCTGTCGCTGCAGGACGGTACCCACGCTGTTACGATCGCCGCGTATCTTTCATTGCTCCTAAACCGCAGCTTAAAACTAAAGGATAAGACTGCAATAAGGTCACATTAGTGAAGTGAACATTAGGAAATACACAATTGATCTCCGAGGCTGATTGTAGGCTCAAATATGCGCGCACACATCGCGCTGCGTGCTCCATCCGCCTCAATGCCGGCAGAAAGTCCGGCCATGACGACTTAAACCACTTCAGCACGTCTCACACAACCGTTTTCCACGAAGAAGACGCCACGTCATACTAAATAGACCGCACGAGCGCAAAAACAAACGCCAAAAACCACTGCCGAACGTATACCTGCCATGCAAAACGGAGCGCTCGCCCAAGCCAGCATGCCGACTGCCCATAGATGGCGCCACTGCGATGCAATATGGTGGCGCCCAAGAAAAAACGGTCTATAGATGCGACTATTTTTAAAGCGAACCTTTCCTCCCCTCTTTCTTTCCCACTGCTGCTGTCTGGCAGACGGCGTCGGGGGCTGGTTCAGAGCGCGTGTATTAATTAATCCGGAGTCCCCCTCCCCCCACACCCCCGCCCAATACAATGTGCCTCCTAATCAAATCGCACTTTCGGCACGTAAACCTCCCAGAAATCGATTCATAGGTGCTCGCTCAAAATGCGACGTGGTGTGTTTTGTTTTACTTTCCGCCCTCTGTATTTTAACCCCCGCCCCGCCCCCCTTATTTTTTTTTTCACGCGGCAGGGCGGAGTGTCACTTTTAGGAGACAATTTCTTGCCTGCTTGTCTCTCAGCATGCTTATGTGCGTTATTTATAGTGTACGATATGGCACAATTGATAATAATAACCATTAATAAATCAATCAAGTCATTGATTTACCGTGCCCAAGAACAACCCTAAGGTGGGAGTGTTGACACAGGCGCAGATTAAGCACCTAAAAAACAAAACATGCACACAATGAATAAAAAGAACAATTGTGAAAAGAACAGTGTACATAACACAGCGCAAGGTAAAACACAAAAGAAAGAGGAGAAAGGCAGTTGAGCAAAGTGAATAATAATAATAATAATAATAATAATAATAATAATAATAATAATAATAATAATAATAATAATAATCACAGAGAAAGATCTCGCAATTAACTTCAATCAATGTCCGCTTGCTTACAAGAGGTAAAGAAAACGTTGTGTATGACTTCGTGCTGACCGGCCCCGCTGCAATTCGCACAAATCAAGGATTACCGACGTTAAAGCCGAACCACCGCGCATAACGATAAGCTTATGCCGCGAGCGGATCACTGAGGTGCTCGGGTATGCGGGTGCGCCATGGATCGAGGCTCCTAATTTTTTTTTTCCTCACTATTACCAGGAACGTGGCTTAGCTATTGCGTACGTGCGTAAGTGATTCCTCCTTATTTATATGCAATAAATGCAATAAAACTTGGCGTCATTGCAGGAGGAGGAGGAGGAGGATATTTTAAAGAGCGTGTCTCTAGCCTGGTACTCCTCACTGGGGAAAGGTTAAGTGGGAAATACAGGGAAAGGTAGGTGTCGGGTGTTTATGTTATGGTACAATGAGCTACTACATACACGTTGTCCAATATGCGGATGCGCACTGTAGACGCAATGCACGTAAGAGGAAGCTTGTCCACAAAGAAAAAAAAATATATTGCACAAACACATTTCGCATTGTCTGCACGTCTCACAGGTTCTAGAGGCCATCGTCTAAACCAGTCTCACGTAGAAAGCTCGAGAGTGACATTATGGCACGTTGGGCACGGTCAACTCTTCTGCACGTGCCTAAAATCTTTTCTTCCAGTAGGTGTATCGCTGTAGGTTCGGACTCGGAGGACCCTGATTTGATAGCCAAGAGTGCTTCTTCTTGTGCATTTACAGCGCGACAGTAGTCCTTATAAGCTCGTTATTCCTTCAAAATGCAGGCTGTTGCTCGTAAAACCTCACAAACCCCGCAACCAACCTAAAAGACAGCAATAGCCTAA
This sequence comes from Dermacentor andersoni, assembly GCF_023375885.2. Lineage (NCBI taxonomy): Eukaryota > Metazoa > Arthropoda > Arachnida > Ixodida > Ixodidae > Dermacentor > Dermacentor andersoni. Next base: position 133,060,415 of record NC_092821.1, read on the forward strand.
GTAGGCACTAAGACCCCATGCTGCGCATTTATCATATTGACTTATTTGCCTCATTACAGTACATATCAAGTATTGGCTATACACAACCATCAGAAGGCTGATAGACGGTCTATACAGGTCGTATATGGACAATAGCCCGTCGAAAGTGTGAGACCACAGAATGAGGCATATCAACAGTCTAGGCCCACGACAGTCATAAGCCCACTGTCGTTGGCCTATGACTGCTATAATTTCATAGAGGCCGTTGAGTCTGTTGACGTTCCGTAAAAAGTTAATATACTTATCGCCTTACTATCTTTGTCGACACGTGTCTGTAGGATGTTATGTAGACTATGAAATGCAAGCGTTTATAGACTATGCAGGGCAAGAGAGCGATGCCTTCAATGAAAACAAGTTGGATTACTCTTCGGCAAAATGAAAAAGAAAGCTGTTGAAATAGCAGCCATAGGCCCACGACAGTCTACGAACAAAAAACCACAGTGTACGAACAATTTGCAAGTACAACCTGTAGACATTGCAGATCACCGTCTCCGCAGGCTTGCTATCCGCCCGCTCACAACTGCTTACACAGCAGCTGAATCCCACAACAGCAACCGGCAGCACATGAGCAATTCTCGCGTAAAAAAGAAAGCAAAAGTTGCCCAGCTCCAACGCGAGTTCTCGGAACGGCAGAGCAACTGTCGACCCCCTCCCCCCGCCCTCCCCCTTGACTCGGCAAGGAAGGTCACACGCTCGCTTTGTCTTCCCAGCGACCGAGCCGACTTCCCTAATTCCTTTATTTTTTTCCCCGCTCCCTCGCTTTAACCACAATCCCGGGGCTGGCGGCGGGGGGATTCCCCTGAGATACGATGTCGAGTTCTTAAACACACTTCGCAAAGTCCCGACCCCCACCCCCTTCCAGTGTCTTTCTTGCACGACGCACCCCGCAGTCTTCTCGACCTCCTTTCTCTCTGTCTCGTTTCGAAATTTCCTCACCGCCGTCTCTCTTATCTTATCCAACTCTTGTTTAAATAAAGTGGGTCGGCGCGGAGGGAACCGTCAAGCAGCGTAGGACGAAAAAAAAGAAAGACAAAACGCAATCTTCTCGTCTCCCGTCGTGCGCCGTTGTACGGAAAGAACGAAAGTAGCACAGAACAAAAGGAACACGAGAAGCGAGAAAATCAACTGAGCAATGCCGGTGGAGGCTGCGAAATGGAAGAAGGCTTACGTTTTGTATAATTTATTCCGTGCAGTACAGTGAAATGCTCGTCGGTGCTTCGAAGCGGGCGAGCCCCCGATACGATTCCTGGGACACCGCACACGGTCATCGGTGCCAGCGGGACGCTACCTGTATCGTCCTGTTTTGTCTGGATTTCTTGTGTGTATGTTGTCCAGTTTTCATCGAAAGCTTCCTTTGACTGCCGATAGCCATTTTGTAGATCGCGAACGGATCTTCGCATAACGCCTTCCTTCGGTCGGTGGGGGTCTCTACGAAATAGCGCAGAATCGAAAAAAAAGAGAGAAAACAACTTATCTGCTGGCTCGGAGATAAGAATCGCCATTGCATTCTCCCTCTGACTTGGGAAAACTGAGTGGGGCGCCAGGTTGTTACCTGGTTGAAATGCAGATGTTGCAGCTTATCGGTGCGCAAAATTTTAGGCTCTTGCGTTAATTATGGCTTTCGCAGAAAACTACTTACGTCACCGCTCGTAAGCGTTATACACACCGGTAGTAAAACAGCACCAGAGAGCACAAGGGACCAGACGACGAAGAACCACACGTACACAGGGTCGTTCACATGTCATTCTTCTTCGTCTGGTCCCTTGTGTTCTCTGGCGCTGTTTTACGGCCGGTACAAACAAACTAGCCCAAAAGTACGTCTCGACCAGTTATACAAACGTCATGCGCATGTTTTCCTCGAGTCTGGGAAGAACGCAAGCTGACACTTAGTTTAAATTTCCAATAAATATAAGGCGGGAAGGGGGGGGGGGGGATGGGGGGGTTCTATTGAAGCGTGTATTGACACGGTCAATACACGCGGTCAACATTCTGTGGCAATGAATAGAAAGCTACCGGGACGGAGTTTCTGCACATGACCTACTGCGTCAAGCATTCTGGCAGCGTTTGACCGCGCTGTTGGTTTTTTGGACGATACACAGAATCACTATAGCTAGCTTCTACCGTGCGACAGTTTCACATTTGTGCAAGCGCGCAACCGAAATGGAGAGATATACCTCTACTTTACTGCTCAGTATTGTATTTTGTTTTATTTGCCGTTGTAAGAAAGATGTTTAAGTTTTCACTTACCCCTCTTAACCTAACGCGGATGAGAATGCGGGACTTATTTCAGGGGCGCCCTTACTTGTGCTGCTTTGACTCCGTAGCCTGCGTTCTGTACCGCAGCAAATTTTCCACGATAATACAGCGAGCAGACGACGGAACGCAACCGATCAGCACAAGCCTTACTGATCTTGTTGTTTCCAGTCGACTTGGGTATTTAGTGTTTTAGGTTGGACACCCGTATTTGCTTAAGAAGCAAATACCGTTTTTCTTTCAAACCCCGTATCCGCAATGAAACGACGCAGCTTCCACAATACTCTTATCGCCCATCTCCTCTGCTCCATTTGCCTTCATGCACGCCGCCGCGTCGTCTGCTCAGTCTCCGACACGGCTCGCAGCTTTCACTGCAAAGCGGTGTTGTTGTGCAACGAAGCGTCGTAATCCTGGTACTAAACAACGCAAAATGATGGCATAGCACCGTTCTTTCGAAATCCGCCTCCCAAGTGCCGCATAGGCTCGTCTTGTAGCTGCGCACTTTAACTTCGAACAAGGGGTACTAAATGAGTCCAAGAGTTCTCAAAGTAAAGAGGTCTAGAAGATGTTATCGGGAAGTTCTAAAAAGAAAAATTTTAGGTTCATCCGCGCATTAATTAGAAATCGGGAGTCTTAGCAGAGGAAATGAGGATATTCCTTTTAGAAGAAGATAAAGAAAACCTAGCTACTGTACTTCTTATTGGCTGTAGACCCAATGGGTAGTGAGAGTAGATGAAATAAATAAATAATAAAAATAATCATATGTAGCAAGCCTTTGTCATGGCAATACATCTATAGGTTTTACAGCGAAGCTGTATATGTAGGGTTCCTTGCATTTTTGTTCTCCGTGAACAAAACTATCACCATCAATGGATCATACCCCGTAAGTATCCATGGTCCCGTAAGCAAGCAAAAAATTCAATGGCTCATAGCCCCGTAAGGCAGAGGCTACAAGCACTCAGCAAATTGGAGCGAACAGTACTTTAATTCTTTCTAATCACACATACAACATACAGAACAGCATATCGATAACTGTCACCATCAATGGCTCATACCCCCGTGAGCAGTGGCTCATACCCCGGTGAGCAATGCCTCATACCCCCGTAAGCAAGCAAAAAAAATGCAATGATTCATAGTCCCGTAAGGTTCATGGCTACTCACTTTGCGAGAATTAGCTGCGATGACACTACCCCTGTTGTCGTTGTCACTGATTTCAATGTGGATGTGTCGGTACCGAAAAGGGAGCAGTTTATGCGTTCTGTGTTGCATACATATCCCTTGCGATGCCACACCGATCAGGCCCAACCAACCACCCAGCGGCGTACGCGCATCGATTTGACATTATCAAAGAATGCGATTGCAGTTGCGAGTGAAATAATGGCCACCCATCAAGACAATAAATGAGTCTGCGTATCTTTTGTCACGATGACCACCCATGAAGACAATAAATGAGCTCGTACCTTTGTTCAAAATGGTCGTGTGCTAAACAGTTTCGCTGGTCAACCACCCTCACAGAGTGAAATGGCTCACGTTTTTTTGTTTGTTTGTTTGGCTTTCTTACAGTTCTGTTTACTTCATCCTGGATTAGTCTGCATGGTAGTATCGTGTTAACGCAAACAGATAAATATTCGCGATGAAATCTTTTGCTAAACTAACAGCTTCGCCTTTTGTCCTTGCAATAATCGTTGACAAATTTCTTGCGCAAGAACTTGAAAGAGAAAGGAAACAGTGTTTCTGGGCGTCTATTCCTCGACTTTGTGCGGTAAGTGACGTCATGCGCTAGATTTCCCAATGCTGCGGGGTATTAGTACAAAGGAAACGCCGGTGGGTCTTTGAGGGGGCCCCGAGAATTCCGAAACCGCGGCTGCGTAGTCTCGTTGTACCCTTTCGAAAACTGGAACCGCCGAGCGCTCGGGGAACTCCAGGGCTCGCCGTTTAAACGTACTCTCGGAGTTATATATCAGTTTGTGTGTGGGGGAGCGGAGTCATCACCATTTCCACGTGTTCGCCACGCCGTGTTTGATCGCCGCCTTGCTTACCTAGCAACGTCAGGGTAATAGCAATAGAGTGACGTCTACTCGATCCCTATACCGGACAACCTCACAGAGACATCGGTCGTTCGACGTCTACTGGACGTCTGCCATACGACGTCGCCGCGACGTGGGCCGTTCAATGCCGCATAGACGTCGACCGCTCTGAGAAAGGTTTATGTTGGCTCAGATGTGGCAAACCAGCTTCCACAAAGCTCTTTCTGGCTTTTTTTTCTCTAGTCTGATAGGCAGTTCGAGGTACCATTAAGAAAGCCTTACAACGGGTATAGATGGGCAGCTGAGCTTGCGCTGAAGCAATTACGTATATAAAGTGTGGAATACATTAATACTGCGCTGAGTGAAAAATTTGCAGGATTGAGATGAGAGGCAATGCCGACAGGATAGACGTTCAAATTTTCCGCTCAGCTCAATGATCGCAATGCGCCACGAACTAGCCCAACAGTCCACCGTCATAAACCATAATAGATAATAATAATAAACCATAATAATAAACCAGGAACAGATTTCACTCTTACAAGGGCCGAGAGCTTGACACAACCACTTCCTAGAAAAATAAAAGCAATGGACTAATAAATTTGAGTTTGCTGCCCACCGAATGTTGCTGCCCGACGAATGTACATACGTGTACGCATGCGTGTGCGTACATGCAGATACAGCCTTTATCAAAAGAAAGGAAGCCATCACGAGCACGTGTTCCTGTTTCTGGCTGCGTCGTGCTGGACCCGTGGGACAGCTAACACTACAAAGCTTTGGGTGGTCAGTACAAGGGTTGGAATCCTTCTGCATAGTTTCCGAGCGACAGGAATGCTACTGGAGTCCGACTAGCATTGCTGTAGTCAGCTGTTGTCATACACTCAGTACAATGACTGCACTTATGACCTGTTGTACTTATGAAAAACGCCGCCGGGAGAAATAGAGAGAAAAATGTGAAAATTTTTGTCGGCGTACTGATGACCGTGTACAGTCTGCTCTGCATTACGGAGAAAGGCCTTAGCAGAAGAAGGGCGACGGTAAACGAATGTAAAGAAAACCTATGGGAAAAAAAACGCAACAATAGTATTCGCAAGGAGAATGGGAGTAGTTAAGGCATTTCTATCGGACCACATTAGCATAAGGCTCTTGAGTATTAACTTCTTAGTTAATACTCAAGAGCCTTATGCTAATGTGGTTCGAGAGAGAGAGAGAAAGAGAAAGCAAGGAGACGAAATGCAGGGAGGTTGCAACCAGACGAGCGCCAGGCCTACACTAGGGGTAAGAGAAAGGGGAAATAGAAACAAGGAAAGACGAAGAGAGTGAATACTGAGTGAGCATTAACTAAGTTCGGCCTAAACTAAGACTGATGAGGACAAAGCGCTGCCAAGCCTTTGATCTCAAATACTGTTAAGGCAACCAGACGGCAGTCAAAGGCGGCAGAAAAAAAAATTGGGTGGGATGATAGAACCGGCTAGTCTGCAGGCGCAACTGGGAATCGGCTAGCGCGAGACAGGGTCAGTTGGAGATCGCTGGCAGCTATAGGGGCCTTCGTCCTGCAATGGGGAGCAAAAAAAAAAAAAAAAAAAAAACACGACTTGATTCGGCGCTCATAACAAGTTCGTTCCTCGCGATACGCCGGACGCTACGATGTTCCACATTCCGTGCGAACTTATTCAGAAACACAAATTTGATATAGTTCGTTCTAGAAAAGCGATAAACCAGCGACGAATACCGGCATAGATTCCGGAGCAGTGCGGCATTCGGGGAAACGAAAACACGGACCAACCTTCCCTCGAATAGCTTCGCCTACGAGAATTTTTTTAAATATAATCCTCGCGAAATGTGCCCGCCGCCTGATCATTAAGGGCGCAGAAATATGCCCGTGAGTAAGTCGGATTCAGAGCTCGGCCGTTCTGTCGAGCTGGGTCTAGAAATTAAAAAAAAAAGACTGCGAACTGCTTCCTTTCAAGTCGAAACCTAATTCATCATCTCCGCTTTTCTAAGAAAAAAAAGTCACCGTTTTAGATATTCATGCAGATATATTATGCGACGACGTTGCAGGGTGAGGTGGGCTTCGCCGCGCACGATATAAGACGACTACGCAGACGGGTAGCCAAAGACGAAAAAAAGAGAAAGAATGAAGGTACAATATGTTTAACAAGACTTAACACAGCTGCGACTCCTCCTATAGGGTCGCTCTCTCCAAAAAATACACTAAGCCTCATCATGGGAGACTTAGCAAGCGAAAAAAGCCGCAATAACGAAACACGGCTGCCGACGCGCCGCCTTGAACTTCCCGCAGCCAGCCTGCTGTGACGTCACAGGTTTTGACGGCGCACGCCGGGCTCTGGGTAATATTTCATCGGTAAAGACGGGCTACATTATACTCTCAAGGAGCCAAATAAAGCTACAAGTGCCATCAAATGTTTCCCGCTCTGAGGCGACAGTATTGTGTCGCCTCTGGCTCGGGGTGGCATTCGCGAAGGCCTACTCATTCCGCATTGGAAGGAGGGATACGCCCATGTGCGACTCTTCGTGCGGAACCACAGAAACGGTCGAACACATCCTATGTATCAGTCCGCAACACGACGCCGAGCGCGAAGTTCTCCGGACAGCACTGAACCGGCTGGACTCAAGACCATTTTCGGTAATGAAGATCCTTGGACCCTGGCCGTACGCGTCGATGGCACGGAAAGCCACGAAAGCGCCCTTGAAATATCTCAAGTCGACCAGGTCTGGAAAACCGTGTATAGCCTCGGTTCGTACCTTCGACTGTGCGCCAAGCTGCGATCTCTCTCTCTCTCTCTCTCTCTCTCTCTCTCTCTCTCTCTCTCTCTCTCTCTCTCTCTCCTCTTTTCATCCCCAAACTGCCTTCACCCAGTGCAGGTTAGCAAACCGGACGTGCGTCTGGTTAACCTTCCTGCCTTCTCTCTCTCTCTCTCTCCCTTGTAGACCCGATTTCACAAGCTTCAACAACTTCTACCGTGCCCCGATAGCGCAAATACGAGAAAACACTTTGAAATCTGTTGCGCCCCACTGGATGTACCGGCGCTGGGCGCGTGGTTGTAAAATTAAAAATTTGAAGAAGAACGGTCTGGCTTTCATTTCTTTCTTCTTGTAGTCAAACTCCTGCTTCGAAATTAACCAAAGTAGAGTTTTGCAGAGAGTACTTCTTCACTTTCAAAATGAGTTATTGTCAATCTTTCGTGTCCTTTTAAATACAGGGTCCTGCGCCTCGGTGCGACCAATCACCTGGCGAACGCTTCCAGGGCTCCCAAGACGTAGAGTGTAGTCTTCCACTTGGCGTGTGCTGCATGATTTCACGCGGGTGCCAGTACAACCACCCGTTTCCTCGGTGAGCAGCAGTATATCCTACTGTGACCCCAATACAGCTCGATGACATAATCGCTTATTAAGTCGGCGCACATTGCTGACTGCTGTGTTAATCACGATCATATGGAACCTACAGACAATGAAGCCAAGGAAAACATACGCTGAATTATTCCTTTTCTTTTTTTTTAATTGAAATGTAGTATTAAGCCCTAAAGTAAAGCGTAATGAAACTGGGGGAAAAAAATAAACAACTTGCCGACATAGGTGGGATCCAAACCCACGTCTTCGCGTTACACGTACGATGATCTTCTTTATTGGGCTACCGCAGCGCCGTTCTCCCATCTACTCCCTCGAGTTTTACACGCGTAGTAGATCTAGCCCTAGGAGCGTTAGCCAACGCCACAACTTACGGCCAATGACAACGGATGTCAAGAACATTCCTTTTACCTGCAGGCAGAAGGAATGTTGCCTGAATGTTGTTGTGAATGCTGCCTGCAGATAAGAAAGGACATTCTACATCTTCCGCCACCTAAGGTGCAAGGAGTCTCAAGGAGAATGAAACTTGTGCGCGCACGGAAATTAGCGTCAAATTTCCCTTCTGTCGTTGCCATTTGTCGGGCGTGTTGGTAAACTGACTTGGAAAGCGTATTTAGCGGCAGCGAAAAAGGACAGAAGGGAGCATTGTGGTGTCGTCTGCCTTCTGTCCTTCTTCGCTGGCGCTAATACGCTTTCCTATTCCTCTTTTTTTTTTGTGTGTGTGTCGTTCGTAAGAAACTTTGGTGTGCACGGCGTCCTCACAGTTCGGCGCGTCGTGGTGCGAAACGTAACAGCGTGTTCCGCCTCTCCCGGCATGTTCGCATCTGGTGGAATTCCCGAAGATAGGCTAGCTTCGCCAACGTACCCTTGCGGAAACACGACTGTGTACGACGCGCCCGCCTCTCTCTGGAACGCAGGAGTTCCCGCGTTCCTCGATTGCTTTCCTTCCTGCAGCCTCGGGCGGGCACGGGAGAATCCCGCAGTTCGCCCGAGAATCCCGCATTTCGCCTCTTTACCATCCGGTCCAATGACGACCGAAACCCGCGGTGACAATGTAGACAGAAGCAGTTCAATATGTCGACGATGAGCAGAAAAAAAAAAGAGTTTCACTTCGAATTGAACGAATACGTCGAGTTGACTCAAGATAGAGAAGGGAGAGGGGGGGGGACAATCTTTCTCTGCCTTCGGAGTGAGGGAACAAAAACCATTGAAAGCCATGAGCCTCTCGCTCGCTGATGAGATCTCACGTGCGACCGGTTTGTTCGGAATAAATCCCCACCGCGGAGCTGTAGATTTCTGGTTTACTCGTTTCACATATATGTTTTATTTTGTCCGTATTCAAGGCCAGTGGTGCGTGCCCAAAGGCAAACGCGGTCGCCGGAACTTTGTTCGAGCACAAATGTCTCAAAAGCAGTAATACGTGCTCTCGTGCGCGCTGGAATGCGGGAAACGTTATGCTCTGCAGACCGGCGAAGTGAAGGAACGTTGCTTTTGAAATGAGGGCACTCGGTGAATTTCGGGAAATCGTAAAGGAGATACATCGCAACCGTGTTGCAAGAAAGTAAAGCATGCGGTGCACTTTAAAAAGTTGTAGTTTCGCCTTTCCGGCGGAACTGCGACTCAAGCTCGAGCTAGAACCCCTATCCTGCCTTTGAGACCGTTATTCTTACACACATCTGACTGTTATACATGCACATGTCAACCGGTTAAATACGCACCATCTGTTAAGCATCTTGGGTTGCCTTTTGCCTGTGTTCTTCTGTGGAACTCGCACTTGTCACGCCTCTGTAACAGGTTGCGCGCGGTCTCCTGTGTATTATTCAATATGCGATGTCTTATGCCAATCTGCGCGCGAAAAATAATCGTGCATGCTTTAGTCTACAGTGTACTACGTTATGGCTCGACTATATATGGTCACTGGACCCTTAGACGGAGCTCAAGAATTAATACCCCTGCCACATAAGCACAGGAAATGACATTAACTGGCTAATGCCTTAAACTTTAATGTCATTTGCGGGGTGCCACACGGACATGCTTAATGGCATTGAAGCTTAATGCCATTCGCGACGTAGTGCCTTTCCGTAACTCACTTGGCCATCAAATGCGTACGCTCGTTCCCAGTGTCTCCACATTCTGCCGTGGCTAAACGAACTATTAGTGAATATCAATTAATATATTCTTCACTTTCTTTAAGAAATAGCTCTTTCTCGCGGCGTAATGGGTTCTTACGATTATTACAACTCACTTGGCCGTCGTGTGCGTACTCCCGTTTACAATGTCCCCGCCGTAGCCGTGGTGACCCCATTCTCACGATATTAAGCAAGCTTGTAGATAAAAACAAATAATATATTCTTCACTTTTTTAAAAGGAGCTCTTTATTTTCGTAGAGATCAGCAGGCGATCTTGCCGCTACTCAGGGCTAGAGTACTAATCGTGAGCGCGTTAGCCAGATGCTGTTCGATTGCACGGCGGCGGCTCCTTGCCTTCTTGGCCTCATACTGAAGCCTTCGAATTTCTCGACGATGCTTGACTCGAAGAAGCACATACGCCAGAACAAACTGGAGCACACGGTCAAATTCATCAGGATCGCTGCTTGAGAGCTTTGAAGCTGTGAGCGCTAGCTATTTTTCCAATTTCAATGCTTTGGCTAAGCTATGGATTGGCCGTGGAGCTAGCTTTGGCTTCAAACAGTTTTGCGGCTGGGTGCAACAACGACATTCCTGAAGTAAACTACATACAATACGCCGACTAATGTTTCTCATGCCATTTCTCAAACATCTGCTCCCTAGATAACTGCTTTTCATTGTATTACGATTGGCACGCCAACTTTACCGTTTCACTGCAGCTATCGCCATCGCAACGCTTAATGTCATTAAGCATGCGCGTGTAGCAGCGATCGAAATATAATGGCATTAAGAAACTTAAGGTCTTAAACTTTTAATGGCATTACCCTCGCCCGCGTGGCACAGGTATAACTCAATTTTACATTCACTGTTGTCAATAATGGCATACGATTTGTGTCCAAGGAAAGATACTGATGTCTTCAAGTTGTTGAATTTGCCAAACTTCACTTCCCTGATTGAAAATACATTTTTACTTGGTGAGTGACCGTAATTTTTGTTTTATTAGCTGCTAATAACTATGAGTGTTTACTGAAACTTGTACGGGGGGAGGGGGAAGGGGGAGGGGGAAGGGGGAGGGGAAGGGGGAGGGGAAAGGGGGTACTGCTGCAGGGAAACGCGCACTTGCGCGCAGGGTACTCTCAGTCTCGGTCACTCTCCTATCCTTTTCGCCTTTCTTTCATTCCGTATATTGTGTTTCACCGTATTCAACCATGCTTCACCTTACGGCCGAAAATTCTGCTCTTCTAAAATACTCTGGTGTCACCGACTACAGTATCGTGGCCGTTTCGGTGAGAGATGAGTTCTAGAAACCAGCTGTAGATCGAGTCTTTGAATCGCTTAGACAACAATGAAAGTCCTTCTCTGCCTACGAACAATTAGTAACTGCACCGGCGCAGACCATGCCACGTCTGCAATAATCCATGACGTCACAGAGAGCTGCTACACGACCTATAAATGTGACGTCGGCGCACGTCTTTCGTTAGTGCACCTGTTTTTTGCTTACTAGGCCTCCTACCACGGTAAGAACTTGGACGCTTTGCCGCTGCTGAGGCGTAATTTGATCACGCAGCGCAACCTTATTACTCCTCTCTGACATCCCTTCGAAGTTCACTTCAACCAACTTTGGTGCAACATCAACTCCCCTTTGATAACGCCCACCTTCGTAAGGCAAGATTTTCAGCGTGGCTGACAGATAAGGGTTCGTGTACCAGAAGTCTCCCGATTAGCCTGAGACCACTCAATATTCTTTTTTCCTTATCAGTCCGGTGAACTTGTCAACGACAATTCTGTCTAAAAGCTACTTTGGTTCAGGATTACTGTAGCGTTCAGCCTAAAGTCACAAACATCAGGCGAGGGAGAGCAACAGCCATGTGTGTTGTTGCCTATAGCTGACGTCACATTTGTAAAATTAGGCTGGACACTACAGCATAACGGTGAACTTGCGTCTTAGCAGATATATCACCTTACCCTTTTTTTTAAGGCAAAGCTTTCATTGCCTATTAAGCGAGCTCGAAACCACTGTTTCAATGCTGACCTCAATAGTAGTGCCAGTACGACCACCTATGTTGCGCGTAAATAAGGAACAAATAACAAAATAAAACATGCACGTAAAATGTCGCCTAACAGGTATCTCTCATGCACCCGACTTCTTGATGTAATAGCGCATCATATTGATCGGCTTTTTTGAACTTCCTTTTTATATGGCCTGCCCCCCCCCCCCCCCCCCCTCTTCTTGGGCTATACTGCGTATGCACCTGTTCCTGGCCGCTCAGTCTCATGCGATGTTGCACCGTGACACAAGACGTACAGAACACTTAAATGCACTTAGGCATCTGTACTACCACACAAGAGATGTATTGCATACGTGTAGCTCTTCTTTCTGCATACACATATACAGACCATGTTATTCTTCCACCATCAAGAATCAAATATCGCCGACGTCTCACAGTGTGTGACGTCTCACTAACTAACTGGTTGTTGCGTTTCGGCATAGCTTGTGAACCGTGTAGTGCACACACTATGGAAATTACAGTTGACACATGTGCGGTGCATAAAACGTTGCATCAGATTTATTATACGTTACCTACAAAGAAAATGAATACAATTGTTACGTATGACACTTTGTAGTATATATAGCACTTAACTGAACACTCCATGTTAGCTTCTCTTCACACAGAATCCAACATGAGCGTTCGACCTGTACTTTCTTTTTCTTCTGCGTTTTCATATTCCTCTGGCATTGAAAAAGCCGCAGACGGCCTGTGAGAATGAACTGAGAAGTGCTTTAAAATTTTCAACAGACAAATTCGTGTTGGTTTCGTTGTTTGAATGAACGAAAAATTCGCGTGTCAGTTTGCAAGCGTTTCGTACACGCCAAGATTCTGACCAGGGCTATCCCATGTCTCACCAAGACAAACTGTTGTCGTTCAGTATTTCTCTACACAGCAAAGGGAAGGTGACAACAAGTCAGCCGAAAATCAATACGATGTAAATCAAAACTTTCTGGAACGTGCGAGGGACGCTGTTTCTTCGCAAATGAGCTTACAAGCACTCCTGAGGAGAGAGATGCAAACACCGGCTCTATAAGACTCGAGAATCCCTTGTCTCGCCTTGTCGATCATACGACTTTCAAGGTAGTTTCTGATAGAGACAATGGAGTTGCAACGGTGTTTTACATGCCAGCAGTGTATTCTGGCTTCCCTGATCGATTAGCTTGTCATTCATGCCTGTCCACAACTTCGCTATCAAGCAGCCATATTTCGGTATACCACAGACAGCTCGTACACCAAGGGTTTAACGGAGAGTAAACAGAAGTAAATAGCGGATCTAAGGATGCGGGCGTGGTGCACTAAACGCACCAAACAATTTACATTCCGCTAATACGCTGTGTAGCCGGCAATAACACTAAATTCCAATTAGTGTACACAAGCCGTCAACATTTGCGATTTCTATAACACTCCAGAAAAAGTATTCTTCTATAGAAACCTACACAAGCTGAATTTATTAATTCATTGACTCATCCACTTGTATGCGGTCTCGTTGAAATTAAGCCCAACGGGCCAGGAATCGAGCCCTTTACCAACTTCTTCCAACAGCAACAAAAGCGAACAAATTATAAATTAACGAACCGGTACAGAAACACAACGTTTTCGCTCGTTTGCATGTCGTCTGCTTGTCGTCTGGATCGTGTTTACACCGTATACAGTGCACGATTCCCTCACGAAAGTCGTTTGTAGAAGCTTTGTAATCTTCCCGTTAAATTACTCTTGCCTTTAATGTAACGTCAGTCGAGATTCTATAGAATGCCGCGCAAGAGTTCTGTCACGCCTCCGTTCCAACCGACTCGAGCCACCCATTGCCTCGCAAAAAATTCTGTCGAAGCTCATTAGATGCTGAAAAACGCTTCAGTAAGTCAACAAAACCTCAGACAACAGACCCTAAATAAGTTATTGTATTTGCATTTGGTCCCATCAGGTTTCAGTCACTGGGGCCAGGAATTGAATCCGCCGCCGCGTGCTGCAGCAACGAAAGTGAACGCAATCGAAATGAACATTGTAGTAAATGAAAACTGTGAATGTCGTCTGCTTGTCGTCTGCATCGCGGTCGCACCAAAAACAGCGCATGCTTCCCCAACGGAACTGGTTCATAGGAGCTTTGTTGTCTTCTCATTAATTACTGTCGCTTTCAATACAACTTCTGTCGAGAAGCAATGGAATGCCATGCGCGAGTTTTTGCAAGGATTCTAGTGCAACCGACCTTTGCTTCAAAACATTTCTGTCGGAGGCCCTTACATTTTCAAAATGGTTTCGTGGAGAGTCAACAGATACACCGCACAATTTCACGTAAAGCTCGCGCTTCCCTCCTGCACCGCTTGATTAGATCGCAATGGAAGCTCGCAAACCCGTGTCAACCCTCCAACCTCGTTTGAAAATTCTTTCCGGCCACTTTGCGCTGTCATTTCTGGTATATACAGCGGTTCGAGCTCTTGTGGCGAAAGGCGCACACTCTGTTTACCGGAAGGTAAAACTGATTACGATCCGGCTTTCCGTTCTGCGTAGGCGCCCGCCAAACGCTGTAGCATGCAACGGTAAGAAAGAGGCCCCGAACTAAATTGAAGAGAACGCCCACAATGCAATTTTGAGCGAGGCTTCAAGTTTGGGGGGTATTTTCTCAATTCGTCCTGATGCAGTCAGTCTCCTACTTTATTTATTTATTTATTTATTTATTTATTTATTTATTGTGTTTTTGTTGGTTTCTTAGGTTAATTTGCTTGTTTGTTTCCTGGCGTTCGGGAACAGCACAAATGCAAGACGCAGGACACAGATTAGCGAGGACAGCGCTTGTCGTTGTCGTGCCTTTCCGTATCCTGCGTCATGCATTTGCGTTATAAACATGCGTCATGGAAATCCACCACCTTGCCTAATCCGTCACGCTTTCTTTCTTGTTTGTTTCTTTGTTTGTTTGTTTGTTTGTTTGTTTTAAGTGATCCCTATTTGACGGCTAGAAGTTAGCTGGGAAGAAGAATAGATGAATCAGGGATGACGTCTGTTGCTACAGGAGGAAAGGCGTCTGCTGGAACGAGCCTGATAGTGTCAGATACACCGTATTACTGCCCTGCAATCGGCATTGCGTCTAGGTAGGTGAGTGCATACTGCTACGCAAAAGATGTGTGCGCCTTCGAAACGAGAACCTGGTGTGCGACATCAGATGACAAATTGTCAAATATGCTTATTGAAAAACAGAGTGGAATACTTTACATCATGTTTCCTGTTGTTAGATATCTTCTAAGTCGGCTCCTTACGTCTGCCTTACATTGTCTATGAGAAGCTTGCAGAAGCGCTATAGATAATGCTGGATGAAAAGCGTATATTGCTACGTTCGTAGACACCATCAATGATCAATTAAATCCGTCCGTCCGTCCGTCCGTCCGTCCGTCCGTCCGTCCGTCCGTCCGTCCGTCCGTCCGTCCATCCATCCATCCATGCATCCATCCATCCATCCATCCATCCATCCATCCATCCATCCATCCATCCATCCATCCATCCATCCATCCATCCATCCATCCATCCATCTATCTGTCTATCTATCTATTTGGAAAAGCCAAAGCAAGCTTCAGCTTGTTCCTTACCTAGAAAGCTCTACCTGGAAGACAACTCCCATTATCCTATTCGAATACATGTAAAACCCACAAATACTGTTTATATTCAATCGCTGAGCTGATGTGAATGACATTTACTGTGATTAGCAGAAAAGGCTTAATTCTACTAACTGCATGAAGCAGAACATTGATTTATGATCCCAAATATTTTTTGTGAATATTGACAGAGAGAGGCAAGCTTCAAAAAAATTGATTTATAAGTTTACAAATCTCTACGTCCACACCAAAAACAAATATCGCAGTTTCGTAAACTGCATTTCCTAAAGCATCTCTAGCAAACAAACTTGAAGTATAAGTTGACAGCTTGCCAGAAACATTTAGCGTGTACAAATCCTTCGCGAAATTGCCGATCCCGATCCAATCGTATATTTCAGAGCGGTGTAAAATGCATCAATTTTGTTCCCTTTGAGTCTCGGTACTTTTCGCTGGAAAACATCAACGGCAGCGTATTTCTCGGCGCACGGCACACTTAGCTAACGACGATCCGACACATAAATGGTCGATTTTTCTGCCACTCAAAGACGCCACTTCAGCGTTTGCTCTCAGCCTTACGTCGCGGTCCGCAAGGACAGCTGGTGTTCTAAATCACAGACGCCGTACACCACCTGACGACTCAGAATCAACGCTAAGCCAATTTCCAGTGGCTGCCAAGTCCCTGCCGTACCATCGGCAATGAGTGCGCCGATCAATTTGCAAGTTGAGCCCATGGACGCCCAAGATATTCCACACATCAATTCCACTTTCTACGATAGTCACTGCAGGGATGGTCCGCCACGCTCGCACGCAAGTGCACCACATCTGAATGAAATGAGCCCCACTTCATGCATGATGAACACAAATGAACCACACTTCATTAGGACTTCCCCGAAGAGACGCGATCCTTTAGTGTATAGGTATCGTTAGGCGTCGCGTTTACCAACGCCTACGCGTTCCGCGTATGGGAATGGCCGACACCGCAGCCTGTGGCCATTGCGGCGAAGAGAAAACAATGAGTCATGTTCAGTGCCAGTCGCCGCAGAAAAGTGTGCCGGGACCCAAGGTTTATGTACACATGGCAGCGAAGCTGCCATAGGAGTCCATACGTCCTGCAATGGCGGCTTGTGAAGGCACGGCAGCGCCATCTACATTTCGCGGGGCCAACTTCTCGGTGGAAAAGGAAATCAACCTTTGCCGTTCGAGGCTTGTTGCGCACAGTCGTCTGCTGCCGCCAGCTCACATCACATCGCATATTGACCCTTTTCGCGAAGAATATTGCTCTAGAGAAACGAGGTGGCGCTCTAGAGAAACGAGAGTACGCTGCCTTATTGAAAGTGCACGAGTAGGAAACCATTACATCTTCTGTCCAGCTTTTATGAGATCAGCTGCCAGAAATGCAACTGAACTTTCGCTTACGCACTGTGCTACATTCATGCTCCAAAATATGAAGCGCTAGAGTGAAGACGTGTGCAGTAGTTGGCTGCGAAAATCGTGACTGGCATACTAATGGCTGGAATGAATCTGTGTGTCCAAGTTCACGAACCACTGCTACATAAGCACTGCCTGTGTTGCAGGCTCTACACGATGCACGGCTTCCTTCGAGGATGAAAAAAGTTCGCTCATCCGCCAGCGTTGTCGCTAACCTCCTATGAAAAGACTTCAACACCGGAACGTCTGCACGAGTGAATACCGCCCGTTATACGGTGACAAAGAGAGTAGCACCGCTGCTTGGCATAAAACAAGTTTCTCGCACGTTATCTCCACACATCCACCCCAACTCACACGCAAACTTACGCCCACTCTATCGACAACGTATCAAGAATAAATGAACGGGCGCACGCTTGAATCAATGCGCCGAATCATGGGTGACGCCGACTACACCGACAGCACACTAATGTTCGAAGCTGAACGTTTCGTAACGGTCCGCACAGTAAGCGAGTGACTAGCGACAATGCGTATTAGCTACGGGCTATTACAACGTACAGAACATCTACGTTACAAGCTCTGTGCCCAGCAAGAACAAGCTTATCGCAACTGAGCACACCCGCGAGCGATCTTGCAGAAGATAAACAATCAGGCAGTGACCGCACAGGAAACCTTACTGAGTCAGAAACGTGACAAGCCGCTGCTTAAAAGTATTGCTAAATAAATAACGAAGAGCTAAACACACTGATACAATTCATAATAGGAAAGTTGGGATAGCTTGGAATACACCTTTAGCCCCGCTTTTATTAGAGGCACTGTATGCGCTGCTCGCGCCGTTCGGACAAAGCGTAATGAGCTCTGAAGGCGTTTGCATGTCCTCTGTAAGCTGTAGCCAAAGCTTCGCGTGTCGTCCATCCAGTCACCGTCTACGACATCCGCCGAAAGAGAGGTCTGTAGCACCGTACCGGCGTCATGTACATCCATCGTAAACACGGAGACAACAGAGGCAGCTCAGGCAAGCAATTGGCGCGCCAGCACAGGACCAAACATGGCAGCCCCCACGGGATCACCGTGAAAGGCTCAATACAGCTAGAGCACGCAACATTACAAATGAAACGTGGGAATATTCACCACGACATCGCGTCACAAACCTACCGGGAAGGGGGGGAGGGGGGGTTATTCTGTAAGAGCACCTAGTGAACTGTCCATTTCGGCCACTGCTGATTGGTTGCAGCTCCACGAAAGAGGAGGAGACGAGCGGCCCTAGCCAATCAGCAGCTGCCGAAATGGAAAGCCCACTAGATGGACTCTTGCAGAATACCACCCCCCCCCCTGGTTGCACCCATCTGCACATATATATATATATATATATATATATATATATATATATATATATATATATATATATATATATATATATATATATATATATATATATATATATATATATATATATATATATATATATAGGCCTCGTTCTATATAACGGCACGCATTTCACTGGTGAGACTTGAGAGGTTTGCACGAATTGAGATCAATGGGCTCGCCCACAGTTCGAACTAACTAGCATATGCATGTGTCCTTAGTAAGTAACATACATCTGTTATTTCGGTGTTAAGAAACAGCAATATTACACTAAAACTATCCACAAAAACCACACTTTAATCTTCACTAACACAGCACCCGTGCCACCTGTAGTTTTTCTCTGGCACTGAAGGCATAGCCAAACATAGTACTTAGTGAAAACGCAGTTAAAAGATAAGGTTACTGATCAAATCTTGTAAAGTTAATGCTACACATATTGTCATTACTTTTTTATGGCTACGCATTAGAGAGTTTTGAAATTGGAGTGTTAAACGCGGTAGTACAATCTCGACATAGCACGAATCGCAACGAGCGAACTTCAGAAAGCCTGCACTGTTTCGTACTCAGAATTATTCGTGGATGGACGCAAACAGCCTGGGACTTATTCTAATGACGTACTCTGTAGTTCTTCAGATGTTTCCACTGGTGACATATTGTAGGAACAATTTTCATCAACTAGTGTTTTGCCCCGTGAGATGCAGTCGCGCTTCAATCACAAGACCATAATTGAGGTCGCTGCTCATTGGTTCGGAACCGCATTTCAGCTTAGCCTTTGCGACCATGCAAATTCACTTTCATCGCTCTCTGTCGTGCTTAACTAGCTTGACGAAAACCGGCCCCTGCCGGAGGAAAGGGTACTGCAACAGTGACGGGTCCTACCATTGGATCAGGAGGCCGTGTAAGTGCTAATGGGTTTTTTGCGATCCGCCTGCCTGTGGGAACGCCTCTCGATATTTATCTTCCGGTTAAACATTCGCAACTAATTTATCTTTCTCTCTCTCTTATTGGAACGCCCTTATATATATATATATATATATATATATATATATATATATATATATATATACATTTATAGGAAGTCAAACCATAGGAAGCCAACAACAGACACCCAGGACCGCGTAGGGAAAATTACATCTACTTAATAATTAAATTAAATAAATGATGATAAATTAATGGAAATGAAAGTGGATGAAAAAGCAACTGTACGCAGGTGGGGCACGAATCCACATCTTCGCATTACGCGTTCGACGCTCTTACCAATTGTGCTACTTCGGCGCCGTTTTCCCGTCCACTTCTACTAGAGTATCTACTCGAGCTAAACCTGGAACTGCATATATATGAAGTGGCTTGCACCACCTCTATTCCGGACAATGCAAATTTCAAAACAGCCGTACACAACACGTTGTGTTGAAACTTTATTGCTGCACATGTATGTATTTGTTGTTGTTCATGTAATGCCCTGGGGCCTGGAAAGTGCTTTAGTAAATCAATACACAAATATCTCTTGCTCTTAACGACATAGCCGCAATGCAAAGATAAATAAGTAGCACAACGCGTTCGGCGCACACAACAGTCATCGCTATTCAATCATCTCTAAAGAGCCACCGCCCAAACGCCGCGTTCGGCGAAGAACAAGCAAAAAAGTTTCGCCCGTCACAAATGTTCCAAGCAAGAGTCACGGGGCCCTCCAACACAGACTCGCCTCTTCACAACAGTCGCCGTGTAGTCGCAAGTCGACAAAGCGCGGTGTTCAAAGGAACCTGTCGGTCGTCGGCGTCACGGTATATACCGTGCTGGAAGCCAGCGTCACAGAAGCAGTCGGCGTGTTTGCACAAGCGGATTGCTTCGCGCACAGGGCGTACCCGGTTTGGAAAACAATTGAGGTCATTCGCGCTAGAACGTACGACACTTCGCCCTTGGCAAGACGTTCTGTTCATTGTCTCCCGGATGTCAACAGAGACGCGCCTGGAGCCGATTCGCTATCGGAGCTTTGCGGGGATTGCCTCTCGAACACGGGCATTGTCAGGCGCACCAAAATGCACGTGGTTTCTTTACTCAGGTCTGAACGGGGGAATTTACATCTATTGTTGAAAAGCGGCCTTGCGAGCGTACGCGCCTCAGTTATTCTATTTGATTCAAGGACTAACGTTGCGGTACAGTAACGCAGCAAGGGTATCGATCGCTCGATCTCGGCAGTGAAGCAACAATGGAAGCTCTCTTTCTCTTCTGACAACCTTCACTTTGTTTTGTTCAAATGTTCAAGTGTAATATACAGTGTTCCTACGAAGACTTTAATATTTTAAGTGATGTCGGAGGGTGCTATCCTCGGCCCACGGCCTGACACTACAACTTCAATGCGGGCAACTAAAGCGCTGTTGAAGTTTCCACATGACAGGAAACCAGCCGAGCGGCTCTAGTAGGGCCACCGTATAATCTACATAAGCCCTCACTACTTCTCTTATCATCATCCATCCCAGTACTTTCACTCCCCTTCCCTCTTTCCCAGCGCAGAGGAGCAGTATAGGGCGCACTAGCTCAGGTGAACCTCTCTTCTTTTCTGTCAACAAATTATATCTTATACTCCTTAAGTAATATTGAAAGACAGCCACTCTGATATAAAAAGACGGTTGCTTCGGAGACGTGCCGATCAGCGGTACCGATCATTGTTTGACGGGTGACGCGTAGTAATTAGTTGGTTAGCAGCGAAAATTCATTAACTAACATTTAAACATTTAGTTTCAGCGGGCTCATCGCACATTGGAAATTGAACAACATCCTCCATCTAAACCACAAACTTTTGAATCTGGAAAAATCCGCTTGTCCGCGGAACCAAGGCACGACGAATTTCGGATATCAGAGCGCCTGATACCGAAAGTGGGAGGGAAGCTGCAGCGAGCGCGAACCCGTGCCCCTCGAGGTGACGTTCTGCTTACGTCACACAGCAGCGAGTGGCCATCGCGCTGCGACAGCGAGGAGCAGGGAGCCACAGTGCGTTAGTGTTCTTTAGGCTATACGCAACATTTAAAAATTTCCTGTGGCAAAACGCGCAATTCTGCTCCTCGATAAACGTTCTAGAGAGAGCTGCGTGCTGCATGGTAAAATGTCACATTTGAATTCACACATCAAGATTAATTATTTTTTTAAACAAATTCCGTGTTCCCGCTCACACTGCTTACACACACACACACACACACACACACATAATCTGAGAATTCGAACCTGAAAAGTTATATCCTGCTAATACATGCTAACACGTTTCTGTCATAGCATTTGGCTCATTACCACTTTAATGCAGGACATTTGGGTTTAGCGCCTGCCATGATAGCAATTTCGGCGTTCCTCTATTGCTGAAGGGATATTATTTACATGTATGTATGTATGTATGTATGTATGTATGTATGTATGTATGTATGTATGTATGTATGTATGTATGTATGTATGTATGTATGTATGTATGTATGTATGTATGTATGTATGTATGTATGTATGGTGTCTACTAAGTTGACATTTCCAAATTCCCTGAGTTCTTCAGGTATTCCCCGAGTGCCTTTGCAAAATTTCCTGGGTGACGCAAAACTATGTTTTATGTCAAGCCGGGCTGAAACCATATCTCCCGATGCTGTCTCTTTCTAGTAAGCGTGCGAAAAAAAAATTAAAGAGAACGACTTATCCAGTTTGAATACTAAAGAGTAGTGCTTATGTTATTCAAAAAGAGAATAGAAGGCAGGGGTTAGAAAAATGCACAGTAAATAAAATGTATTCGAAAAAAATTGCAAATCGAGTCGGACATTCTCAATTACGAAAAAAAAGGAGATGCATGGAGAAAAAAAAATATTTTCGAATATGAGCTATGCCTATCAACTGATAGCAAGCTCAGTGGTATGAGGCGTGAACTTTGTCGCAATTGAGGTTCTCACTCAACAGCTCGTAAGTCGACCTCAACTGTCCTGACATACTCTCACCCGCACACGACGCCTCAGTGTTGAGTTTCACTGCTTTAAAGAGTTTGTATGAAGGACCCCTGCATCTCGGCGTAAACGCACACTTTGTTTTTTGAGTTCAAGCTCCTTCAAAACGGCGGCAGCACGCTTCCTTTCCCGTTCATTCCTCAATGCGTAGGTCCTTTCTGTTCTCGTCCTCCTTCCATCGATCGTTCGCTCCACGGACCATTTGAAGCACCTTCTTAGTCAGTTGCACAGTCAACGTCCGATTTTTTCGAACTCCCTAGAGGCCGCGAAAGTGTCAGAAAAATCGGCCAGTTGGAAAAAATGAATGCATGTCATTTACTGCCCTTAAGGGCTCAAACCGCCACAAACACATTCGAAAACGGTCTGAAGGCCTGTCGGTACACGTATTAGGCATATCGGTGCTCCTACTGTGACAGGAGATACCGGGTGCACGAGTGTGTAATTAATAAATACATACTGTGTCCCGTGGCAATAGCCCCTTCCCACGCTTGTTATGCTTCACTCCAATACTTTAGCGTATGCTTCACCGAGTAACATTCCTGCATAGAGGCGAAGCTGACTTTCGGGAATCAGCATTATGCAACGCGTTGTGCTTTCCGAACTTCTAAGCCAATCGCGAGGACCACAAAGGCCCAGTCGGTGCCATTGCTGTCAGCGACGAATTCTTTCAATGAAAAACACGGCACCCTACGGCAAGAAGCTTAATAGCGAACGCCGAAGCACCCAAGCCAAGCGTTGCCGTAGTGGTGGATACGGCTGCCAGCAGATCTGCGTGCGAGAGCGCCGGGTCGAGGCGGCGAGGTAATCAAAACGGCAGCGGTGGTGGCTTCGATTAATGCCGTTTCGGTCCTGCGGTCACGGCAAAAAGTCCGGAAAATCGGACGGCGAAGGGTTCTTGCATCCGAAGTTTCAGACGTTCTGATACATTGACTCTATGGGGTACCTGATGGTGCCGCGAAGCCGTCCGAATTATCGGGCATCCGGAAAGTCGGTCGTTCACTGTACACTGGCAACTCCTCCAGCCGACGACATGGCGTCAAACACGATTCATTACGATTCCTGTCTGTTACTCTAGCCAGCATTACCGCGACTTTCACCCCTTTCAATAAAATTACAGCTAAGTTTCCCTGATAGAAGCACAAATTCCTTGAGTTTATCGTGAGTTTTCGCCGAGTTTTTCCAGACTACTCAATATCCCTGAGAATTCCAGGTTTTCGCGGTTGATAGACACCCTGGTATGTATGTATGTATGTATGTATGTATGTATGTATGTATGTATGTATGTATGTATGTATGTACGTATGTATGTATGTATGTTTGCATGCATGCATGCATGCATGCATGCATGTATGTATGTATGTGCGCATGTATGTATGTGCTCGACAAAAGTACGTACTATACAAAGCAATAAAAACTAACAATGCCCTTCCGCAGATCAAGGTAGCACTTAGGAAAAGAAAAAGCGTCAATCGCGTAGGCTACGCGACGATGCAGCTGGAAAAATGTGGCAAAGTTTAAAGAGGAATTCTCAGTATATAGGCCTTTCCATACATTTTACATTGAGTCCTCATAAAATATCCTTCATCTCTCTCCTGCCCACCCCCCCCCTTTTTTTTTCTCTTTTTGATTTGCATAAGTTACTAAAATACCAACTTTCTACACTGCAGCAGTATCAATTTCTGAAGCCATTTGCGGCTGCGCAACCTCTTCTGCACACTTTACATCTGGACCATTATGTGTTCTCTCTATATAGAAAGTTCATTGGAGATCAGCAAAAAAAATAAAAAGGAAACAAATTATTCAGAAAAGGCGCACCGGCGACTCTTCTTTCGTGCACTTCGTTCAACCTTATTTTCTTTCTTTCTTTCCTTCCTTCTTTCTTTCTTTCCTTCCTTACCGGATCGCATCCGGTTCCCAAGGCCTTCGCTGCCTTCGAGGACCTGTCACGGTAATGGCTCCCACTAGACTGCACATCACTTTTGAGTTTCGCAAGCAAGTACGCGAGCGACCCCTGACGGCGGCTTCACCAAGCGCTCCCTATTCTTTTGTCCCAAAAGGCTTACCCCGTTCCCTCCTTGACGTCACAGCCGATAAATGACCGGCAGTCATTACTGACATGATTAATGGCGACGCTCATATTCCGGGATCAACGCTGGCGAAGCACGGCGATAACGACCAGCAATCATGCGAAGATGTACAGGCTACCAAGGCCCGCTCCCAGGATGTTGTTAGCAATTACCTTTATCCCTTCGTAAGATGGTTGTCGAGTTACTAGAAGTAGCGACGGGCGGTGCATCGCTCAGCACATTCATTGGCTGTCCCAGAAATTTGTCGGAGAAGAACGGGACTAAAAAAGGAAAAGACGGTCGTAAAGAAAAAATGAAATTTACGCAAATGGAAGCGCTAGTATTTTATTTGTATATAGCGATGTGTTCCTTCTTTTTCAAATGTTTAAAAAAGTTACGACATGAAGTCAGGGCGTGCGACGGTTCACTATGTACACTGACTCTCCTGGAAGGACATTGGTGTGCTAAACTTGGCCACATATTCACACACTAAAAAAAATTCAGTGGCGAATAGGCCGTGAGAGAAATGCGGTAGCATTACGTCGCAACTCCTTGATGTACCAGATCCATGATTTAAACCGCGTTCAACACATTGCAAAGTGTCGTTCAGGAGCTCACTCGACACACGTCCTGCCTCTTCGAGGAGCAAAGTGAAACTGACGATGGAACATTACATACATATATATACACACAGAGAGACTAGGTGACCGGCTTCTGCTTACAAAAGTAACTGGGACGCCCACGTATTTCGTTTCACACATTGGGAAATTATATCTCGAAAATGGTGTCATCGTGGAAATTCATTTCGAATAGATACGTATCGCAGGCTCAACGCCTACAATTCCTAAATTGCAACATGTACTGTAAAGTAATTAAGACCTTCTTCGAATAATCCAGCTCAAGGAGAAAAAAAAATATGCAATCTGCCAAAGGGTAATTTTAAAAATTCCATAGAAAATAAATATGTTCACCCTGTATATTACACGTAATAAACAATAAGATGTTAAAAGATACCAAAGCTGCTAAAAACGTGCATCATGATCATCATCATCATCATCCTATCTATATGTCCACTGCCGGACAAAGACCTCACCCTGCGATCTCCAATTACCCCTGTCTTGAGCTATAAAAGCCGATTTCAAATTGCGACTGAAAATTTCCGAATTTTATCATCCCACCTAGTTTTCTGCCGTTCTCGACTGCGTTTTCCCTCCCTTGGCACCGATTCTGTAACTGTACCAGTGGCGTAGCAACAGGGGGGGCCGGGGGGCCGTGGGCCCCGGGTGCAAGGGGCCAGTAGGGGGGGGGGGGGGGGGTGTCATATACGTCTGAATACACCCGGAATTTGTTGATATCCTCACCTTCCTCGACTACACCCGGGGGGAGGGGGGTGACAGAAGACCTATGGGCCCCGGGTGCCAGACGACCTAGCTACGCCACTGGTAATGGTCCACCGGTTGTCTACCTTACGCATTACATGGCTCTGTCCAGCTCCATTTTTGTTTCTATGTCAACTAGAATATCAGCTATGCCCGTTTGCTCTCTGATTCCACTGCTCTTTTCCTGTCTCTTAACGTTACGCCCAAAATGTTTCGTTCCATCGTCCCTTGCTCGGTTCTTAACTTGTTCTCTAGCTTCCTTGCTAACCTCCAAGTTTCTGCCCCATATGTTAGCACCGGTAGAATGCGATGGTTGTACACCTTTCAACAAAAGTGGTAAGCTCCCAGTCAGAATTTGGTAATGCCTGCCGTATCCACTCCATATATCTCCATATCTGTCAAAGAAAAATTCGCTGACGATTACGACCCTCCATAATGTAAAATTTGGGCGCGGCTCTATACGCGTTTTCATTTCGCCATATATTTGAGGCAAGCAATTTGGGAGACACATGTAGCAGAGTCGGCGATCGTCGAAAATCTGATCTGCGGGTCAAGGGCGTCGTCATGAGTCGTCGAAGGTTCCAGTGTAGCTGCTGGTGCCCGCGTGGCTTGCAGAAAGCACTACACAATTTGCGTCGCGCATACATTCAGATTACAGAACAATCGCAAACCATGAAAATCGTAAAACAAGTGCCAACGAGACCAAACCACGCAAACCAAACAAGCTCGCGAGGCCAGTTATGAGTGCGCATCGAGCGGTTGGGCGGGTCCACGTGGCGCCAATTTCCCGCGCTATCGTCACTGAAGACGCCGCCCTCATTGGTCTCCGGTCCACGTGACTCTCCGGTCCACGTGACGCCAATTTCCCGCGCTATCGTCACTGAAGACGCCGCCCTCATTGGTCTCCGGTCCACGTGACTCTCCGGTCCACGTGACGCCAATTTCCCGCGCGAACGTCACTGAAAGCGCCGCCCTCATTGGTCTCCGGTCCACGTGACGCCAATTTGTCGCACGAACGTCACTGAAAGCGCCGCCCTCATTGGTCTCCGGTCCACGTGACGCCAATTTCCCGCGCGAACGTCACTGAAAGCGCCGCCCTCATTGGTCTGCGGTCCACGTGACGCCAATTTCCCGCGCTATCGTCACTGAAGACGCCGCCCTCATTGGTCTCCGGTCCACGTGACTCTCCGGTCCACGTGACGCCAATTTCCCGCGCGAACGTCACCGAAAGCGCCGCCCTCATTGGTCTCCGGCGTTCGCAGCTCGCGTCTTTCACCTGCCTCTCCGCGTTCGCTCTTTCGTCTTTCGCTGTTGCGCTCGTTCGCTCGGTTACGCCGCCGCCGACGAAGACGTTCGCCGCTGGAACGGAGCTGCGCTCTAAAACATGAGTCACGATAGCCTTGCAAGTTCGCTGGCGAAAGTTATTATTATCCGAATGAATAGCTTTGCGGGAGAGAGCGCGTAGACAGGCACTGTCGCCTTTCGCCCTCCTCCTGAGTGTGAAAAGTGTGAAAAGTCCCCAGGGCTGTATTTGGTTTCATTGTGTTACCTTCAACTAGCGGTAACTATATAACATCGACCTCCTCAGTGCCCCTTCTTTTCCCTAGTTTGGTTATGCTACACAATCTTAATCCCGGGCACCAAAAAAGAAAGAAAGAAAGAAAGGAACAGAAGGCGTTAGGAGAATATGTGTGAGGCGTTAAGAGGAAGCTTACATCGGAGCCAACTCTGATTTCCATATTAATATACATGTAAAACGCAGTAACTTTCTCATCGGACAACCCCTCGACCTTCTCGAATGAAATTTGCTCCACTTAAAAGAGAAAGTTGAATTCTACTGACTGTGGGAAGCAGAACTTGTTTTTGCGAAGATTACTGAACATCAGTAAGCTTCAAATAAATTGAAACACAAGATTTGCAAACCTGGAACTGCCCACCAAAAACAGCTATCTCACTTCTGCAAACTGCCCCTGTTAGAGAGTCTCTAGCGGACAAATGCGATGCACGGCTATAATGTGTGCGAGAGCTTTGTAAAATGTCTACTAACAAATTAGTGGTATATTTCGGAGCGATGTAGAACACATCAACTTTACCACCTCTAGAAGCTCAAACAAATGCATCAACAGAAACGTGATCTCATATTTCATAGCTGAGTTACAGAGTTCTAAAGAAATAATGATTTGGCTTCTTTATATTTTGCGATTTAAAACAATTATTCTAAAAAAACAATCAGTCTCAACTTAAAAATTGCGTTCCTTACAGTGGGTACATTTTACCTTTTCTTTAATGCAGCAAACTGCACTAAATCAGTGCAGTGGATGCTGAGAATGACGATTTGTCCGTACCCATGTATTTAGATAGGAGCCTTTACAGAAATAGGAAATATATACCTTCATCTAAAAGATAAAAGAAGGAAAAAGGGTGGGAACGTCTATAGAAAAAGGCAAATGCCACAGTTACTCCCGGTCCGGCCCCTCCTGACGGGGCTAATTCCAGCGAAATTCCACTTTGGATAAATTGGTTATAAACGAGCATGATATACTACTGAAGCAATCTTGGCAGCACTGCAGGGCTGGTAATTATCTATTTTCTATTATTATCAGCAACCTTTAAATTGCGGCAAAGGAGACGACGGACACACCTAGTGGTTAGCCGTATGTTATAACGTATGTCCCTGCACGCCGCCTCCGGGATTATTGAGCACGCCGCGGCTAGTTGTTTACGGATCTCGGAGGCTATGTCGATAAAATGTCGAGGAGTCGCGCGCTCCGAGTCATGCGCCACCTCCAGCTGGCGACAATGGCGGTGTTTTTTTCAGTTTCGGTATCAAAAACGCCTCCTTTTGTGAGCTTTTAGTGACGCATTCACTCGAATTTCAAACGAAAAAAAAAAAAGCACGAAGGCTGCTCTAAACCTGCACCATCTGAAACTAGGCTTTTTCCGCGAGCCAAAATGTTATAGTTGCCCTTTAAAGGAGCAAACCCTCGGCTTCGGCTCGACCTCCCGGATCCCCTCTTCCCCGGACACGGCTAAGCCGCGCACGTATAGACCACATGTCCGCGGTTTCACCACATACAAAACTTCTGCGTACCGCAGACACTCCTGCGGGGATTCTTTTCTCGTAATGCAGGAGAAGGTAAGGAAAATGTGCGCCACTGATCGTTAATCCCCAATGTTTGTACGTGCCATGGACCTTCAGGTTATCAAAATAACCATCAACGACAACCTATTGGGTGCACTTGAGGGGAACCAAACAACAGCAGCTTCGAAGTCGATATAGATGATCGTCAATCCGATACTGCGGAGATAGAGAAGATGCAGCGGCAGGGAACGTACAAAAAAGCTCGTTTCGGAGCCATTCCAACATAATCGGATGTCACTAAATTAAAAGACGTTGAAGGTAATGTGGAAAGGTGAAAAAGAAGAAGAAGAATGGAACGTTGTATTGCAGCGCGGCGCCGATCACGTCCCGGACCGCAGCTGTCATGGAGACTGCGGCCCGTGGTCGCAGACGACAGCCGGCCATGCCAGGAGCAGACGACTCCATCTAGAAAACGACTTCGTTGGTTTCGTCTGCACCAGCCAGCCCGAAGCAGAGGATACAGCAGGGCGGTGAAGAGGCCACTGCAGACGAACCTTCAAAAGGTGCGGCTTGATTCGTGAGCGACGGTTTCTCTGTTCTTGACTTCTGAGGTCGACAGACAAAATCAAAGAGTTTTAGACAGACGGTGCCGACGTTAGGACAAGATGTCGTAATTAAGTTCTTCTGGCGAATACGAGGCTTGGAAGAAAGCAGTGTCTTCTTGTCGACACAATGGCGCAGGCCTAAAATTTCTTCCCGGTATAAGTTTAGCCCTTACAGGCACATGCAGGCGCATGTAATCATGGGTGCGTTATCCCTTCCCTACCTTTGGTCCTTCCTTCAAAGCGCTGCTGCGACTCTTTCAGATGCGCTTTGCCCACCACCTTTGTATCCCACACTCACATTCACATTCAGTTCAGAGGAGCGAGTGTGATTCAGTGCCAGTTCATGTCCGTAACTGTGAACGTGAACGTCAGAGCGCTCTAGTGATTGCGAGCTGATATGCGGTTGCAAGTGTAGAACTAATGAGTGTCAGTGGATGTCGAGTGCAAATGAGTGACTGAGTGCTAACACCAAGGAACGCCACCAAGTGTGTGAGTCCCGCTGTTATGAGCGTTATAAGCCTGCACAAGTCGGCACCCGAACCAGTGAGTTCACCGACTAACGTTTGTTCCAGAGCCGTGACGGTGAGCGAGTGCCCGTAGCCATCTGAGTTTTGGAATATGAACAAAAGTGAACGCTGGCGAGTACCAAAGTCCTGGTTGCATTCCGTATGCATAATTGTTCTCTTCAAAAAAGTGTACCCTTTTAAATGGTTTATTCATTAATTTATCTAAATAGTGCTGCCAGTTTGAACGTCAGAATTCAGGCGAGCGGGCGATACACCAACAAGTAACACATTATAACGAAAATTTCGTAATAGCATGGTATTACATAGAAAAGTACAACATGCATGAAAAAGGAGAGAAATACTGGTAGTTCGTAAGAGAAGTACAAAAGAGATAAAGGGATGAATTAACTAAGCGCTACAATGATTACAACTTTCCCTCAGAAGGACAATCCTAGGTGGTAATAAAAATTCGTGACGATTACATCGCCCCTCTTTGAGGTCCCGGATCAATCACTTGAAGTGCGTACACGACGTCGCAAAGCGCTGTCTGCTCCAGAATATCTATTCGCTCCTTGAAGAGGCAGGGCGTGTATCGAGTGAGCTCCTGAACAGCGCTTTGCGACGTCGTGTACGCACTTCAAGTGATTGATCCGGGACCTCAAAGAGGGGCGATGTAATCGTCACGAATTTTTATTACCACCTAGGATTGTCCTTCTGAGGGAGAGTTGTAATCATTGTAGCGCTTAGTTAATTTATCCCTTTATCTCTTTTGTACTTCTCTTACGAACTACCAGTATTTCTCTCCTTTTTCATGCATGTATATATATATATATACATATATTCAGAACGTAAGAAGCCAACAAACAGTGACACGCGTTGTTGTTTGTTGGCTCCTTATGATAACTAATAAAAATCCGGCCCCTGTTCTTTTTTTTTATTGTTTTATCTCGTTCAAGGTGTATATATACCAGCAGTTTCGAGAGCGAAACTGTTGTATCCCGTGTCTCGCATGAAGACAATCAGCAGTCGTTGCGCTATTTTCCCGGTTGCCACGGGCCCTCCGGGGAAATCGACGTCTTCAAAAGTCCTGTGCGAAAGAGCATTGTTTTTTTTGGAGGCAGCTGACCACCACTTTTCTGTGTCGAACTGCGGGCCGTTTCGGTTGATCCCATCCCACGTAGGAATTGAAGGAGATTAGAAAGCTGAAGCTCTCGCACGCCTAACGCTGACATGTGTCCCAAAAGTGACAGTGCCAAACATCTGCAATCCGCAATCACTTTGGGGTCAACCCGAAAGACTCCACACAAAGCTTGTGTGACCCATACAGTTACTTGCCAAGGAGCAACGCTGTTATGCCGCATCAGAATCGAATCCACATATGGGGATCCCGGCTTGGTAATTCAAGACTGGACGTTGCGCTTCCCGTTCTATGCCTTCTGTGGTGATATCGACATCAAACATATCATTTGGATATATATATACACGCCACTTGACCGTATCCCCCCCCCAACACGCACATAACTTTAAAAAATCTATATTGACAGTTATGCCCGGTATAGAAGGCGATAGACAGGCATAACGTTGTCCTTGAACCCTTCGGGAAGTGTTCCAACTATGCGCCCGCGCGACTATATGAGGATGCGACTCATGCGGGTGAGCCAAATATTCTGGCACTCTGAACAGCTTCAGCACGCCGTGTGGACCCCACCTTTGGGGAACGGTTGGGAGGGGGAGGGGTTGTCTATAATGGCATCGCACAGGCGCGACTGTGCTGTCCGTAAAGAGTGGCGCCAGTGAAATAACATCATCTTCAGATTGGAAGCGCTGATAATCCTTGCGATTTTTTAGTAGTGAGAAGAATTAGGATAAAAGACGTGCGCTGTGAAGAAAATGGTTCATAACTTTTGCTTGAGCGCTTCGACACTAAAACGTTCTGAGGAATATTTCGTAAAGAACACAGATCTGATTTGAGCAACTTTGAGGGTTGCACATTATAGCATCATGTATGTAAAGCAGAGCTTAATTTGGGTAAGCGCATGGCGTAATTGCGCCGGAGTGTCCATGTCATTTGTACCGCAATGAAGTTATGTAGATTCAACGCATGCATTAGAAATTTATGTGAAGCGAAGCTTTCGCGAAGCGATTAATTAAAGGTAACGTCCTGCGCAGCGCTCTGCGGCACAGTGATTACGTGCCTGTCTGGAAAGACGACAATACGCGGTAACCTTCTACCACACTGCCTCTGAGATCGGCCCAGTTTACCCTTCGAGAAATTAATTGACCCAGCAGACCCGCCAAACTCCGGCAAAGACGTCATAAAAGGCTTCGCTCTACAGCAAACCTGTTAGTCTCTAGCTGGTCGGCATTTCTCGTGTCCGCGCCCCTGGGCAAAAAATGTGGGCCGACCCCGGAAGCAGTGAAAAATCGGACTGACTCGCGGCAGAGGTGAGGCATGCAGGCTTCAAGCACTCATCATGGTGAAGGTACGACGCATATTAGACCCTTGCCCATTTTGACAGCTAAGCTGTCTATGGCTAAGGTCCCGGCATTTCTCTGTTGCGTAACGTCGACAGAAAACCATCGTCGCCTATGGTTCATACCCCCAAATGCAATGGCTCATACCCTCCCCCCCCAAGCCCTTAAGGCAGAGGCTCTTTAAAAGCACTAAGCAAAGTGAAGCGAAAAGTGCATACATTCTTTGCAATCACGCATACAACATACAGAACAGCATACGTTTCAATAAAGAACAAGCACAAAACAAGCATCCGTGCCACATAATTGACCCGCCGCGGTTGCTCAGCGGCTATGGTGTTGGGCTGCTGAGCACGAGGTCGCGGGATCGAAACCCGGCCAGGGCGGCCGCATTTCGATGGGGGCGAAATGCGAAAACACCAGTGTGCTTAGATTTAGGTGCACATTAAAGAACCCCAGGTGGTCGAAATTTCCGGAGACCTCCACTACGGCGTGCCTCATAATCAGAAAGTGGTTTTGGCACGTAAAACCCCATAATTTGGGAAACATAATTGATGATAAGGCGCTCCTAATAACAATGCGAAGCACGTAGCGCTCCCACGTACGTTTCCCGGTAGTGATTACTGTTGCACAAGCTGGCGCAGCGACGGCAGCTTGCGACGTGGGGAGTGAAATCGCTAGTCTTTCGTATATAAAAGAACCAGCCTAGCAATTGATCTCATTGTTATTGCAGCACTGCTACGGCTAGCAACGCATAGCTGGGAGCGGCAAGGGAAAAAAGAGACGGCAATGCGACCAGCGCGGCGACGTGCTGGAAAAATTACCATTACTACCATTGCAATAAAGCACTGCATACCCCCTCAGCAGTTGTAGTGGTGGTTTTCAGCAACTTTACTGAACATCCTCTTCCGCAGGGCCGGAACGGCGAGTAAATTTTCTTTAAATAAAAGAACTATGCGCTTGAATACGCATCTTCATTGCAATCGGGATATTTAAGTATGCAGTTCTTTTTCTTTGTAGACAATAGAGCTGGTCGCCGGCATATCTGTGGGGCAGTGCGTGTTTGTTACGGAAAGATGGAAGACGAGAAAGGAAGACTGGAGACCCTGGCTGCTGCGTGTTGTTTCTGGTCAGCCATCTCAACCACATTGACTCTGCTTGAATATATATTGTAAATACAGTCTGTCTGTACTCCCAACATCCCCGTAACCATATAACCGCATTTTTTTTGCACGAGCGATGTCCTCTGTGTGAGCCACTCCGCAAGAAAGCAGCTGCAGCAGCAACCACGGTCAGAAAATACCGGCAGGGCCCACCGGTAATGAGAATTTTAGTGCGCCCGGTAATCCGGCAAGCGCGGGCGGTTTGCCGGATGAGCGGGGTTGTAAACTTGAGCGGCCAGATTGGTGGCGCCAGATGGTGGTGCAAAGCTCAACCACATAAACAGAGAGCCAATTACCATATTTTTCTTAGCTGAGGTGTAAATTTTCGACAGCGGCGTAATCGTGTTCACAATCACGCCGCTGCCGAAAATATGCACCAGCAGCGAAGTAGAATATAGTAGGTTACCGCAATTTTAGCTCTGTGTTTGTCTGGTATAGCTCTACACTACCAGGCGACTGCACCACTCCGGCCGCTCACCTTTACGCCCCCGACCATCCGGCAATGCGACCAAACCACCCCCGTTTGCCGGAATAACGGACAAGCTAAAAGTCTCTCAAAGCGTAACGCAACAACTATCCCGATAAGAAGCTCTCACGTCTCCATCTTCCCCATACGCTATGCCACGAAGACCCGGGAAGTCTACCGGTCCGCCAGAGCCCATGGCCTCCTCCGATCCACCGTCCGCGGAAGCGTCCGCCTCCTCAGCGGCCGCGCCGACGCCAGGGAAAGCAGTTTCCGGGGGGGCCCAGCTACCGCACGCCGCGACGGCACCCTCGGAGACCGGAGTCG
The DNA here is from genome assembly GCF_023375885.2 of Dermacentor andersoni. Taxonomy (NCBI): domain Eukaryota; kingdom Metazoa; phylum Arthropoda; class Arachnida; order Ixodida; family Ixodidae; genus Dermacentor; species Dermacentor andersoni. The sequence continues at coordinate 133,094,679 of NC_092821.1, forward strand.
GCAGCTCTTCGGCGCGGAACTCGACCCCGGGACCATCGAGCACGCCGGCAAGCACGTCGCCGTCTCGTGCGGACGCCGCGGCCCAGGGCGTTGCGACGACGTACGAGAGGGCGATGTTCGAGGCCTCGCTAAGGAGACTCGTAGCGCAGCAACAGCGCCATCTGCCGCCGCCGCTCCCACCGTCTTCGTCGCGACAGAGGTCCTCCAGTAAGCGCAAAGCACGGCGGACTCTAGACTACAGTTTCGCCTTTCGTATCTTCTCCCGGCGCCAGTTCGTTCTTGTTTTGTTTTTATCGATACCAAATTTAGTTTCACGAAGTCTCTCGTATCGCGGGAATCGCGGAAGGCGTACATATACATCGGCAGAACGGATTCAGAACTTTTCAAATTCTTCACTGGGTCCACTCAGGTTTACAGAGAGCGAGAACTCTCTACGGGAGGCGTCAGATATAATATCAATTATTTCGTGTGAAGCGCCAATTCACCCACTCGAAAAATATTCCTGACATGAAAATCTATGAAAAACAATGGCAAAAAAAAAAAACGTGAGCCCCTAAAAGGACGGCATGCATGCACCACGGACGGCAAAGCATGCTGACGGCATACTGGCACCACGAACAAACACCCATTTCTCTACCGTCCAAATAACTTAAAGGAGCACTGACACAAAAATTTGAAGTCGAGATAACTTGTGAGATCGATTTAGTTGGTCACACACACATCGCCTATAAAATATCAGCGGCGAATATCGCTTAGAACATATTTAAAATCAATTTGAAAGTACTTGCGCGCAGCCAACCACAAAACAGAGCACCTCGCGACATTGACATCAACCGGGATTGTAAATAGCCAAGAAAACGCTACGTCATGTGGCTACGTCACGAATTTTCGTTGGCTGCCATGCGGCTTACATGTGCTCTTCTCCTCTGTTGTTGCTTGTTCTAGCTGTTGTACTTGTAGTGGGACGCTCTCCGTGTCGCTGCAACTGCAGTTTTTGTCGTGTCCATCGGTATATTTCCCACACTATCAGCTTGACTGCGCTGCCACAACGTTCAACGCCGATTTGTTGTGTCTTACCATTGATTGTGGCCGATGCGAGGGTTTTGTTTAGGTTCGTCCTCGCTATCGCCGGCCGCAATATCTGAGTCGCTAAGTGATTGGCCACGTCTAAAGCGCGAGACACATGGCGCGATTTTCCGTGCGATCTGTAGTACGGCGCGTCGTGTGCGACTTGCCGCATGCGGCGATTCGGGACACGTGGTACGAATGAGCGAGCGGCGGCCCAGAACCGGCGCCCCTGCGTGGAAGTTCGGAATGCTGCGTAACTTCGAACAGAAAGTGAAAGCAACCGTATTTGCACAGCTATCTTGTTTGAAACAAACGATGACAATATAAACACGTCTATGCGAGCACTATAGACGTGTTTCCGCAAGGTCGCGTTCAGTATCGGATCCGTTGACAGCCGCCGATGGCCAAGAGCCGGCAGGCATAGCTCGCTGGGCCATCGAATCCGACACCGGTTGCGCTTGTGACACGATCGTTTGTAGCTCGTATAACGAAGCGCCTATTTTAGTCGGCACAACGTGTACACAGTTATGTCACGCTTAAATTGCAGCACATTTGATTTCATTGGCGCCGACAGAAGCGAACGAGCATGCCAGGCGAGCTTGCGATCGCTGGGAGACGATGTAGGCCTAGCTCGCCGGCCTTCTATCCGGGGCCGAGGGTCCTTGCGATGCGTCCGCAGCTCGTAATAAAGCGCCTAAATTCGTCAGCACAATCAATGCCTGAACATTTATGTTTCTCTTAAATGAAAACACGGTTAGTTTTCTCGGTGCCGTTAGTAGCGATGAGTAAACAGGCCAGTCAGGCGAGCCGCTTCGTATACAGACGATTGCTGGCGCGTCTGCGCTTATCGCGTCCGAGTAGAAATCACGCCAACGATTTACTATTTCGCACAACGTTTTATAACTCGCACTCTTTCGAGGTCACTTTATTCTAGAAGTTATTTCGTGTCAGAAACAAATTGTAGACCATTTATGTGCCGCCGTCAGCGGCGAAAGAGGCCCGCGTTTCGACGCGTGCGTCTAATTGTCGTACAAAAATCCCTCACGTGACCTGATCCTAGGTGCCTAGGGACAGCATCGTTTAGGGATTTTTGAGAAGGCGCGATACTGGCGGCGAGCGACGCCGTGGCGTGTTCGTCCTCGGCGTGATCGTTCTCTGGACCGCGCGTTGTTCAACATTGCTCATGTAATCGTGCGTGTGTTGCTTGTGTGTTGGTTGTAGGTTCTGTGTTACTTGGCGGAAAGCCGTGAGTAGTGGCGGTGCGGCAATGCGGCTTTGGCCTCGATGAGCTCTGGCACTACATAATCTGCGTTGTGTGACCCGTGCTTTCTTGAGAACCCGGCGGTGGTGACAATTGAAATATCGAAGTGGCCTAGCGCCTCGGCAGCGAAGTTCTGCGAACCGCGATGTGGCGTCGCCGTGTCCGACTTTGCTTAACGGACATCGAGGGATGTGCTGCTCGCTGCAAGTCATGTAAATGCAACTGCGTCGACCGCCCACTGTTCAGCGCTGAATGTGTGTTTGGTGTGCTGTGCTTGAAACGAGTGGTGCAGCCGTGCAGCGGGGGTGGCGGAGGAGCAGAGTGGCTTAGGGTTTGCGCGTTCACAGACATGTGCTCCCGTCTTGGTCTCATTAGCGGCTGACGCGGGATTGTGGCGTGCTAGCTCCTTGCCTAGTATGAAGTTTACGACGCTAACACACAGCATGTTCACGTTTTTCCGCGCAATATGTCATTTGCATGACGGCCGAGTTGAAAACGAGACATATAGTGGTCTTTGCGTTTGTGTGTTGTAAATTACTTTCTATTGTGGAAGTTCTGAGTCTTATTACGCAAGGAGTGCGAACGTAAACATAAACACATATGTGTGTCTGAAATTTTGAATTACCCATAATACCCTTTACGACTGATAAGTGGGCTACACGGCCTGTGTGAATCAGCTACCGTATGTTGCGACGCTCTTTCGTGTGGTAGACTGATGCATGGTGCGCGTTTATTTCTGTACTGTTGTAAAAACCATTTGTTTATTCACTCAATACAAATGTACGGCTTCTTCGCCGCAGTACAGCTTAGTTACGCGGTGAAGCATACTAGAAGTGGGAGGGGGCCGTTATCAGCCAGCATAGTATGTCCACTTAGGTGACCTGAGAGGCGGCGGGTGCGCGAGTGTATAATTTAAGAACTCTTATTATGTCCAGTGACAGTGGAGATCATTAACTGTAGCACCAAAGTAGTGGACCACTACCAGAACAAAGGCATGTAGTATGCCCATCTCAATTCTTGTGCTTATGCCAGTCTTATTTTTTACAGCAATAGCTGCTATGGGCTAACTCCCCTGGTTGTTCTGATGTCTACTGGTGTTGTCACTGGAATTCCCGAATTTCTTGCTAGAGTATTGCAAATAAAGTTCTCATTGTGCTGCGAGGATTTAAACATACGATCAAAAGAGTGGCAGTCCACAATTCTACATTTCAGCCACTCTGCTGAAGGTACAGTCGTGGTGAATACTGATCCTGGAGAGCGTGATCTAGCCAACAGGTGCCTAGATTGGCTAACACCTGCTCAATGTCTGCATACTGTATATAGAGCTGGCATCCACACCTTCAAGTTCTTGCACATCACCTTCCCACTTGTGAAGGCAGTCCTATGTTAAGTTTTCTTCTTGCATGTGATGACAATGATTGGGTGCATCTGCTTCATTAATCTTCTTCTAGTGCTTGGCTTCTCAGATTTACTGGATGGAGCTGTTGGTGTCTTGTTTTCCTCAAGCAAAGCGCGAGACATAGCAATGCGTAGCCCAAATATAGATTTGAGAAAACCAAAACGAATTCAGCAGTAAGAAGCTAAAGGGTTGTTTTGGTGTAGATCAGTGGCTAAGTCCGGATATGAAAGAGGAGGAAGAAAAGCCGAGTCTTTCCACTTCAACACTGAGGCACAACTCCCACAAATAAATAGGACTCTTACTTATTTTACTTTTTTAAGGAGATTACCGACTTGCATTGGCAAGTGTTCACAACACTTCAGCAAACACTGCATGAACTAAGCTTCCTGTGCATATTTCACCAGCTACTGCATCATTGTTTCACATTATGAGTGAAACTGCAATTTTCTTTATGCCACAACTTGCCCAATTTTGTGTTTTGCAGTGGGATGTTAGCAGTGCTAATAAGGCACCTAAATACTCCGATGAATAGTCATACAGAGAAAAAAGAAGTAAGAAAGCAGTGGCTTTTTGTGCGTAGACTATGCATACACCTGGTGCTCTTATGGTCATTTTTTCCCTATCCGCTCAGCCATTCTAAACAAGAAAAGTTTATACACAATTAGTTTATATACAGACCACAACTAAACCACAGGTATCGTTGGTAAGCAAAGTATATTTATTCGGCGACATTTTCTGCAGCCCTGCTATTGAGCTTTCCTTCCTTCCTTTTCAGCTGTGCAGGTTCACTAAGAAGTGATGATACAGTTTGACAATTTTAATCATTGAAAGACTTAGCGAAACCTTTTTCGGGTTGTTTTTTCTTGGTTTCAGACTCTGCACATTGCATTTTAAGGCATGTTTTCTGTGTTTGTTGCTTTTTCTTTATGGGTAGGGCATGTCAACATTTTTTACACCATTTCAAGTATGTGGTGCCATAGACTGTTCTTAGATGAAGTCTTGCCCTTTCATTCTGTACAATATGATATCGGTTTTTTGTGTCCAAGGCCGTTTTACAGCGTGATTGTAGCATTTTGCTAAGTTTTGCCTCTGTCACCCAAGCTTGAAAGATTGCTACCCACTGGTGGTGGCATGACACATGCCACGTTTCTTTTTCAATAAAAGGAAGTCTGTCACTTATCCTGTGCACTGGTTGCCTTTTGTCTCTGAATTGCAATTTGTTGCCTATATTTGCTCTTTTGTTGCATTTCAGATTAGGAATGGCTATCATAATTGACATTTAACCATATTGCACACAATGTGGATGATATATAATTGCAATATATGGCCACCATAAATATAATAGAAGTTAATAATTCAAGAATAGTGCCTTTGCATGGTGGTCCAGCCATGAATTGTGGCTATAAGGTACCAGCGCTGCAGATAGCACTGCTTGTGCAGAATATAGTGCAGCTCTACTACTTTCAACCATCATTGTTTTTATCTGCATTTCTATAGCTCCAGTTTCTGTGAACAATACACATCCGGTGGAAGGGTGGCTTGCACCTGCAGTTGGGTCCAATGAATAGCCAAATTTCTGCCCGTTTTCATGTTACTAGCATATTAGTAAAGGCAGTCGTTTTTATAGTAGCCTGTTTGCCCAGTGTAGAAGCCGCTGCAGGGTGTCGGGATCTCATACACATCTTCAGCTTTGCAGGGGACACAGCATCTGGCACATAGTTTGTCACAGGCCATGTATTCGGGGCAAGTTGAGTTCACTCACTAGCAAAGGGAGAACCAAGCTTGTCGGATATGAAGTAAACCGCCTGTATACTCAGTGGCCTTCATTTCGTGTGACATATGTGGTTATAGCGACCCTTGTTTTAAGCACTTCTTGTCTAGCAGCGGTCGTTTGCTTTTTGAAACACTCAGGATAGCTTTCAGCAAGCTGGACAGGAATAACGCTGAAAAACCAGCAGATGTTAATTGTCGCACTTATCATGCGAAGCTTCATACAGTATGATGAGGGCGTAAATAAATGAGGGTGTTCCTCAAGGCCTTGTAGAACATGTTGCGAGTTTGGAGCAACATGATGTATAGCACTTTTTTGATCGCATGCTATAGGTTTAGCAAGTGTGGCCATGGTTGAAGTGCAGTGCAAGGTCAAGAAAACAGATATCTATGAGCAGCACCCTGGTAAGGAGACTCTGGGAAAACTAGTGGGAAGCCTGTTGAACATCTGGTTGACCCACTTGCTGGCTCCACCAGGCAAAGTATAATAAAGAGAAGGAAGTCATCAACACATCAGAAGGTTTTTACATATAAACACTGTGCTAAGGTCATAACATGCCAACAAGTCTTAGTGCACAGGCTATGCACGACCAACTACATATGCCTTCTGTTCGGACATTGCTCATTGTAACTAACAAGGATGGAGTGGACAAAAAAAGAACAGCAGCTCCATTAATTTAGTTTCACTGGTATCGACTGTGTTTTGTAAGCGTACATTGCCATACTCCCCAATGCCTTCTTGGGTGACATCAGCAAAGACCAGCTTGAGGCAAGGGGTAATAGACGTCTTTACAAGCTAAAAATGCATGAATGCATGGAGAGCACATTGTGTCCAAAAAGTAGGCACTTCACAGGGGCACTGGAGAAGGAACAGGTTATTAACAGTGGGCAAAGACAAGCTACTAAACACCCAACACTGTTGCCATGTAATGACCTCTGAAACAATCCCTCTTAAAGAGGAAATCATCTTTGTGTATCCATAAAGAGGGCAGATGGGCAAAGCCCCTTCAGTAATGCTGCCAGCTTCAAAAGCCTATTTTGCACATCCTGAATGCTTCCTTCTTAAGACTTTGCTGGGTGCAAGCATTCTACTGTCCAAAAGCTGTCATTGAGAGCACTGTTGGTTTGGTGGCAATAAAGTTCAGAAGCAATTGCAACAAACCTCCCTTCCTAGTTGGCCTGGATGCTCACGGTGCTTATGAAGCAGCACCATGAGGCAAGCAAGGTGAATGGATGCCTCCAAGCCCTTGTTCGTTTATCACACTGTTCTGTTAGTAAGAACCATGAGACTTGAAACCAACAAGCTCAAGCTCAGCACTCGCATGGTTACTGCGGAGGATTCATAAAAAGCACAAAAACAGAAAACTCAAGGGAAAGGATAAAGCACCATTTAACACTTAGTATTGCTACAGCCCACCCCCTTCTTTTATTTTGTCTGGTCGTGCTACATCTTTTTACTATATATAGGCATGAACTTAGGTGATGTTCCCAATCAGTGTCCAATATTTATATACACTATGTGCTGGTTCAATGATGTTCAAAACACTGCAATGGAAGCTTCAAGTAGAAAAGGTGCCTGGAAGAAAGAAAAAAAGCTGTGCTGCAACCATCTTGGCAACATCTTGTCCCCTTAATAAAAGTTGTGCTTTCATATCAACTTGAGCCCTCCAGTTTAGAGTAAAGTACCAGTGCGCATATGAACAATGAATCAATTCTCAAAGAGCATGTGCAGTCCAGGGGCAAGAATCCGCATTGTGCTCCTGCATTGAAGGTGAATAACACGTACCATAATGGCGAATGTGCTTTAGTAAGCTTCATTGCAATATTAATTTGTAATGTACAAAGAATTGTCAATGAAGCTTACCACGAGTACAGATGCACTTGCAAATTATGTCACAATTGAAAGTAATGAGCACAGTGTAAACCTATGTGCCCTTTCCATTCTTAGTATGCTTTACTGCACGATGCTTATTTACACCCCTGTATTGCGGTGTAGCAAGCTACAAAAGAAACGTTGCATAATTAGGCTTTTTACGATTATCTTTCTCGCAATACACTATTATTTCGCGGTGAAGCCTAAGCAATGTACTGCAGTGAAGCATACTAAAAGTGAAAAGGGGCCACTGTCACTGGACATAATAAGACTTCTTCAATTATACACTTGCGCAGCCACCGCCTCTCAGGTCACCTAAGTGGACATACTATGCTGGCTGATAGCGGCCCCCTCCCACTTTTAGTATGCTTCACCGCGTAACTAAAATGTACTGCGGCGAAGAAGCCGTACATTTCTATTGAGTGAATAAACAAGTGGTTTTTACAACAGCAAGAAGTAAACGCGCACCATGCATCAGTCTACCACACGGAAGAGCGTCGCAATATACGGTAGCTAATTCACACAGGCCGTGTAGCCCACTTATCAGTTGTAAAGGGTATTATGGGTAATTCAAAATTTCAGACACACATATGTGTTTATGTTTACGTTCGCACTCCTTGCGTAATAAGACTCCCAGAACTTCTACAATAGAAAGTAATTTACAACACACAAACGCACAGACCACTATATGTCTCGTTTTCAACTCGGCCGTCATGCAAATGACATAGCGCGGAAAAACGTGAACATGCTGTGTGTTAGCGTCGTAAACTTCATACTAGGCAAGGAGCTAGCACACCACAATCCCGCGACAGCCGTTAATGAGACCAAGACGGGAGCACATGTATGTGAACGCGCAAACCCTAAGCCACTCTGCTCCTCCGCCACCCCCGCTGCACGGCTGCATCAATCGTTTCAAGCACAGCACACCAAACACACATTCAGCGCTGAACAATGGGCGGTCGACGCACTTGCATTTACATGACTTGCAGCGAGCAGCACATCCCTCGATGTCCGTTAAGCAAAGTCGGACACGGCGACGCCACATCGCGGTTCGCAGAACTTCGCTGCCGAGGCGCTAGACCACTTCGATATTTCAATTGTCACCACCGCCGGGTTCTCAAGAAAGCACGGGTCACACAACGCAGATTCTGTAGTGCCAGACCTCATCGAGGCCAAAGCCGCATTGCCGCACCGCCACTACTCACGGCTTTCCGCCAAGTAACACAGAACCTACAACCAACACACAAGCAACGCACGCACGATTACATGAGCAATGTTGAACAACGCGCGGCCCAGAGAACGATCACGCCGAGGACGAACACGCCACGGCGTCGCTCGGCGCCAGCATCGCGCCTTCTCAAAAATCCCTAAATGATGCTGTCCCTAGGCACCTAGGATCAGGTCACGTGAGGGATTTTTGTACGACAAATAGACGCACGCCGTTTCGACCAGGGAGAGAAAAAAAAAAAAAGACATGATCGGAGCGGCGAGATGCCCGCTCGCCGGCCCCGCCCTGCCGGGTCTACCACGTGGCCATGACGTTCACGCTACCGGCGCTGTCATTGGCTGCGGTCGTCCGAGTGATGCGGCAGTCGCACGACAATATTCAGCAAGTTGGTCGCGCACGCTGGCTGCGCGTCAGAGTATACGTCATGGCTTTTTGCGAACACGTGACCACTTTGTTTACATTCCCGTTTGTCCTGTCTCGTTGCTCTCTGGAACCGAAACTTCGACTGGTCGCTACAAAAAAGACTGCAAATAATTACCTGTCGCGCTCTGAAGTAAGTGAGGTTTCGTGCCGTGATTACTGGGTCATTAATTACTTATTAAAGCAGAAAAAACCACGTGGATTTTTTTATGTCAGTACTCCTTTAATATCTTTGGGCAGATTATCAAATCTTTCAGCACATGTTCAATCACAAATGCTTCAAGATCTGTGCGACATATTTTAAATATAATTATTTTGATCATTGTTTTTTTATTTTTTTTGAACAGCCCTGCTTTCGTGCGCACATTTGTGGACATAGCACCTGAAGTGAATATTTCTTTATATCAAATATCTCTTTATACCACGTTATCTAGCGCTTTTTTTTCTCTAACCTGGTTACGCCAGCGACGCCGGTCACGACGTCCGATAACGGCCTCCGAGATCTTCGTTGCGTGGCAACGCACCGCGCGGAAGATTTCAGAGGCTGTGCTGCCAGTAGCAATATGCATGGTGGATTTCGAAGCGTCTGGGTATAAGCTTCTCAGCAGAACGCTCGTTCACGACGCGATGGTCCCACGATCTAGTCGCTGACAAGGTGCGAAAAGACCACCTGCTCGGATTAAGGGGGTGCTTTATGGGCACCTTATCACTACATGTACACGTGCAGTTTTTTCCTTTTATTTCATTTATTTTTTAGTTCATTTTATTCCGCCCTTGTTGGAACGCGGCCGCCGCGACCTCGTCTTCAACAGTAAAATGCCACCAGATACTTGGCCACAGCGGCTGGCGAGTGAGTTCACAGCCGGAGGTATTTCTACAGTCCGCCATTCTTTAGCGCTTCCAACAATCTTCTCCCGTCATTCACGCTTACCCCGAGTGCACGGTTGCCTTCGAAAGCATCGCCGCGCCGTCTCCGCGTTAGCGCAGGCATGCCCGATGTGGCGAGTACGGGTTTGAAGGCCAGCATTCCTCGCGCCTGCTACTCGGCCAGCGCCAGCGGAGCCTGCTCGCCCATCGAGTACGAGTCCCCCCCGCCAGGAGTGCGGACACCCGGCCGAGAACCGCACGCCATCAAGAGCACACTCAGCTACCTGGACCTGGCGGGGCCCAGGAGAGACGGTGAGGCCCTCTCCCTCGCTGGGTGGGTGTAGACCGGTGTAGACCACGTTGCACTAAAACCCCTTAAACTTCGTAAAGTAGAGACGCTCTCCTCCTCCGCCTTCACTCCTCCTCGTTTCTCCTCTTTCATGCTCCCTTCTCGACCGTGGCGCCGCCTACACCGCTCGAGCGAAGCAACGGCGCCAACGTGCGCTCCTGGCCACTCCGCAGAAGCTTCTCGAGCGAAAATGGCGCTGAAGCACGGCGCGAGGGCTCACGTGATGCTATTAGGCGAATAACGACGCGGCCTCGGCTAGATCGCGCGTAGAGGCGGAATTTTTCAAAGCGTGGCGTTAATTTACGAAGTTTAAGCGGCTTTATATAGCATGGCACGCAGCCACGAGAAGTAGTTTAGTAGAGTAGTTTGCTGGGCCAGTTGGTGCCTGGTGAACATATAACGGTTTCCAGCAGGTACGGACGCGAGCACAAGAAGTACAGTACACCAGCGTTATCCTGTCCGTTTCTTCTTCTTGTGCTCGCGTTCGTACTTGCTGGAAACCGTTATATGTTAGCCACGAGAAGCACGCTGGAAAAATCGCCGCGTTCACGCATGTCGCGCCGTGCTGACACTGGTGCGATGGCCGGCTCGCGCGCAGTGTCACGTGATCTGCTGCGCATGCGAGGGCGGCGAGCCGTGAAGACGGCCTTGATGCGCGTTGTATTCTCGCACACTCAGTGTTGGACGTCACGCGATTTTCGGAGGCAGTGGAAATAGTAACGAAAGTGGCAGCACGGAACGGTCGCCTTGGTACGCAAGCGTTGTGACAGCGAGTGCCCGCAATTTACGCTCATGGGCCACATCGCATACGCACCGTCGAGCGCAGGCCGTTCCGAGCTGCCAGAGAGCACGAGCAGCACCGTGACCAAGTTGGCCAGGACGTGGGCGCACGACCTCTCGGCCGACGCCAGGAGGAACAGGACGTTGGCGGGGGTGAGCGCCGCAAGTTCCGGCAGCGCCACTTCCGGTTCGTCCGCGGCGTGCTGCACGCCGGCCAAGGTGGCCATTGTGGTCCAACTCGAGCTGCTGACAGATCGGCCGCTCAGGCTGCACCCAGTGAGTATGCGCCGATGTGAGTACCTCCTCGCATCCACCGAGTGAGTACGTACTCGTGAGACTATTTGCACCTTATAAATGCGCTTCGCCTTCGACCCTTTACAATATTAACTCGGAAACGGTGGCATGAAATTTTCGCTCGGAATATAAGGTATAGCGCGCCTGTCGAGCTGGTTTTATAATGTTCTTGCTGTTAGCATCCGCAAAAATTAGCACTAATTTGCTCCAGGCCGTTGCCTCGTCACAAAAGATGAAGAGAATGCACTCGTGAAGTGCGTTTCCACCAGCCTTTACTGCGATTAGCATTATTTGGGCCATTTCCCGCAATTTTCGCTCTGTGGCCATCTGAGTATCTAGTCGTTTTCACCAGCCTCTTCAATAATAAAAAAAAGAAAACATTTAAAATGTATCCCGTGTTGAGCAGAATAAAGCCCATGTCACACGAGTTCCTCCAGCACAGCAGTCCGACGCTTTACCGAGCTCTGCCACGAATGCGTGCAATGGGCGCTTGCCGCTCTTCATTGAACCTCCATCGCGCCAGCTAGGGTCGTTGGGTATGTAGCTCCGGCGTGCGCGCGTTAGCCCTAACCGCCGCGTCGCGCATGTCGAAGGTCACGCGCGGATTTCGCAGAAGCGCCGCTGGATGGCGCCACGTGTCCATTGAAAAGCGCGAGAGGAGCCCGGCTGCATTGTACGGCTGATACGCACCCACTACAAATTGTGCCAGATGCTTGTACATGCACACTTAACAGTAGCTTGTTCTTCTGCAAAAGCAAACACTCATCCAGGAAAAAAGTTGTGGCTCCCATAGTAACAACGAAACTATAGAGTGCACTAAACGGAACCACCCCACCGACGCTGCACAAGCCGCACGCTCATACTTGCGGTGTTGTGCAGCGTCTCACTCACCGCATCTGCGATCAACGCTTTCAAACGTTAAAAATGGTGAAATTATTCTATTATTGAATAACAATAGAAAAATTCGAATATTTGACTAGTTACCATGTTTTTATTTAACGATGCAGGCATGGATACTTCGTGGGCAGGGGGCAACTTTGCGAATCGCTGCGACGGAAATCGCGCTGCCGCAGACGCATGTGAAAGTTGTCAGCGAAAATCGCACTGCGACGTGCGATTTTTTTCGCCCCGAATCGCGCCATGTGAAACAGCCTTTAACCGAGCGAACGAGCACAGCGAAAGATGAGAGCGAACGAACGCGGTGCGAAGCGGGGGAGAAAAAGGCAAGAGAGAAGAGGCGCGAGGAGGAAAATGGAGGGGAGGGTGCAGCGGAACCATGAGGCAGAAAGAGGAAGAGGGTGTTGCTCAAGCGTGAGAAGAAAAGCATAGTGCGGTGACGGTGGCCACGAGATGGCGCCAGCGTAGCGCGCCTCGAACGTCTGGGAGCCCTGTCGGCTGCGGCTTCTGCGAATCGCCAGCCAATACATCGAGATATGAAAATGCGTATAGAGCTGCGCTCAAATTTCGCATTAGGAAGCATCGTAACCGGCGGTGAATTTCTTTTTATAATCACGACCATTATCATCAAAGACGACGGGCAGTGAAGCATGCGGCCGCTCATATGTATACGCAAACTTCAAAGCTCTGCAAATGCGTCCTTGTCTGCTGTCTTCAACATCTTTGTTTCCAAAGGAGCAGAGTTTCGGTACGCTCACAATCGCGAAATGACAGAGATGAAATCAAAGACTCGCTTGCACATATTATGCGTGACCAAAGTTTCACGAAGACGCAGCGAACGTTAAGCCGGAAAGTCAACAATATTCACTCTATAGATACTCTAAGGCGTTATCTTCAAATCAGGTATCCCGCATTTTCGGGAGGCTCGCAATAATAACTTGCCCCGCGGTGCCATTCTTCCTAGAAGCAAAGCTTCATGCGCATCTTAACCCGTTAATGTGCCCCGTCTTTTGAAAGCCATGTACACGTAGTTAGAGCGCTTCAGTTTAAAGCATTCCGCGTATTCGTAGGGCACCCTTCTTTGTTGTTGCTGCTGCTGTTTACTGTCGTCGAACGTATATACCACTGCCGTTGTGCGCTGGTGTGGTGGTTATGGTTGTTTTCCTAAGGGACTTACTGCCTCCCTTTTGAATGCAGATGAAGCGCCTGCATATCAGCGATAACTATCTGGCCTTTTCCTTAAACAAAACAATATTTCCGGGAAGCGATGCGGGAGCTTTCCATTATAACGATTTTTTGTGTTTTGTTCACCGCAGTGTATTCACTGCGTTCGCAGCGAAACCGTTATCAGCTAATTGAGCCCGAGCAGCGATCGATCGAGTGAACGTTTCATGAGTAAGCTTTGTACTCTATAAAGCAGATTGCATCGTTTTTTTTTTTTTTTCTTCGACAGATTGCACAGAATGCGGTATCTATAGCGTACATGCTCGTAGCGGGAATTTACCGAGACTTTAAATGGAGCGAAATGAAGGGACGTGGTATAAGCCACCTCTGAACCTCGGGCGCGCGCGAATTCGTCTTGACGTAAATACCTGGCGGTGCAGAGCTGAAGGACGTGCGCGTGTGCATAATATATATACACTATTGAACGACTGAAACGCGATAATTGGACCGCATTGGCTGCCGGAGCCTTTCTTTCTTCTTTTTTCTTTTTGTTCTTTTTCGCCATTGAAAGCGCTGGGGCGATCGCATAGGGGGAGCAAATACAGTCACCCCCCCCCTTTCCCCGGCAAAAATGAAACCTTTCCGCCTATGACGTCACAGGTAGCTTATACAACAACATCGGAGAGGCGTCACCAACTGTCCCCCTTCCCTGTTGCGTCTTTTCCGCCGTGCATACCGTGGATTGGTTGCACGTTAAAGAACTCCAGGCAGTCAAAACTAATCCGCAGTGCTCCCACTACGGCGTGCCTCACAATCATATCTTGATTTTTGCACGTGAAACCCCAGAATTCCTTTTTTTTTTGCGTCTTTTCGGTTTCACCGGGCCTCTTGTGACGCACTAAATTTTTTTAATGCGTTCGCATTAGGAGTGTCAAAGAAAAAAAAATGTATATGAAGTGTGGGAAGCCGGTCACGTGGTAGAGGCATATATATATATATATAGACTGTATTTTTTTTAGATTACTCTAAAGCATTCGACAAGGTTAGTCATCATTTACTACTTTTTAAGCTCGGCCAATTAAATCTAGATCCTAATGTTCGTAACTGGATTCGAGCTTTTTTCGTGAACTTAGCAGCAGGCACGTGGCGAATAAACCCTCGCATTCTACCTAATGAAATCAAGGCTGCCGGATTCCAGACCCTCGCTATGGGTCGGCGAGAGAGAAGGCAAACCGAGGGGTTCGATGTTTTTTTGATCATGACCACCATATAGGGCAACATACAATGAAGCCGAGGAAGGCTTCGGGGAAATTAGCTGTGGTTGGACTAACGTAACTAACGCTGGTCTGCTCCGCCCCACCGTCGGTTGCACTTTGCTCCTCGCAAAGGCAAGACGCGTGTCGAATGAGCTCCTGCTGAACAACACTTTGCAATGAGGCGAACCCGGTTTCAATCGTGGATCTGGGACCTCAGAGAGGTACGCTGTATTCCCAACGCATTTCTATCCCATTTACCGTGAAATTCTCACTGACTTTTTGTTTATTGGAGGGAGGGGACTGTGATTTACAAATATAGCTCAGACAATCAACCCCCCCTCCCCCCCTTCAAGTCTGCTGTTGCGCTTTTGGTCGCTCTGTAGCTGTGAGCAGCAGTAATCGAGGTTTCACAGACGCGTCATCGACCACACAGACCACGATGCGCCAATCTCGAAAACGCGCTTTGCGCCCGCAGTTGACAGGCGCCGGGAGCCAGGGTCCCGACGCCCTTCTGGAGGCCGCGGCGTTCGAGCGTGCCGCCGCCCACAAGCGGAACCGGGCGGTGCCACAGCGGCAGAGCCAGCTCCGGTTCGCCGGTACCACGCGGACCGCTACAGGCGAGGCAGTCGAGTATGCTGCTATACAGGCATTCAAAAGAATCCTTTTCTCGCGGGCTATCCGGTAGCTATGTGCTTCGTGCTACACACTCCGTTTCACGCTTACCGCTAGCAGGCTCAGAAACAGCTACGCATGCAGTTACGAGGAACCGGTCGGTGCCACAGCGGCAAAGCCAGCTCCGGTTCACCGGTACCACCCGGACCGCTACAGGCGAGGCAGTCGGGTATGCTGCTATACAGGCATTCGAAAGGATCCTTTCTCGCGGGCTATTCCCCGCTAGCTATGTGCTTCGTGCTACACACTCCGTTTCACGCTTACCGCTAGCAGGCTCAGAAACAGCTACGCATGCAGTGAAGTCATCGAAGCCTACGCAATGCAGTTCGTCTGAGATGCCCTACGGAATAAATACGAGTAATGTCAACTGAGCTAGCCCCTACTGCGTGATTCCAAATATGGCAGCGCGACTTCTTGAACAAGGACAAAAACAAAGTATACAGGCATAGGCAAATGCTGATTTTCATCTGGAAATGTTTATTTGCAAACGAAGTATATATGAAATCCAGGAGTGCAGATTTTTGGGCTAGTTGTTTCCTTGCATCAATTGAAGTCATGGCGCTAGATTGACACGGACAAGACGACCTGTTGTCTTTCATGTCCGTGTCAATCCAGCGCTATGACTTCACTTGAAGTATATATGCACGTTGCAGAATGCAAAAAAAAAAAAACGACGGCATACGCTAGAAGCGCAACAGTTCGTTGTTTGTTTGCGTTCCGCAACATATATATAGATTTCATATGCAATAAAGGTTTACAGATGAAAATCGGCGCTTGTCCCTGTCTGTTCTTTGATTTTCGCCCTCGTTCGAGAAGCCTCGCTGCCGTATTACGAATCACGAAGTACTATGTTTTGGACCCGACCGCGAGCGGGGCAGTCTCGGAGGCCACGCGCGAACTTCTCGGCAGCGCCACAGATGGCGCGACGAGACCAAAAAAGCGCGGCAGTGGAGCCCGGTTGCCGCATGACGCGTTTCTGGGTGTTCGTGCGCACCGGCGCACCACGCATTTCGGAGGTCACGAGCAGGCTTCGCGGCGCTTCCGCTAGGTGGCGCAGTGTTGCTAAGCTAAATAATCCCTTGATGAATAAAATCCCTTGATAATTCGAAACTACTGCCACTCTTTCAACTCTGCCGCCGCCCCTTCTCCTCGCCCTTTGCCCCCCCCCCCGCGCGCAGGAATCGCTATTGCGCCCGTTTTTCTACACGATTGGTCTCCCTGCCGTTGCCCTTGGAGACGCACGGTTCTTACGTTTTCCTTTTTCGTCCGCGCCATTTTTCTCCTCAGCTGGCTCGGCGTAGCGAACGTTGTACGCTGTGTTTCCCGCTCTCTGTGCTAGCGCTATGCCGTGCTGTTGCGCATATAACTGCGGCAAGAAGCCTGAAGATGGTTGTGCAGTCTTTATGAAGCCACAAGGAAAGCGCGACGGCTTGCGCAGGAAGCAGTGGCTGCATAACATTGGCCGAAAGAACTTTGTTCCGACAAAGAACAGTGTTGTTTGCGAGGTGAGACGTATCTGTATTGCTCATATCAAAGCATCCCCTAGTGCTGTAGTTTTTTTATTCTTCCGGCCTGCTCACCAGCGCTTTTGCTGCGGCAATTTGTACTTTGCCTAAATATGGGGTTGTCTTCAGCATGCTTAATATTCTGCTGGAACTCTATCACTTCGCACGTCGCCAACGGTCATTCAGTCGGAAATGCAGCACTATAGATTCTGCTTTCCGCTGCGAACATTCATGTGCGAAGATACAGCCTGTCGATCGCACTTTTCGCGATTGTTAGGATCCGTCGCCTTTTTTGAAAATTGAAATAGCGGCTTGTTGAGGAGCTATTCAGCTTACGCCGATGTGTGCGTCAGTCATACAATGATTGCAGGCCCTGAAAAAATCAGTGGCAAGTATACTCGTGTTATTGCAGGTGATGAGCGCTAGCTAGTCCACACTGCGTTAATTGTTAAGTTTCAAGGCGAAAGCCTTTAGATCTCCGTTTCAAGGTCGCGTTGTGAACAGAAAATATCACGTGACCCAGGAAGGCCAGAAGGGACCAAAGCATGTACAGCCATGTATAAGAGATTAATGATTAGCCAAGTGAATTAATTATTAGTGACTGAAATGGGTGGATTGGGGAGGATGAAGGTGCATGAACAAGGATTATGGTGGATTACAGAAGATTGGGGTGAATTAGGGTTAATGACAGAGTATTAAGACCGATGAGGGTGGATTACAGTGTATGAAGGAGGATTAAGGTGCATGAACAAGGATTAAGACGTATTAAGGAGGATTAAAGTGGATGAAGAAGGATTGTTGTCGATTAGGATGGATTAAGGTCAATTAGGGTTGATGGAGTATTCAGACCGATTAGGGTGAATTAAGGTGGATTATATAGGGTCGATGGAGGTGGATTAAGGTGAACTGCAGTAGGTTTTACAAGGCTATCGCATTCGCGTCTCTCAGGCGGTACCTTAGGACACCCCGAATTTTTTTGGAATTTGTTTTGTACTGCACTTCCACGCACGCAAGAGTGGGCGACGATTATTATTTGGTTTTCACACGGATACAGGCAACGTGTAGGTGTTCACAAGATTGCGCACACTTGCTGTTGATATCGACATCTAGGCGGAGGCCGGGAATCATCGCTTTAACACCAAAGGTTTTTAAATCACCTTTCTGCGGTTTTGTTCTGTGGGGAAACTTTTCTAAAAAATTATCAAGGAGCTTTAAAGCTGAAGCCTCTTAATAATTTGAAAGTAGCGACACTCTCCTCCCCACGGCGCTTTCCTCCTCGACTGGCCTCGCGCGCTGCACACGGCACGCTCTTTCTCCTCGGCGCCCGCGGACGGGCCGCAGTATTCGATGGAGGCGCGTTATTTTGGGCCAGTTGCGCACCCCAGTGGCGTTGAAAATTTTGAGAAATGCTGATAACAGCATCGAGAATGCTGGAGGGTAACGTTAATGAGGAGGTCGCTCTCAAAAAAGCCGTATGAATGGGGCATACTCATGTAATGGGAGCTTTGAGGAGAGTTCTACACTCGACATTTTTTCTGCCACGATAAGATGCTTTACTTTGTGCATCTGATCTAGCTCATTCCTCCGTGTTTGGCTTCTCTTGCCTGTGCACGTATGTGCACCGCAGGTGTTACATTTAGAGTGCCTTCTAATAATGAATTAGTCGCGAGTGCATCATCCGTCCATGTGTTTGTCTTCTCAATGTGCAAGTAGCTTTTGCGCTGTGGTCTCTAAACTGAATAGGATGGTTGTGCATTTTCCCTGCGATCATGTGAACACCCCCTGCACATTGCCTGTATCAATGAGAATAATAATAGCACCCACTTATGCGTACGCGGTAGCCCAATTCAAAGCAAATTCAAGAACTGAAAAATAATGCACGAACTCTACTGGAGTTGTCGAAGTATGCGTAAGCATACACCCGAATTTCAGTTAGCCCACCCCAGATTTCAACGTGGCTTATACCCAAATTTCAGTTGGCCCACCCCCTACTATTAGCTTTCCCATGCATTTTCTAAGGAGCCTTATGTATCTCTAAGGCCTTATGTATCTAAGGCTTATATATATATATATATATAGGGGTGGGGGTAAATTTTTTCTTATTGCTTATAAAGCTACCAATGATCTAAATTTACACTACCATAACAATTAAATGTCTTGGTTTGCAAATTACGCATTCTGCAGATACAAGGCATTAATTGCACTTCACGTGACGGGGCTGGGGTACTCGCAAAGGAATGCTTACGCATTGAAAAATGCAATGTAGACTAGCTAGCGCTCTCACCAGCAATGCCACAGATATACATGCCACTAACTTTTTTTCAGGGCTTGCATTCACTGTACCTAAGCGACTGACGCACACATCAAAGCTGGAAAAAAGTTCCTCTACAAGCAGCTATATCGATTTTCAGTAAAACGGGCAACGGATCTTAACAATCACGAAAAGCGATATCAAGAGGATGCCATTGTTCACCGCGGAAAGCAGAGGCTATAGTGCTGCAGTTCCGACTGAATAACAACTAAAGTTGCACGTCGGGCTTGTTGGTACGTCATGATAGAGGCAAAAGGCGTATCGCATCAGATACAGAACACAGACGACACACACGTAGTGACAAACCTACCTAGGTGTCATCTGTGTTGTGTGTGTCGTCTGTGTTCTTCCTTCTATTATCCTTTTTCTGATGCGCTACGCCTTTCGCCTCCATCGAGACCGAAAAACAGTTCACAACGTGCGAGGTGGTCAGTCTCAGCAAAATACTCGGCATACTGCACGAAAACCCCATTTCTTATGCAATGTACAAATCGTCGCAGCAAAAACACCGATGAGAAGACCGGAAGAATAAAAAAAGAAAAGTGAAGCATTAGGGGACACTTTCATACGAGCAATAAGGCGCCTTACCTCGCAAACACTGTTCTTTGTCGGAACAAAGTTATTTCGGCCCGTTTTGTGCAGCCAATGCTTCCTGCGCTAGCCGTCACGCTTTCCCTGTGGTATCACAGAAACTGCATAACCGTCTTCAGGCTTCTCGCTGCAGTTATATGCGCTAGAGCACGGCATAGCTGTAGCACAACACCGCAGGAAACACAGCGTGCAATGTTCGCTGCGCCTAGCCAGCCGAGCTACGGAGAAAAATGGCGCCAACTAAAAAGAAAAGGAACAAGGCAAGATCCGCGTGTTTCCAAGGGCAACGGCAAGGAAAAGCGAGCGCTAACTGGTTCCCACGGAGGGGCACAATACGTTGTGTCGCTATGATTTAATGCTAAACACAATCGTCGAGTCATCATGGGATGGGTTCTGCAGATTTTTGCAAAGAGCTCATTGATCTGTACTCCGTGCAACGCTGTGGAAGCTAGCTAGAATTCTCACAGTAGCCGCGTCTGCACCGCGATACAGTTCTGCCTTTTTACCATCAATTCCACGAAATTGCTCATTACTTAGGCTCAGTATTAAATGAAAAATGAGTTTACCTTATATATGAACTATGTACGCTGTTTTAGATCTTATATGCATTTCGATGTTTCCCTTCTCGGGCTTTTCGTTCGCAGCCCGCCACGGCGCCTCATGCGAGCATGTGCGACCACGAAACTCGACTACGAGACACACGGAGTTGCTCACTTCGATAATCGAACTTCTCGCATAGCCTCCACAGCCTCGCACGCGGAGTATGAAACGAAGCATCGCATTTGTGGTGGTGCGTACTATGTAGAGTACAAAAATTGACACAGGTTCCCGACCAGTCACAACAAAACGACTCTGAAATTGCATATCTCTTGTTCATGTAATTGACGATAACCAATTAACAATTAGTGATTCACGGAGGCCCTGCTATTAGCATCGGCCAATGACTTTGCATGCATCTTCACTTCTATGCCATTATCTCCAATGCTTCTTGTTGCCGTATTATCGTAATGTGGTGTTATGCTTTCAGCCTCATGATGCCCAGAATGCTAGCATCAGTTTTTTACTCGTGCAGTAAGTTTACAAATACAAACTAATTATTTGTGATTACTGCAATTCATTATGTAAGCTCTTTTCTGCGCATTATGACGTGTATTTTGATTGAAATTTGTTTTGTGCATTTGCCATAGGAAGTGCAGACACGGTCGAGCGATTTGCATTTGGTGCTCCTTGTCTGTACTGCTAATACTTATTATTCTTAAAATTACATAGGTACCGGCCCAGATCACCTGCCTCTAGTA
The DNA here is from genome assembly GCF_023375885.2 of Dermacentor andersoni. Taxonomy (NCBI): domain Eukaryota; kingdom Metazoa; phylum Arthropoda; class Arachnida; order Ixodida; family Ixodidae; genus Dermacentor; species Dermacentor andersoni. The sequence goes on from NC_092821.1 coordinate 133,115,682, forward strand.
GCACCACAACGACAGCTGGCAGCAGCGGTTCCACTGAACCAGAGGAGCCTCCCAACTGAGGACAGTACTCGTGGCACTGCCAAACCATCAGTCGCAGGCAATTGATCATGGTGTTCCCTTTTCCAAGCGAGCCCGTATGTCAAGCGGTTGCACGTCTCCACCACCCAAGCGCCCTGTGCCGCGTAGCGGCCTATCCGACACCCGTGAACTGCTGCGATTCGCACCAATCTGGACTGCAAAGAGCTACCTGGCACGTGCCATTTCAGTGCAGCAGCCCAATTAAGCTGCCTGCACCAAGCACGTGCTACTGTCTTGCCTTGTCAAAAGGAGAAGAGACTACGAATAGATTCGTCCACAAATGTGCATTTGTCCTGGTGTTCTTGCAAGAACTTATATCGAAACGTGGCATGTGGGTCATATTGCCATTGCAGTCTTCTGAAATCTTGGGGCGCTTCATTACCAGATTATCGCCTTTGTGCTAATGCACTTGTGCAAAATGTGCATGGTGTAAAAGAACCTTTTGAATGTTGTTAGTAGCATGTCATAAGTAATGGATGTTATTGTATGCATGTCACGAAAACTGCAATACATTCTCTAACCAAAGCAAATACTACTAACTGCTCCGTAATGTACACATGCGGCACAAAGAGCAACAGGGATCGAGCAGTGTTATTCGACAGCTGCTGATGCTGCTTTTGTCACTAAAGTGTCACTCAGCTTTATGCACACAGGTTTGACCATAAACGGTTGCTCTCTTCTTATACACCCTTTCTGTTAGTCCGTTGTTTGTGCACCATCCCTAATCGCCCCGTGACAATGCGCAGGATTTTTAACTGATGTTACAGCTCAGACAGTCCTTGCAAATATTTATTTTACTCTACCACACTGTCAAGCCTCGGGTAAGCCTTCCCACCACAGCCCTGAAATGCATGTAGCCTCTATAGAACTATGTGCACTGTAAAAGGCCTGACAAATGGCTAGGGCATTTTGACATCTTCCCCACCGTCTAGATGATTGTGAGCTATGCTAGCTACATACACAGAAGCATGCTGTGGAACATTTTACCTGCACATTTCTTTATCTCTCCACTCCACCTAATGCTCTTCCATCCTAAATAAAGATTTCCTTCCCTTGCCAAGTAATGCGCAACAAAGAATTCCACCAATTATCAGCTCTAACCCTTTGAGACGCGGTCTACACAATTGTGCACAGCAGGATAGTGCATCAACAGCAAGATCACTGATGAAAGTAATGATATTTAAAATGTGTTTCATTCATCTTGAAACGCTTACTATTGCAACCATGCTGCAATTTTTAATAATGTGCAGAATATGTTTTAGCAAAATGAGTGGGAAGGTAGACGGCTGGGTGTTTTTAGACTGTGTCAGTAGGCTTAATGTAGCGGGCTCACTTGTGTTAGTTTTTCACAATGTCATGCACCAGGCATAATATTCAAGTGGCTGGATAAATTCTTTTCAAGCCTTTCAAAACATTAAGTAGTACATGTTCTCATATTTGATGTTCCGGTAGTGAGTTTTCACATGGAGTCGAAATTTTGTAAACCTCACAAAACTCTCTAAACAATTGAAAATTCTTAATCTTTTCTGCAGCTCTACACTTTCTATGATTCTGCAGATGCAAGAGATGTGGTGAAACCAAGTTTTCAATCAACAGGATAAAGTGGCGTCTGAAAGGGCTAAGCATTACATGACCCGCCCGGCCTGTAAAGGAAGCCCATGCTAAGATATTGAATCCCTGTCTTCACACCTCTTCTTGTTGAGCTCAATGGAATGAAAAATTATAGGTGCAACATCCGGAGCTAAGCAGATGGAACTAGAGAGTATGGACTAAACAGCCAATATTCTAGTTGCGAGAAAGGGGAAAATAAGTGTATTTGGGCAGCTGACACAAGGTGTAGGATGCAGATTAGGGCCGTTGCACAAATTTATAAATATTACCGCCCAAATATGCTCATTTCATCACATATGGCACAATGTTGTAAATACAATCAACGTCCCTTAAATTGGACCTTGGCCGGACAGATGAAATTAAGAAACACAAAAATGTCCAATCACACCATTGGTTCATTAAGCGGCACTGTATTTACTTGACCAACCAGAGAAGTTAACTAAATATGACACACACATTAGAACCTAGCGTGGAATTAAAGCCTACCATAGGTGGCGTCCAAACCTCTCATCCTTATCTCAAAGGTCATGCTTTGCCATACTGAGGGTCCTGGAAGCTCCTGGAATCAAGAGCTGGAAGTTGACCATCACCAAAGGACACCGACAGCAATGACTGTTGCAGAAACACCGTGTCGCATGCAAAATTTTTTTATCCGAATTAAAGCAACTTGGCAGTTCTCTCTCTCAACAAGAAAATCAGTGCATCGCATTTTGAATTTTCGCAAGTAGAAAAATCGTGGTGCACATCACAATGAAGTAAATAGGGCAGGTAGTAGCTAATGCCACGCACCCCCATCTAGCACACACCAAGCTTTTATGGGCTAAAGGTAGAAAAACAACGTATCAATGATATTAAAGCTCCTAAACAAAGTATAAATTTAGCATGCACCAAATTTCTTTTTTAACTAAGCGCACCTTCGATTCTGATAATCAGAAAAAGGTTATTGGCAAAGTTTACATTCAGAGAATGCTTTATTTACACTTCCTGAAGTGTAAATAAATCGGACAGCACATTAGCCCTGCCTGTGGACCACAACAAATCTTACTGCATACAATCCACAGCATGTTTGATATTCTGCACTTGCCTAACAGCTCCACAACAATCACAAACAAGGTAGTGACAGGTGCCTAAACACTTCTGTCCAGCGACGCCCGCAATCCTCTGGAATGCCAAAAATGCTTGATACGACTTTGTTGCTGCCAACTTGGCATGTAAAATATATTTTGAGTGATCTTACATACTCGAAGACTGAAAGCAACACATCGCAGTCACCATCCTACACAAGAGCTTGTTTTTTTCACCAGGATGACACTAGCTGTGACAGAAGGCATTTGCGAAAATTGGAAACACAATTTCAGTTTCATATTTGGTTGCATTGTACAAGCAATTTTTGAACCCATTTTCCAGGAAAAAGTGCTATTGTGGTTTTACGTGGCAGAACCACAACTTGATTATGAAGCACGCTATAGCAGGGGGCTCCGGAAATTTGAACCACCCGGGTTTCCTTAATGTGCACCTAAATCTATGTACAAGGATGTTTTTGTATTTAACCCCCATCAATATGTGGCTGCCGTGGCCAGAATTCGATCCCACGACCTCGTGCTTAGCAGCCCAACACCATAGCCACTAAGGAACCACAGCAGGTGAAAAAGTGCACATAAGGATAGGGCAAACGCAGTAATCATCATTGTGAGCAACCATGTTCACCTGAATATCTACCAAGGCCAGGCCAAACATAGCATTTTCAGCGGGGGATGCTGCCCCTTCAATACATTCACTGCCCCTAGCACAACCAAGACTGATGCTGGAGCCATTAGGCTCCATAATAAGGATCACCACTAAGGTCAGGCCCCTCCATGACAGCCAATAAAGACTCAACCAGTTGAAGTAAAATTTTAGGATTGAAATAATTCTGGCCAACAGAAATGTAGGGGTGCCAACCAGGACTTTTTGTTGATTAAATCAAATGAAAAAAGCTAATTAGCCAGGGTCAAATTAACGAAGGTCTACTGTATATAAAATCTATCAGACCAAGTATTTCTGCCAAATCACAGAAGTTTTCCCAAATGTTCTCTACCCTGCCATTTGCAATCACTTCTTTCAAACATTGTTCATATTATGTGACAACTAACAGCTTAAATGCCAAACGTTTCGTCATGGTGTTTTAGTTTAACTATAATACTATTGACCCACAGGCTGCACTTTGCTTCAGGCAGAAGCACGTACAGTAGCCAGGTTCTGCCATTGCATCCAGAGCCACAATTAAAGGGATATTGCACAAAAATGTGAAGAAATGAGGGAAGCATCAAAATTCGACTCGGAAAGATGCGATGCACAGTGCTTATTTCACATACTTTTTAATCAATTGCTGTATTTTTGGAGGAATGCGAGTGCCCAGTGGCTGCACGCCGGCATGCATGGGGCTGCGCGCCGGCCGCCATGAAGTGATGTGCCAGACTGCAGCAGCAGGCGTTTTGCAACAAATTGTTGAAGTTATTTCAAAATTGTCTGCGTTTAAGTTTCTGAATACTGTACAGAGACAGGGCGGTGATTCGCACGTTGTGTCGACAATATTCACATGCCAATACAGGTTGTCGACCATTGCACAATGATGAGCGTACGCACAGAACGCCTGCGGCGTCTGTGCGTCGTCTGCTCCAGTCCACCTTCTACTTGCGCCAGAGCTGTGGTGCGCCCACTGTGAGCACTACATGAAGCTCTCCCATAGCATTATGTGGATGTCTCGTGATCAGATGAAAAGCCTACAAGGAGTCTGTTAGTAATATGCCGCAGCATCTTTTCACTGACCCGCTGCAGCTCTGTAGCAAAGCAGGGCTCGTGTGATAGCCACTGTCCTCGAAGTGTTCAAAGCACAGAAAGTCGCGCTTTGATGTTACCTATGTTGGCTGCGATGGGCATGCAGCGCGAATCCATATACTTCTAAGCTCGACCCTGCCGGAAAGGTATGACACGGCCTGTCTCGCCCGACTATACTTTTCTCACACCCTTGCACGCAGCAGCGTAGAGGCATACTACTGTGTTGTGCCAGGTGCTTCAGTGATCACCTTACGAAGCCACACAACACAAATGGCGATCTCGAAGACTTGGGCCCAAGCTTCGCTAGCAGAAACAAGTATGCCGCCGCAAGCAACTACGCAGCTGAGATGTCATTCGCTAACATCGGTGCCGTCCAAGCGGGTGGACGGATGCGGGCGACGGCTGGCACGCCGGTATCGGCACAGATAACGTCGCAGACACGTCCCTTCCTCTCGTTTACGGCGCGGCCGCTATATGCGGTAATTTGTGAAAAATGCATTTAATTCATTACTTTACACTAGTTTCTGCCTGAAAACAAGGTTGTGTCAACTGCTTTCAGTACCCAAGCTTTCATTCAGGCTAAAAATCTCGGTGGCAAAAGATTTTTTTTGTGTAAGTGCAAAGAGTAAATGTGAGCTTTTTGAAAGCACGAAGTAAAAGGCACGCATACGCAGATGGTCCACATGAACAGTATTATTGAAACTTAGACCCTACATCCCGACGATGCTGAAGTTCCGAAGCACCACTTCAAATCTTGCCGGCAAAGCAGTCATTTGCTATCTGCTCATCCCACTTGTCGATCTGCAACAAGAGAGGCAAGGAAGCACGTTCAGCCACAGTAGGTGACAGGCTATATACCAGGTGTTTCTTTATCTGTGCAACACTGCCCTTTAAAAGAAACTGTCATAGCAAGGCCCCCGGCCATTTTTTTGCACATACAATACATAGCTAAGGTGGACCTTAGCAGTGAAATTCTAGCGACGATTTTGTCAGTTAACTAAAGCGTGCTAATTAGCCTTAGTCAATAACCTTAAGGCATACGTAATTACCAAATTGAAGAAGAGCATAGTAAAGTCATGCCTGCTAAGCAGAAATCCCATAGCCCCACTTTTGAGATATGTGACCTTAACACGTGCTACAACATACATTCCCATAAGTTTCGCAAAAGTGTGCCTCTAACAGTTCAGGATTATTTTTACTGGAATGCCTAAGCATTCTTTACCTGATTTTGAAGACTGAAATGTCGAAAGTTATGCTAATCTTGCAATGCTTTGCTAAGCAGATATCACTTCAATACTACTCATCTCCAATGTCGCTGCTATACAGGTGCTCAAAAGTTAAAGGGTCCCTGAAACATTCTTTCTCATAACCCTAGAGACAAAGGGTATTTCTCAAAGAATATTATCTAAGAAAAATTTCATGTCAGTGCACTATATGATAAAACAGCTACAAGTGGTTCAAGCCCCATCCCCCCCCCCCAAGGCGTTCCCCCTCAACTTTTTTTATCATGCAGCCATCTCTAAGTCCTGCCTCCTTCACATGACGCAATGGTTGTCCACTTCTGGTTGATTTCGACCAAAGTGTGTTCCCGCGTCTCTTTCCTACGCAGTCTTTCTCGTTAAGCCTGGGCTACATGGAACAAACACGAACTTCGCATGGTGAGTGGAGATGCAGCAGCATGACGTGCAATGTACGCTGGCTTGCGTCACATGGAGTGAAAAAGAGACGAATGCCTCCATGGGCATTTGCTGCATTGTTGCAAGTGTACGTACGTGCAATGTACAAATTAGAAATTCCCAGTATTATTTAGGGTTGATAATAGCCTGATAACATGTAAATACATAACACTACACTTACGATTCTATCTATATTACGCTCGCAGGATTTCCTTGTAGGCATTAGCAGTAAAAGCAAGTGCTGCCGCAGACAAGGTAGAGCTGCTGCTAACTAGTGAATGTGCTGAAATTGATTACTTCTATTGTTTCCTTTACTCTGGAATAAAAGGAGTAAGAAAAAAATACGATGACAGTGGGAATCGAACCATTACTTCCCGAATGGAAGGTAGAAACAGTACGACAACACTAACAAAATTCAAAATGGCAGGTCTCCGATGTTCAATTTCTCACGTAAGGCACATTCGATTGCCTTTGCAGCACTTTCATTTTTTTTTAATCTCGACTTGTTAGGATATTTTTTTCTTACAATTTTAGGCAAACTGCATACAAAACATTGCTCACTCGCAAACGCAGAAGCTGCGACTGCCGCTAAAAGCGACTTATTCTTTTATTCCCCAGAACTGCAGGTGATCACTGTGTTGGTCAAAGAGGTTGGTGCTGACAATTGCCTGCAGTGCTCACATTTTCTGCAGAGTGCAGCAGCTGCAGTTTACTTCCTGCACGCACCTGCAGTGCAAAATGAGCGTAGCACAGCGCTACTGCCATTCATAATCGTGGTGCTAAGGAAGACAACACTGCGCCCATTTTTTGACCATCCCTCTGCATTCATTGGCTGCTGTCACCACATGTGTAGCAGACAATCGGCCTTCTCAGTAGGAAGCGGACCATTGGTTTAAAGAAAAAATCTTAGTTTATGGCATCTGTGCATTTATTTTCAAGGTTATGCAAATCACTATGCATACATATGGTATTAAAAATTAAGCTTAATGAAGTGACATGTTTTTAAATACTGTTGATGACGTTGCATGGGTAGACAATCAGATCGCTCGCCCGAGTGACATCACTCACCCACGCGATGTAGCACGGGAAGGGGCGGCAGAAAACTCTGGAGAGTGGCCCCGTTATCACCAGTAGCGACGCACATTTTTAATACCTTGTAATAAATAACATGCTTTACGCAGAGTGCTTAAATATGTCTCTTAATTATAAGAGAAAACTAACTTACCGACTCAATCTGTTTGTACAGAATCATCAAAATCGTTTCAGGGCCAGTTTAATAATTGAAGAAGCTAATTACTACATTTTAGTTAATTGGTGAAATTATAGAATGTTTTCCTGCTGATAATGCTGACTGGCCACATGACCGATGTGCGAGGCCGACAGCAGCCTAGCTATGACAGTTTCCTTAAAAAGAATGTGTTCTGCATGAAAAGAAAACCTGTTATATTCAAGTGATGAAAGCAGGTAAAGATTTTTCATACTTGCCCATATATAGATAAACACTGACAATAAAAATATGGAAACAAAAAGCAGCATGCGAGACCCCGTCACACACATTTTCTAAATTGCAGTAGGTATTTTAATTTTCCCATACACTTCAACAGTGGTGCGCATTTTAGGTTTCGTCAGAATTTAGGACGATATCACCACATCAATGTTGGTACACCTACTGCAACTACAACTCAAAATAAAATTGACTTGCTGGATTTTTCATGCCAGAACCAAGATCTGATTATGAGGCACGCTGTAGTGGGGACTCCAGATTAATTCTGACCCCATGGGTTTAATGATACTTGCCAACCTGCAAACTTTAGAATTTGCACACAAAGAAAAGGAAGGAGGGGGGGGGTGTACAGCCCACATTTAAGTTTGCCGTGGGCACACACCTTTCGCTGGATAGATGCACAGTTTAATAACAATGATTTACCTTTACACACAGCACTCAAGGAGCAGAAAACTTGGAGACTGATAACGGTGTTTCCCGATCAGCTATTTTATCAGCGACTGTGCTGCTGGTGAATTTCACCTGCTTCAGAAACTTGTCTGAATAAACCTGCTTGAAGAAGGTGCCCTTTTTTTTTATATGGTGCCTTACACTGCTACAAGATAGCACCGCAGGTACCATCCCAATAAAACCCTTCAATCCCAATTTTTTTTTTGTACCCACATTTCACAATTTGTGCCACCCCACATCTTTCGACAAATCAAAGATTGTCCCGAACCGAACTTTTTATAAAACTTGACAAATTTACATATAAAACCCTAGAATGTGCCCAAATTTGTAATAAAAACAATTTGATTGAGATGGCAGGTTTCCATTAACCTGCACTTAAATCTAAGTACACTTGTATTCTTGCATTTCATCTTTATCGAGTCATGTCTACTACGTGACAAAGGCCTCTCCCAGCTATCTCCACTCACTCCTGTCTTGCGTAGGCCAACTTCATTCTCATGCCTGAAATTTTCTAACCTCGTCATGCCATCTAAGCCTCTGCTAATAGTATCAGCTATGTTTCTCTTGCTCTGACCGCTCTTCACCCCGATTCTGTTATTCTAATAGACCACCAGTTATTAAAGCAGAGCTTTCTTGACCTATGCTCCCCGCTTTGTGGGTGCCGGCTGCTGCTGCCTTGCTAATTATACAACTTGCGGCACTGGTAGGTGAGCATTCCTCAACAATCTTCTGGAATGGGTACGTGTCACTCGGCAGGTACCCAAATAGACAAGCAGAACAAGAAGTGAAGTCGGCAACAGGAGATTGAGGTCACAACAGATGCAGCCGAGTGTGGAGAAAGTAGTGAAGGGAACTAAGTGGAACCACAGCGTGAAGAAGGAGCTACACAGAAGTGAAGACATTTCAGTAAACAGCAACGAAAGCTACACCTATCAGCGATGTGTGGAATCTGCAGATTTACTTTTTTTCCCTGGCCTACCTCAGTTTACCTGATTATAAAAACATACGTGAATACAGGGGAGAAGGTCCCAGAGCACATAACTGAAAGCAGACCCCGTGTCAGAAAATGCAAATATGAGAAGTATGTAGTGCAGCAGAAGGAGCAACATAGACGTAAAATTAAGGAAGAACTGACAAAATCTTGACCAACTCTTCTGTTACTACACAAGACAGCTGCCAACTCTCTAATCATGGCATGACACCTCAATTCCTCATTCATATGCAGCAAATCTTGAATTATAACACCTTTCAATGTGACAAATTCAAAAAGTGTGCCAAATTTATTGGCGTGGGGCTCGTCTACAAGTCACCTGTATACGTCATGAAAGTTGTGGGGTATGGGGTCACGTGGTATCATTGATGCCTGGATTGCAGCAGTCAAAATCGCATTGTGATCGCCTTGTGAATAGCTTAAGATGACGTAATAATAGGGGAGAGAAGGTGGAAAGGACAAAGGGCACTGCTCATTCCAAACATGACAGCCAATCCCCACAGTGGGTAGGAGCAGCGAGTTTAGAGCACAACAACGACCAGAGGGGACCAAGCTTAATATCCCATTTGCAATGAGAAGTGCAAAGTGAAAACGGATACAGTGGTTTATGCACCGCATGTCCCGTTTCCCACTAGACACTGTCATTGCGTGGCATGTGACTACTGGACCAGGCAGACCCACGCATGCATCAGCGGTCTGTGACCACCAGCTCCAATTTTCTTGAGGGACAGAGGTAACTTGTAAACAAACCCTACGGCAAGAAGCCACGCTCCATTTGGCACACATTTTGAAACAGTCATCGCAAAGGATGTATAATTGGCATTTTTTTTTGCATTCAAAGAATTCTGCCACAACTCTGTAGTTACAAGGTCACTGCTACCTGGTACAGCAAAAATAGTGGGATAGATTATTGTTGTGTCAGTACCCTCCTTTAAAGTGCATTATTTCAAAACATATATAGCACAAAATCGTCTACAAACTGGAAAGAGATAAACTACACAATTTCCAAGAATAAAATACAAAGGAGAAAGAAGAGACATAATGCAGTCCGAACATGAATATAGCATATAAAGAAACAGTTATCTCATAAGAATTAACTAATGCACACTATTATAGGCGTCTAATGGTGAAAATTTGATGTCTAGAAGGAGGCTTCCCTATGCCTGCCTGAAATACACTTGAACACCTTTATAAGAAAGTGCTTGGGGCCTCTGAAATCATTCGTTATACAGGTCACTTCGTCGCAAAAGTTCACGCACTGCACCACTTACAGGCGAGAATTATTCCTTTATTATACAAATCACTTCGTTGTAGAGGTATTCAACCATACTATATGTCATGGTTACTGCACTATAAGAGTGCATTCACACCCGTGACTGACAGAAGTTATGCGACTGACCGCGGCTGGCAACCAAGAAGCAACTCGCAACGACCGACAAGCGAAACTCCATTGGCACGCCTAAATTCCTGGCAGTTGATGCTGTTCGTGCCTGCTCGCACTGCCATTGGCATGGAAAATAAGCATCAGGACATACAGATGTCCTATTCCTGTGCCATTGACTGGCCCAGTAGGTTTGCGACTACAGTCACACGAATGAAAAATAGAGCGGCGAGCGAAAGACCTAAAACAGTCACTTTTTGACCAACTCATTTTTTTGCCTTCTCATTTTATCATAATGTTGGGAAGTGTTCTACGTTTCCAAAGTATGTTCAATTTACAACAAGTATGAACTTGTGGCTCTTAGAATTTGTTTTCTAATGTGTATTTCAGTGCTGCATCATGTCTACACGTGAGGACATGTCGCATCTGAACGTTTCTTGTATTTTCTCTACTATGCATAACCTGTATGCATAGTGGATACTGGATTGGCTACTAGTTTTGAAGCTATCAGTCCAAACAGTGCTTTGCACATTTGTCTTTTATTCTTGAATATCTACTAAAAAAAACAAGAATAAAAAAAATAGTTACACGACTTTTGCGACTCACTGGTGTGAATGATCTCTAAGAGGAAACAAGCGTTGCCTCACCCAGGCATTGGGGCACAAAGCCTTGTAGACCCGCTGGAAATACTTGCACGGCTCATAGCCCTTGCCCTTCACCTTCTCGCATCGGTGGAAGTCGACATAGTTCTGCCAGCAGTTCCTGAACGCACAGCAGGGGTAAAAGAGTGTCACGACAACAAAGCTTTGAAAATTCCTTGAAATCTTGTCATAATAAAACTATAAAAAAATCTAATTATGTGAAAAAGAACGCAATCTGATGGCAATACTAGAGCAATCTGTTGACCGTTGTTACAGAAAACCACACATTTCCAAATTGAAATAGGTAGATTAAAAGGCACAGGAAGTTGGGCAGGTGAATACGCAGGTTTGTAAAACACAGTGTGAAAAAGAATAAAGAAGAGAACTAGACAAGTGCAGCACTAATAACAGTTATTTATAATAAATAAGTTTATTGAAGCCATGCAGAATAAATATGCAGTAAAGGTAGTATCATAGCCGTGTGCACAAAGCCACACAGATGACTTCCATTTTGATTTCATTTCTCTTCCGGGTTTCTTTTTTCTTTTGTGTTTCACAGAGATTGCCACGCCAACACGATACGCCCTTTGCTGTATATTAATCATACATACCTTTAATAGATTTGGTTGTTAGTGCCTAATCCTTTTCTCTGCCCCCTTAATTACACTATTTGCGCTGTTTTTTTCCGTTCAAGTCGAATTAGGTTTCACATTTGTGTAAAGCCGAGATATACAAAGATGGAAACTTCTACGACCTCTAACAAGTAGTGAGAGAAGTACGCGCTGTCATCATACAAGCAATTCTATCACGCGTGGTAGAAGCAGCTTGGAGTCTCACACCTGCAGCATTAGTAACGTTCATGACTATCAACCTCTTAGCTGCCAGTCTCGAATACTGTTTTTATTAATTCAGGGATTTTACGTGCCCAAACGACGATCTGATTATGAGGCACGCCGTAGTGGGGGACTCCAGAATAATTTGGAACACCTGGGGCTCTTTAGCGTCCGGCCAATGCAAGCCAAGCAGGCGTTTTTGCATTTTGCCCCCATCAAAATATTGCTGCCGCGGCTGGGATTTGATCCCGCAACCTCGTGCTTAGCAGCATAATGACAAAGCCACCAAGCAACCATGGTGGGTCTCCGATACTGCTAACAGTAATCCTAATGAAGCATTCGTTTCTGCGCCTCTCTCTGCTGGATTAGAACAGTTTCTAAGCTCCAGCAAGCTAACAATTAAGCCTGCACAACACACACACTTACGTGCAGGTTCAGCAAGGTTCTCTGACAGACTCACTAGTCGACATTTTTTTTTTTTTATTTCTGATTTATACAACGCTTAATAGACACCAAACATAAAAGTTCAAACATGGAAGCTGTGCAGCATGAGACAAAAAATTATAAGTTTTCTCACTTCCCCAGTTTCAGTTATGGCGCAGGTAAATGTTATCACAGTTAAACAAATGCAATACTGGACAGCTCTTTTCAGCGCGTTCCGGTTGTCCTTACGAAAGTGCAAAACAGTCTTGGAGGATACAAATGTCTAGTAGTGATAATCGGGGTTATTTATAGCCAATGCTTCCTGTTCATGCTCGCAGCTGCGTTATGCCGCTGCCTTACGCTACACTTCGTGGTGCCACCGCAGCGCTCTGAAACTAACAATCGAATTTGCCGTTGATAAACCACTCGGTGGCTCCCGCTTGGCGCTTGGCGTTTGCTTCACTTCAGTGCGTGTAAAGAGAAGGAAAGAAATTGGTATCTACAGGTTAGTGAAGGCATAAAACTTTCGGAATCTCGGGATAAGCTAGTTTCAGCCGGGAAACTGAAACGTGGGCCAGGTAATGACCGCAGTGTCCGTTTTCGGACGCCGTTCAAATCACTCGGCGTGCAAAAGTGTCCCAGGCGCGTGCTGCGATCGCACAAACCTTGTCTGGTTGGTGTTCGGGAACCTCGGGTCAAATGGAACGGTCCGCAGCTCGAACTTCTCAGAAGACATGCTGGCCTCGGGAGAGTCCTGTAAAGGATAGATGCGCTCACGACAAAAGCACGCAGCCTAAAACTCCTTCCTATAACAATTCACGCTCGAAGTGAAAGCACGAAACGAGTTGAAATCAACGCTGCCTTATTGTAAATTCATCACGCTGAGAAATGCTGAAAGCGTTTTTGACCATGCAACGACGCTGCCGTTACTAAACTTCTGAAGCCTAACCCGGCAAGTGCCGGCACAGTAACTTCTAGGAGAGCTCGGTAGCAAATTAAACGAATTGTTTACTATTATAGGAAGCTACTATGATTGATTACGAACTCCTGAAGCACGAAGCAAATGCAATACAAATCCTTACCCTTGAAAGGTCGAACGAAAGACACCAGGCTCTGTACGACACCTCCTCGAATCGATCCCGGATTGGATAGGCTTCTTAGCTTCGAGACCTTCGAAGCCAACGCAAAGCCAGAGAGTAAAAGATGCCGCCGCTCTCGCTAAATCCGGCACCAAAGCGTGAATGCTTTCTTTTAAAATTAAAGAAAGAATAATTTTGCGAATAATAAACAAGAGGTACACGGAAAACTATAGTAACAAGTAACGTTTTCATCCCACCTTTTACAACAATTTCTTGAAACCAAACGTTGAACACGGAGGTCATGCTTTTGGATTAAACAAACGCCAATTAGCAAATCTCGAAGGCCATGCTTTTATGCATTTGAAGTAGCAGAAGAGCAGTCGGAATCAATGCGCAATGGCCGCCATGTTTAACAAACCACCTACTAGAGCTACAAGCATAGAGGAAAAAAATATCTTTTTTTCCTCCCATGGCTACAGATGAGTCAGCGCGGGCAATGTTCAAAAGCGAAACGGTAACCACCGCGGTTGTACATACATACGATAGCCGAGCGACGCGATAACGCTGTTCAGCAGGCGCCAGTGGGCCAGCAGACCTAGGCGCGATTTCATAAAGCGCTCGGAGATTATCGCTGGAGTCGCACATCTCTCTCAAACCCGGCGGCTGTGTGCAGAGAGCGAAGATGCGTCCAACACTCGCTACCACTGCCACGAGCTTTCTCGTCGCGTTGTGTAAGTACGCCTCTCGTTTTCTACGTGCGCCTATGCAAACTTCGAAGCTTAATCTGCAGCAGATGTAGTTATTCGGTCACCAAACCACTCATCAAGAGAACGCGCACAGTACTCGTGGAATCGCAACGGAAAATGGAGGTCGATCGCTCATACTCGTAATAAATGAAAACTATGCACGATTTAATTTTCGGTGCGGCTTCGCTCCTTCGGCATTTATAGCTTTATTTCGGCTATAAATGGCATATAATTGAACTTCCTCGTCGCTCGGGCGCGTCTGGTACGTAGGCGTTTGAATATCTCAAACACGTCGGAACGGCGTGCATAATTCAATGATAAATCGGAACTAAAGCCGAGGCGTCCAGACGATAATAATAACATACTGAAGGTACTATCGCAAATAGTATGGCGCAAGGTACGTTGATTTGTGCCACCGCGAACGAAATATAAAAAAAAAGAGAGAACGTGGCGAAAGTAAGCCAAGCGGTTGACCAAACTGATCAATTTCACTTACCAACGAAGTTGCAATGAAATCAGTAAAAGTATTTTTTATTATTATTACGAATAAGTGGTAGCATGTTTCAGAAGCATCTGCATCACTAGAAGCGCCGCTAAACGCGTGCATTGGAGATAAGCTTAAGGGCGGGTTCGGAACAATGCTATCGGGAATGGTGCCTCTGCACCGGACTTACCGCGACTAGAAAGATGCAAACGCGACAATTTTCTTTCTTTCTTTTTTTTTTTCTTAATCCAAGAAAACCGGCGTCTCAGCAGTGCAAGATACGTTCTTCGCTTTCAGTAGCGAATTATTTGTTATATACTCTGAACTTGCTGTTCAAGAGTTCACTTTTAGCATGTATAAATGTCGGTATGAAAGCGATTGAAAAGAAAATATATATGTTACGAAAAAGACCACGTAAGAACAAGCCGACGACTGGACAAGTAATACCTACTAGATAGACATGTTGTATTGAGTGACGACTGTATTTAATTCAGCATCGGCGGCGTGCGCTGTAAAGCCAACGATAAATCTTTTTTAGTAAATGTTAGAAAGTTAATCAGCCATTAAGAAACTTAATCAGTCCGCCGGCGTCATTTGTCGCCGAAAATAATTTCTATGCTGAACTGCGCTAAAGTAATATTTATTCGCCGAAATACTTGGTATATATAGTTACGCATGGTAGCCTTGACTTACTAAGCTCGGGGTCTATTTAAGTGCATTGGAAAGGAAAAATCGTTTTTACGGCAGCCAATAAACCGAATTTGATGCGGTTTGTTACCTTTAAAAGAAAAGGTTAAAATATAGTGACTGTTAGAAGCGTACTTTTTATTCGCGCCGTCGATTGTTTCCACAGACTACTGAAAACTGCAAAACTTTGAAAAACGAAACTTTTAAGTTTGCCACTCTGGCTCAGTAAGAAAACAATGATACCATAATTCTGAAAACCGCATTTAATAATACATATAACGCGGTAAAATATGATGTTACACACTCTTGTGAAATATATTACTAATTTAATTGTGAAAAGGACTTTTGCAATACTTTTGTAAACGTTGTGACAAATCCACGTAAGTTGTAAATTAATATGTCAAACCTGTCAACTGTATTTAGCTACTAAGTAATGCACTTTGCAGAACTGGGATATTTGTTTTTGGTGTGGAGCTACGAATTTGTAAACTTCGTGCTTCTATTTCTTTTTTCAATCTTACCAATTTGTGGCAATTCTTATTTTTAAGATTCATGTCAATTTCTCTCTCACGTAAGTACAGCAGATTCCATTAAAATCGGTCCAAACGTTATCTTACAGAAGCATTTCTGCGATTTGAGTATACTTGAATAGGCAGCATCGGAGCTGGGTTCGAGCTGAAGCGTACTCCTAACTATACTAAGTTTTAAGAGGAAGCTTTAGCTCTGGCCAAACTCCGACGCGGCCTATTCAAATACACGTAAAACGCAAAAACGTTTTTCTGAGATAACCCCTGGACCGATTTCCATGAAATTTGTTACATTGAGAGAGAAAGTTATATTGTAGTGACCGCTGGAAGCGGAATTTCGATCTAAGGCCTGAATTTTGCTAAAAAGGCTTTCAAATATTCGAAAGTTTGAAAGAAATAGAAGCACGATGTTTACAAATTAATAGTTCTGCATCAAGAATAGATATCACGGTTCTGTAAATAGCATCCACTATACCATTGAAAGCGGACAAATTTGACATGTCAGTTCATATCTTACGTGAATTTGTTACGTTGTGTACAAGGGTTCTGCAAGAGCTGCATTTCCATATTACTATTTTTTTTTTAGATTCATCTGTAACATATCAATTTTGTCCGCTTTACATGTACTATTAATGCAATTCACATAACTGTGATATTGTTTTTCATTGCCGAGTTACAACGTTTTAAACTTGATAGTTTCGTTTTCTGAAAATTTGCGATTTTTGCCAATCTTTAATAAAACATTGACAGCCTACACAAATATTCGAAACAAACAGCCACTAGATATTTTCAGTTTTCTTTTAAATGCAACAAACCTCGCCAAATTTGGTGCAGTGGTTGCCGAGAAAAACGAATCCTCCTTTTACACGCATAAAACAGGTGATACGTCTCAGAAATACAGTCACCAGATGTGTGCGGTCATTCTAATGTCTTTTTAGACTATACCGAATTTTGTTAAAAAGATCGCCCGTGGCAAATACTACAATTCCTCCAATTGTTCGATTGGGTTGCTCGAAGAGGCGGGTATTACTTGCGCAAGAAATCGAAATGTCTAATCCAATAGTTAATACTGTAATTTAAGAATTTTAGCTGGTGGGTTCGCAAGGCGCATCCACTTGGAACGAATTATATAGGCTGACACCAGTTTGGACAAATCCTTTCGCAAAGTGTTCCCCAAAATGCATTGGCAACGGCGTTTCCCCAAAAAAGTAAGTGGAACAGTGCCTTTTGGGAGCAAGCTTTACGACGAATATCTCGAAACCGCTGCCATTCTGAGAATTCGCTCCATGTGGCACTCACCGGCTACAATTCGTAAATTGCAATGTGCGTTGTAACGTAATTAACTAAAACACCTAATTAGTGGGTTTTTTGTTAATTAGTCGATTACGCATTTTTTATTTCCCGTGGAAGTATCGTCGGCCTCTTCGAGTAATATCGTCCAGAAGGGTTAGAATCGTGCCATCTGCCACAGGCGATCTTTTTAAATATTGTATCAGAAAAAAAAAACACATCCTGTGATATAGCTGTTTCCTTTGAATAAAACCCAGTTATATTTGTCAACCGCTCTCAAAAAACGGTACACGAGTTCTTTGCTGTTCTTTTTAAAAATTCCGATCCCATCTATATGCGGTCGCCGCGGTGTGGGATCGAACCCGAGGCCTCGTGCAGCGTGCTGTCACCGGACGAATGTCTCATCTCCGATTAGTCATCGCGCGACGGGTGTACGCGTGTCATATCGTCATAAGTGGACGGCCACCCTCTGTAAATTTCGAGGCCAGATTTTTTTTTTTTTTACGAAACCCGATCTTACGAATTTCTCGATATTACGAAACAGTCCAAATTCCCCGAATGTTTACCATTGGGCTTAATGTACACGTTCACACATCTGATCTTATACAAGAGAAAGTTCAGCATCGTTGCAGATTTCTACGAAGACGCCACGAAAAAAAAAAAATGGAGGAGAAAAAAATCTGAGGACACCTGAGCATTTCTTATTAAGATGAGTCTTAAAGTGAGATGAGTTTCTTAAGAGCGGTCCTTCGAGTTATGAACTCGTCGCGGGCAAGCGAGCGCGTTTTGAGTTGGTCTTACTGAGGCGAAGCTAGATCGCAGGCGTGAGCTTGCGTGGACAAGGAACACGACACGGGCTTCGGACAGCGAGGGTGAGCTCTACGTAATCGCCGAAAAGCGATCGTTTGAAAAGTGCGTTCCCTGTCGAAAGCGCGGCAAATTAGCGCAAAAAATCCCATAGTTTCGTTTTGATATGCTTAGAGTAGAGATGTCAGGGCCCGGGATAAAAAACGGAATGATTGAGGTAAATACATTTTTTTTTTTTTTCTTTGCGCTAGCCGCCGATGACATCAAGTGCAGTCCGGTGTTGCCGTCCCTGGGAGTTTACCGTGCGGGATGGCGTCGTAGTTTTTTATTTTAAGCACAGAGAAAGCTAAGAAAGAAACATTAAAATTTCCACGTTATTCATGCTGTGCAGGGTGAGTGAGTGATTAAACTTTATTTCGGAGACCAAGCTGTCGACACCAGAAAGTGGGCGGCCACCCTATTCCAGGTAGCAGTGGCCCTGCGCTGATAGGCTCAACCTGTTCACCAGCCGTAGCTGGTCCTCAGGACTTGTGCCTCTCACTGGTATTTCTGCTGGTGCTTGGATGGGCGTTGTCCGTGGGTTCTTCTCTCTCTTTTTTTTTTTCTGCGTTCCCAGACCACGTGGTATAGGTTGTTTAGCGTACTGCAGCGTATACGGTTCTAGAAGCGACGACGACGACAGGAAAACGGCAGCATATTTTTCAAGTGTCTTCATCGTATGCTTTCAGTTTCGTTTGAAAATGCAGCGTAGATTTTTAAGCGTGCCGGCATACAGGACGCCCTCTTGAATCCTGGACTGGCGTCTGTGATGATGATGATGATGAATCAACATTTATTGGGCCCGAAATAAATCGGTGGTGCACGCAGGCACCAGACGGGGTGGTTCCCTAGTTACGGGACCCATATGTGCCCCTTGAGCGATGGGAGACCTTGTTATCCAGCCCAGCCCTACCGATTCGGCGTCTGTGACTGTGCGCGAATCACGTGGAACTGTCAACAAGGTGGTTGCACTAATCAGCCGCTTGACATGTATAGCTTCGAGGCTGCAGTACTGCATGTGTAAACGCATTCGATAACTCGTCCACGTACAGTCAAATTTGAATGTGGAAGCAGCAGCGACTGATTATAATGCGAGTGGGTCCAGCGAGAGTGACTGAGTGACATTTTTCCTCAGTTATCAGATTAGCATTCTTTTGTACGGTCGCGTGTATTTAAGGATAATTATTTTTTATTGCTGGAACAATAAATATCAGCTGTTTTTAATAGTGTTTCAAATTTTCTCAAGCTTTTCTCAATAGTAAAACAGCAAGAACACCGTTTTTCTTTCATCCCGCTCACAATTTCCGTCAAATTTGCATGTGTATGCTAAAGTGAAGTTCTAGCAGCGGATATTTGAACAAACCAATTAGAAATTAATTAATATGCTAATTAAATCAAGCAGAATTCCGTTGTTTCTGTAAAATTGCGCTGTCCATGGCCAGAAATAAATAAGTGAACGATTCCCATTTTCCTTGATGTGGAGCTGTTTTTTGTACTTGCGCCTCCCTACCAGGGTAAACCGAGGAGCTTTCGCATTCTTTCTTTTTTTTTTTTTTCATTCATCGTTCCGCGAAAGTTTGACCACTCCCCCGACGACTCCGTCATATTCGTAATTCGGACCGTACACTTTATTGACTCCTGCCATTTCTCGGCCCGCAGTGGTCTTCGGCAGTCACTCGCAGGGGCCGACGGGATGCCTGGCCGAGACGCGCGAGGCGTGGAGCTACGTCAAGGTGCGCGAGCACGCGTACATGTTCTGGTGGCTCATGTTCGCCGACCAGCCCGACTACCAGGCGGCGCCACTCATCATCTGGCTACAGGTATGTATGCCGTCTGCGCGCACCGTAGAGTTTGTCACTATAGTATGTATCCGTCTGTGCGCACCATAGAGTTTCTCACTACATTACCTAGAGGGAAATCTGGCGCTGCTGCGCTGTGGTATGCATGGGAATGCTGGTATATTGTGGATTCGGATTGGCATCGTTCTCGTAAAGACAGGACACCTTGAAGACGCGCTTGGCAAGTACCGTTCCGTCTGTTACAATGATTCATTTTCTACTAGAACAGCACATGAAAAGCTGTTTTAGCTTTATTATTACGCGAAAACATGTTTTGTTTAACTATGAGAACTTGTTTTTGCATGTACAATTATATGATACGTGAAAAGTATCAGCGGGCCGCTAAAGTTGGAGGACAGACCACAAGATTCGCGCTCGCTTTGAAACAGTTTGTCGTCTGTTCTTGCTTTTCTTCCCTTCGTCATGCATTGTAGGTGAGTAAAGATGCAATTTGGGTGAATGGAAACATTTTATTAAGATTTTACTTTAAGAAGGCGTTATTTGTGTAGCAATATCCACGTTTTAGACGAAGCCTCTTACAGCGCCAGCCAACACAAGCCTCGCAGACACATATACCGTCATTCCCATGACGGCACGGTGCCCCTTAAGAAACTCCCATAGACAGTGGCGCCAGATTTACCTCTAGGTGTTATATTCAGAAACTTTATGGCGCGCGCCCTTCCTCTCCCTCCCCTCCCCACCACAAAAAAAGAGAGAGAAACAGAAATGGTACCCGGTCACATCAACCAAAAACCCTAGAAGCACAGTTGTTAGAATAAGTGCGCTGCATGCCTTCCACTGAACAAATATTCATATGTAAATTATTTGAAAAACGACAGACTAAAGAAGAACGAGAAGAAAGGGGGCTAACCGAGGGGCCCGATTTTTATTAGTCATATCACAAGAAGCCAACAAACCCTGACACCGAGAACAACACAGGGGAAATTACTTGTGTTTAATAAATGAAATAAAGAAACGGTAACTTAATGGAAATGAAGGTGGATGAAAAAACAGTTTGCCGCAGGTGGGGAACGATCCCGGGCCCCGGGATCGTTCCCCACGATCCCAAGCGCTGGGATCGTTCCTCACCTGCGGCAAGCTGTTTCGAACATCTCCTGCCACTCGTATATGTGTTTATAATAATGAAACATTTGAACGATCCCGCAAGGGTTTCCGTTCAACAACGACCACGTGACCGTAGCACTGCGGAGGCTTGTACACGCCGCTCTCCCGCAATGACCGCGGACGCACGCCATGTTCAGCGCCACTCCCACCCTCCGCGGCCGTCACCAACGTTACACTTCGCGAGGACATCGCTCCGAGAAGTGGCGTCTCGTCTCGTATGCGAAATACGCATGCAAGCTCGCGTGCCTTATCGCTTCGGTCGCAGCGCAGGATCCCGTCGCTGCGAGCGTGCATTGTGAAGGCCGTTATCGCGCGGGAGAGACCCCGCACGAGATCTCGTCTTTCCCGCGCTTCGGCACACACACATCGCCGCGTTGCTAGGTAACCCCGTGCAAGTCCACTATCGATAGTCTGTTTGTTTACACGCACGAACGCTATCGCACGTACACACTCACACACACACACACACCCGCACGTGATGGTTCCTATCGGGCACCATTGGAAACAAATGCAGTTAGCAGATATCGTGCATTCGCCTGAAATTGCGAAGACTTGCGACATGTCTCCTGCGCGCGGTGTCGCTGGCGTACAGTCAACTGCAAAAGTTTGCGGGATGCGGTTTCCCCTTCAAATGTGAATTCCTGCACTGTTAATGCATGACACTTCGTATTTAATGAATCGCTGTGTAGGCGGCGAAGGCTACTATACATGCTGGAAAATTTAATTCGAGGCTGTGTGACCACGCTTCGCGAGAATTTAGCTTCCTGGCAGATCCTGCGTCCCGTAAACTTTTGCGGTTGACTGTACAAACCACTCGGACGTTTCTGGCAATGGCTGACTGGGCTTCACTGTTTAAAGCAGAGCTTTCTTCAGTCCACTGTATCACAGCAGTCCACCGTATCACAGTCATGCGCGTCGTACTTATCTCGGCACACACCTGTTCTCATCATTGTTCCCGCGATAAACATCAAGCACCGTATGCGACGTCACTGCGTAAACCTTTCAGTGCGCGTTCGTGCAGGATGACAATAAACCTTGCATAGAACGACAAACACATTTGTACGCATCGCGTTCTGTTCCGTTACATTTAATTAACCGCTTCGCGAAAGCTTCGTTTTATGCATAGACTCCAGCGTGTGCGTTGGATCTGCACAATGACCGCACGCACAGTTGCCAATCAATCGTTGCTTCAGCTGCACGAATTGACGAACTTGCACTATAGCAAGGTGCAAATACCACGCGCCTCTGGTTAAGCCTCTGCGCTTGCTGCGTCGCGGTGTTAATTGCGTCGCCATCTAGCGTGCACACTGTCAGAAGGCTGCTGCCTCCGAGATCTCCGTGTACACGTTCGCGCTCTCCCCCCCCCCCCCCCCCCGCGCTCTTTCTTTTATTGTTAAAAAAATTATAGGGTTTTACGTGCCAAAGCCACGATCTGATTGTGAGGCACGCCGTAGTGGGAGATTCCGGATTGATTTTGACCACCTAAGTACACGGTTGTTTTTGCCCTTCGCCCCCATCGAAATGCGGCCGCCGTGGCCGGGATTCGATCCCGCAACGTCGTGCTTAACAGCACAATGCCAAAGCAACTGAGCAACCACGGCGGGCCCTTTTTTTATTATTCTCAATCTTTTTTACGCGATTGGATATCTGATACACAAGATGATTCCGACAGGGTTACACAAATCAACGCAAAAGCTAAATGTGACTCGAAGTAAAACTTTGCTGCATCTCTGAGGCACATATGACACACCAGAAGGCTTCAACAAGCACCAAGTAGAACTTGCTGTCGCGAATAAGATGTGCCTGCGTACGTCGCAAGAACTCCTATTCGAAATGAATGAATGAACGAATGAACGTTTGTGCAGAACGATGTCCACAGGCTTAAGAGGAAGCTTTAGCTCGGGCCCAACTCCGACGCGGCCTATTCAAATACATGTAAAACGCAAAAACGTTTTTCTGAGATAACCCCTGGACCGATTTTAATGAAATTTGTTGAATTTGAGAAAAAGTTAGATTCTAGTGACTGTTGCAAGCGGAATTTCGATTTAGGTCATGGATTTTGTTAAAAGAATTTTCAAAAATTCGGAAGTTCGAAAAAAATAGAAGAACGAAGTTTACAAATTCATAACTCTGCATCAAAAACAGATATCGCATTTCTGTAAACGGCATCCATTAGACAATTGAAAGCGGACAAATTTGATATGTCATTCTATATCTTACGTGAATTTGTTACGTTGTTTACAAAGGTTCTGCAAAAGCTGTATTTCCATATTACTAATTTTTTTTTTTAGATTCATGTATAGCATATCAATTTTGTCCGCTTTAGATGTACTATTAGATGCAATTCACAGAATTGTATTATCGTTTTTCGTTTCTGAGTTACAGAGTTGTAAACTTGATAGTTCCTTTTTTTGAAAATTTTCGATATTTGCTAATTTTTAATAAAAGATTAAGAACCCAACTCAAGAATTCGAAACCAACAGTCACTAGATTTTAAGTGCTTCTTTTAAAGGCAACAAACTTCGTCAAATTTGGTGCAGTGGTTTCCGAGAAAAACGAATTCTCCTTTTACATGTATTTAGATAGGAGCACCCGAGCTAAAGCTTCCTCTTAAGTGGGTGGTTCAATTCAATGCTTTATTTATCTTTCTGTGAAAGAAAGAGTTCTAGGCTCGTGCTCGCAAAAGTGAAATCGTTTTACTGCTCAGCCTCAGTGCGAGGCTATACCAGCACGATATAAATGAATGAAAAAAAAAAAAAAGCGGCTCACGTGACGATTGCACTTCCACGTAGTAATCGCACGAAACCTCCCCGTGCCGAAAATGTATTCAGTCGTAAGATCCAAGCGAACAATGCAGCAATCGCGTTGGCAACTGTTTTCTTTTTTTCGCCCACGGCGCGCCCACGGACTCCGAATTAAAAGCGTCCCCCCGAAGATATGAGCCGATAGGAACTCCTTCTGTCACCGCCCTTATCAGTCAGAGAACTGTCGTACGCCATTGTCTCAGTCCGTGCGTCAGATCATCCATTCATTGGCATCGTGAAGAGTGCGATATGAAGCTATTTCAAGGCAACGCGTCGGTAGAGACAGAATTACATGCTATCTGGCACGGGTTTACTTTCCCGACAAAGTGGCAGAATTTGCAGAACACTCGCGCAGAAGTATTCCGTGCATTTCGACTGCGATTGCAGTTAAAGGTACACTCTCTTTCGTAGCGTCATCATGTTTACGAGTGTAAGTCACCGTGCTGCACTCCTCGGCCCAAACATGTCGACGGGAAGGGAAAATCCGTTTGTATTCATCACGGAGAAAGGAAAGGAAAATAGCGTTCGCCTGTATTCACGACATTCTTGCTACTTGTATCGGCGGAGCCAGCGAAAGCAACGCAACTGTGTGCAACGCAATACAGCTACATAAAGCGCTATGCGAATCTATACAATACGCATCCACTGCCACTCAAGGAATGACACACGACGCTACAATTCGCCATGTGAGGTAATAAAATGACCTCGGTCTTGGCGAGGTCAGCACCATGGCGAGGTGCTGAAGTCGAGGAGCAAACATTTGTTCATTTCCGCGGCGTCTCCCACACCATGAACACGCGCAAGAGCACGAGAGAGGCGCGGACACCTCACACCTCTTGAACGCGAAGATGCGAAACCGCCATCCGTACTCGCAGACTTCGACCAATTTCCGACGGAAAACTTACGAAAGCACTCATCAGCGTGTTCGCGTTATTCCTCGAGGCATTTCACGCCAGTAAAAATTGCCCGTGCGTAAACTTTGTCGTCTTCACCTGACAGCCGCCATCTTCGGGTCCAAGTTCATGACGTAGTTGGCAACGAGGAGGGAGCAGAAGTCTGCGCATTTATGAAGGAAGGAAGGAAAAAGTGGAGAAGGAAAGGCAGGGAGGTCAACCAGTTTAGCTTTTATGAAGCCTACTTTACTGGTACAGCGAGCAGACGACCAGACGGCTGACTCAACGAGAAGCTGTGAGATCGAGTGCAGTCACGTGGGGTCTGTTAATCAGTCTTGTTCGGAAGAGT
This sequence comes from Dermacentor andersoni, assembly GCF_023375885.2. NCBI lineage: Eukaryota > Metazoa > Arthropoda > Arachnida > Ixodida > Ixodidae > Dermacentor > Dermacentor andersoni. The sequence goes on from NC_092821.1 coordinate 133,140,755, forward strand.
GTTTTCAGTCTACAAGAAACGCCAGTCTCTGAAAGCGATGTGCGCGAGCCGTTGAACTGCAAAAGGCTGTATAACTAGACGCCCGTTATAACATATGATACGAGAAAATGTAGCACCATAGGACCAAAATAAAATGCGAGTCAAGGAGGTGGGCTTAGTTCCACGGTTTCTCACAGGAACTTACTCGCAATGTTTTGTTTTTCTGTCGTTTCGCTCAACGAGTGTCAAGAGTTGAACGCAGGAGGCGAACGCTAAGCTGCTTCGAAGACGTCAAACTTGACAGCTTTGCTGGAACGAATTGTAACATACGCTAAACCGTGCGCCCGTCGCTTAATGCGCACAGCTCCTTTGTATATATATATATATATATATATATATATATATATATATATATATATATATATATAAAAGAAGCAGCATTTTATTCCATCTTATAGTACAATACAAGGTTGTGTTTTGCAACTAATAGTTGAGTACTAGTGACAGAATTTAACTGCGGAGTGCTTTCGTCATTAGGCAAATGCTTGAATGTCCCGGGGAAGTCTCTAGTCATGTCCTGCATTTACCTCAATTTCTCGATTATTAAGGCCCCGTTCGCGATAATATTGACGCTTTAGAGATTCTCGGGCACTATTCTATCACTTCAGCGTGACTTAGTATTTGCCTTCAATGTCCCTTTCACCGCGCTGCTTGCCCCCAACCGAAGAAAAAAATAAGATCACTTGTACGGCACTTCTTTTTTTCCCTGAGCGTTGCCCCACCAAGAATTATGCAACACGGTGGAAGCCACATCTTTGCGAACGAAGGCTTCAAACCAATCAGCTATGAAGGCGGATGCGCGTCTGCAATATTTGAGGAAATCACAAAATTTGTTTTCGAGCAATGATGTCGATCAGGACCTGAAATGCGGACGTGCACGTGTTATAACTCACGTACCTTACTACCTCACCTCACGGAACGTGTTTCTATAAACTCCGGTACATAGAGCGATGAGCTTTCTAATGCAAATTCGGGCGTTTCTCGTAACATCGGTCGCAGGGCCATACGTGTCAGAACGCTGCTTTTGCATGCACGAAATTCGTCTGCTGCAGCCAAACAGCAGACGTGAGCAGACGATGGCGTAGATCGAGAGCCCGTCCGTCCCCGTCTTTACGCACCCGTATCGTCTGCAGTCGCAAACGGCAAGCAGACGCCGCCGCAGCAGGGCTTATACAGCAAGATACAGTTTTTTTGAGACGCCAAAGCACAGCACACAAGCTGTTAGCAACCGAACTCCGCGTGATATGGTTAATATTTATAAAGATATAAATCTGACCGGAGCGAGGATGGCCTCCAAATCTAGACACCATCATCTCGCATGACCGACCCTTGCGCCAGCATAAATTATTGATCGGTAACCTGATGAGATGTTTGTCAGTGAGGGCGAGGCGTGCGAGGTATTCGTCGACTTCCCTGAGCCGACGGAGAAAGAAAAAAAAAAAACTGTTTCCTTCGTGTCTCCATCGGAACAGGATGCGGGTGATCAACAAAACAAAGAAAGACATAAGAAAAAAAAAATAGAGAGGTATCGGGTTTCCACGTATCTAGTGCAGCTCAAAGTTTGTGCCCGTGCTCCGCATACGGTGTATGCGTGTGTACGTAACTTTCCATGTCAGCCCATCGCCCATGCTTAGCCAATCGCCTAAGCTTATGCTTAGCCCCACGTAGTCCAGCGTATCGATCACTTTTGATACGCTGAATTTGATGTTGCAAAATTCTGATTGAGGCGCTGGAAAAAAGAAGCCTAACGCAGAGCCCATATCAGCGTTATATATATATATATATATCTGTGTGTGTGTGTGTGTTTTCAGTTGTGGGTATAGTTCAGCAAATCAATTACGAATATTTACTGTAGAGGTTTATCTTCCGTTAATTAATATTTCACTGTTTTCTTCACGCAAATACACTCTCCATGGTCAGAAACATGTGTGAGCAAGTTGTTTTAATTTTCTTGGCTGTGGAATGGTTTGGGGTGGTAAACACCCCAGTACAGTGTCCTAACACACCGTTAGCTTATGGTTTAAGGGCTGCAACAACTGATACTACACAATGCTCTGGCGCTAGTGTAAACTAGCGTCATATGCGCGCATGCGTGACGATTCGGCCAATGTGGTCATTAATGATGGCACTAAATGTACTACATAGAGTTGCTCAAACTTCGTCCTTCTATAGCTTCAGACGACTTCGCAACTTTTGCAAATTTATAATTTTCAAGAAAGTATTGCGTTAGAAATACGACCATTCGCAATACATGCATGTGCGCGGTCACTTTTGCCTTGCTCTGCTTAAAAAAGAATGATTTATTGGAAGTTTAGAAAACTAAAGCGTAATAAATACCGCTGCAAGAACGTCTGAAGCCATAAGCACGAAGGTAAGACAAATCCATTTACTCACTGTCGTTCCCATGGTGGCTGCAGGAACACTGACTGCGCCACAGTTCCCTGTTAGTGACATTTTGTTAAAAATTACATCTATCTATCTATCTATCTATCTATCTATCTATCTATCTATCTATCTATCTATCTATCTATCTATCTATCTATCTATCTATCTATCTATCTATCTATCTATCTATCTATCTATCTATCTATCTATCTATCTATCTATCTATCTATCTATCTATCTATCTATCTATCTATCTATCTATCTATCTATCTATCTATCTATCTATCTATCTATCTATCTATCTATCTATCTATCTATCTATCTATCTATCTATCTATCTATCTATCTATCTATCTATCTATCTATCTATCTATCTATCTATCTATCTATCTATCTATCTATCTATCTATCTATCTATCTATCTATCTATCTATCTATCTATCTATCTATCTATCTATCTATCTATCTATCTATCTATCTATCTATCTATCTATCTATCTATCTATCTATCTATCTATCTATCTATCTATCTATCTATCTATCTATCTATCTATCTATCTATCTATCTATCTATCTATCTATCTATCTATCTATCTATCTATCTATCTATCTATCTATCTATCTATCTATCTATCTATCTATCTATCTATCTATCTATCTATCTATCTATCTATCTATCTATCTATCTATCTATCTATCTATCTATCTATCTATCTATCTATCTATCTATCTATCTATCTATCTATCTATCTATCTATCTATCTATCTATCTATCTATCTATCTATCTATCTATCTATCTATCTATCTATCTATCTATCTATCTATCTATCTATCTATCTATCTATCTATCTATCTATCTATCTATCTATCTATCTATCTATCTATCTATCTATCTATCTATCTATCTATCTATCTATCTATCTATCTATCTATCTATCTATCTATCTATCTATCTATCTATCTATCTATCTATCTATCTATCTATCTGACAATTGTAAAGACAATGAAGCCAACGAAAGCATCGGGGAATTAGCTGTGATTGAAATTGAAATGTAGAAAATAATAAAGGAGGGGATGACAGTAAACGAAAGGTTTACTTGCAAGCTGGTGGGAGCTGAACCCACCGTACATACTATATCTATGTAAATGGCAAGGGGCAGAAGCTGTAGTGCCTAAACATTACTGGCAGTTTAAAAGATATGGCTACACGTTACTAAAAAAATTGCTTCAGACAATTAATGAGGATCTATAATGTTACGCGACAAACGTGTCAGAATGCGCAATTTCGTAAAGTTTACGGAAGTGCAGGCGAACAAAGCAACGCGATCTATCCAATTACGAGCTACCTTGGTGCCAGAGCAGTGTTGCTACAGTTACTGATTTACCTACAGGTCTACCAATTTTTTTAAATAAATTTCCGTGATTCAGTGATAGAGCTTCAGAATCTAATGAATTTTTGACGTGTTCCAGAAAAGCGATTACGAAATACCTAGTAATTTTTTTTTTCGAACGATACCTTTTCTACTATATTTTCTATGAAATCCGCTTATCTTACAATAGATAACTGGTAAAACTCGTCAATCTTTACTGCGCGCAGGATCCACTATGGCGATATGTGGCTATTTATTTTTCACTTTTAAGGCTGAAGCGTAGTCCAACACTCTGTCCAAAACACACTGAACACTTGAGACTTCCGGTACATACCACATGTCATTCGAGACCCTTCCAAAACTGTCTCGAAGGCTAGAAGAAGGCAGAAGTTCAATAGTTAGGGGGTTCGGGATTCGCTGTACGCCATGTAATTGTGTTACTTCTTCGCAGATGGCACGTTGTAGAACTAACAATAGGCGCCGAACTTATGTCGGCAAACTTGAACTCCGTTTAAAATGCCTCTTTTGCCAGCCTTGAAAAAGAAAAAAAAAACTGCTCATGTCTTCTAAATTTCTCGCAAAAATCTGCTACTATTTTCGTATGACCTGTGGCAGCAGACAGAGTTCGCCAGCACCGTCTGCGTGGGTGGGTCGGTACGTAGCAGACGGCTTAAAAGAAGAAGCAGACGGCCACGTCGTACGGCTCGAAGAAAAACAAAAGGCGTCTGCTCGTGCCTTTGGATTAAGGTGTCCGAGCGGCCGTGTAATGGAGTCACGTCGTCGGCGAAGGCTCAAGCCGGATTAGCTGGCAGGCAGCAGCTGACGCCGCCGCAGCACCGAGACTGATACGCGCAGTTGTTTCAAGCGCGCGACGACATGGCGCCGAAAGCGCGTATGCGCGCAACTCACGCTAAGAAAAACACACACATGAACTGCGATCGCTGGGCGTTGCTAACGCTGCGTAGATTGCGTCACGCGCGCGCGCGAGCAGCGCCCCCTACCTCGGAAAAGGTGAAGCAATGCCCCCCTTGGCGAACCTTGAAAGTTACTTCGTTCGGAGTTAATTTGTTTGGCTAACACGGCGTTGAAGCGAGGCAAGGGAAAAAATTGTTACGTGGCTTAATTGGAAGGCGCCATTGATTTTGTTGACCCTGTTTTGTTTGTGCTTCGTTTCCTGCAAGGGCGTATGTTTACAAAAACCCCTCATGTGCAGCCGCTATTACTAGAACCTGCAATGCGAGAGTTCGCGGGAGATGGCCTAAACAGTACGACGCATACATCGTAGAAGGCGGGTACACAAATAAAGAGCACGAAGTATTTACAAGAAACGAAGAAAAACGGAACGTATAAAAGCTTTGCTTTGACTAGAAGCGTCGACGTGTTTTCGTTGACTGACGCCCGTGAACGCATGTTTCGGGAATTTATGAACACACCTTGACGTGTTCAGGCTAATGATGTCTCTGTAAACGCTCCAATACCAACAATTATCACGAAGCCTCTCGAGTGGGTGGGTATACGCGAATACCCTGTCTACTCGAACTATAGTAATGACGAACTATAAGTATCTGCAATGCACAAAGTACAAACATAGGTCGTTTGACTGATGCCGAATCGATCGATCGATCAATCGATCAATCAATCAATCAATCAATCAAAGCTTTACATCAGTTCAGTTTTCACAGAACACCGCGCGCTTGAGAGGAAAAAGCAGTCTAAACTACCGCTTGACAAAGATCTCGGACTTACAAAACAGCATTGACAATTGTGGGGAAAAAACAAATAGACAAAATATAGCATAATAAGTTGGATAGAATGAGTATACCCTCAGTTTTACAATGAAGAGTGCAGTCACATATGTGATTGTACAAAATTTATATTAAATTTTCTCGACTCACGCGCTTTTGAAGAATAAACTGTGGTTGAGACATGGCAGCAGAAAGAAGCCGACATACCCTTCAAAAAGTACGGCTCGAGCCACCCGTACCCGAAGCATACACGAAAGGAACGAGCACGCGCGGCAGCCGAGCGAGCGGCGTCCTGGCCGTGACGTCACTCGCGAGAGGGCGCCACTCCAAATTCTCGCCGCTGGGATACAACATATTGAGTCTGATAAAGCTTTCCAGGTCTCTCTATCAGAAAGAACGGCGGGACAAAGAGGCTAGATACACGATTCGAACAGCTAACTGGGGGGAAGTAGGCGAAAATAGAAACGCTAATCGACAATAAAACGAAGTTGTCTAAAATCCGGAGCCCTCAACTATACATACGGCTCCTCTCATAGCCACATAGTTGCCTTGGGACGTTAAGCCCGCATTGATCCACCGATGTGTAGTGTCTGACGCAGTGGTTATTTCTTCTCATCTATCCGCAGGGCGGTCCCGGCGCCTCGTCGACAGGATTCGGCAACTTCGCCGAGATCGGCCCCCAGGACGTCCAGCTGCTGCCCAGAAATCACAGTTGGGTACGCGGACGCTTTCGCTTATGCTTAGCGCGTGCTAAATCCCGGGCGTTTCTAGCACCGTTGAATCCAAGCGAGTCGATCGGCCCAAGCCGTGATCATCACGCCAGAGCGCGCGGTCGGCTTTAGTGTTCCCGTTCCGCAGATTGAGCCGCGGTGGAGCAGCCGAACAAGCCAGTGTCGAATAAAGGCTACCGGGAAACAAACCTTCTGTGCCAATAGGCTGTGTCACGTGTTGGGCTGACCTTTCGAGAGAGAAACCGAGGGGAATGGGTTCGCGGAAGGCTGGCTGCGTAATTCTCCCTCCTGGTTGCTCCATACCGACACACCAGGCGTTCTTTGTCGTGGGCCACTTCCGGTGAGCGGTAATGGCGCCTTTTTTTTTTTTTTTTTCAGTTTCCGTATTAAAAACGTCTATCTCTGCGAGCTTTCCGTGGCGCATCCACTCGTATTTCAAATATTTTGCAAGGAGAATGCTGTATGACTACACTACCCCTGAAATTACCTTTTTACGCGGTCCAAAATTTCGTAGCGACTGACCTTTAAGTAAGCGCCTAACAAAAGCAGTTCGTCTACGCCTTGCTATTTGTTGGCCGTATTAACCGAAGATGTCCGACAGTTCTTTTTATTAGCATTCATGTTTTTATTTAGGTTTCATATCTCTGTCTCACAGGTGCGTTTCGCCAACCTGCTCTTCGTGGACAATCCGGTTGGCGCAGGCTACAGCTTCGTCACCAACGAGACAGGGTTCGCGGTCAACAACTCGCAGATCGCCGCCGATCTGGTCACCATGATCTCCGTGTTCCTCGCCAAGATGCCCGAGTTCCAGGCAAGCCATATATACACGTCGAGGTTCCATTAGTAAACCCCCATTGTACAGAAATCGCTTTATCTGGAATATCGCTTGATTCCAAGTTTTCTGTGGTTTCAATCAGGGTGCGTGCATTCTATCCCGCATTATTCGAAGCGCAGTGGTACCGGACTCCGCTTAGTACGAAGCGGGAAATCCGCATGGGGCAGCATACGAGGTGATCTTTTGCCCATGTTTGTACCAACCTCGATACGCAAACATCGCTGCGAACTTGACTGCCTTACGTGGCGGCAGCTCCTCGAGTCAAACCGTATCACGTGACGAGACGAAACAGTTGTTCACGGACGTCAGCTGAATTTCTTGCTGTCACGTCCACCACACCGAACGAGAATGTTTCAGTATCTACGTTTTACGAGTTACCGTGTTGTGTATCGTTCCCTAATAAAACTTCTTTAGAGCTTCCTCGCTTTTAATGAAATACCCCTTACAACGAAGAACATTTTCTGTCCGGTAACTTCGCTATAACCACGGTTTACTGCGCAGTCTGAAGATTATCGCAAGATGCCCAGTGTTCACCTTTTCTCATCTATTCTGACGCTTGGCCACTCTAGGTCAGTAGAGAAAAAATAAATCCAATTTATTTTCTAAGTCACGGTTTGGAAAAGGGGACATCTGTCCCCATTCAAGTTGCATTCAGGAGTCAAGTTTTAGGCAAGAGGCAAACGATCAAACTTAACCTGAGGAGTTAAAATGAACGTGAAATTATCAAAATTAGCCAAGGCCTCAAACTCTATAGAGGCTCTGGAAGCGACGAGGGACTGATATGAGGAAATATTTCTAGGTAAAACAGCGACACCATACCGAAATACGTGTGCTGTACAGGGGAAGCGAAGCTAATAAAAGCAAATTTGATCCTTTGCGTACGAGCTTATAACGGTACCCCGTAATGCGAAACACAGGCGAAAAATAAGAAGTTTATGTGTACTGAATGCTACACTCCGTCTGACAAGTTGTTTGTAGCGCCGTGGAAGCTAATAGGAAGGCCGAATGCCCCTTGAGATGTCTTCATCCGCGCCGCGTCGCCTGCTCACCACCACAGCAATTCGCGGTATACGACGTGCATGCACAAAGGTCCTGACATATGTCACGTATGGCTGTAACGTATCACGTACGAAGCAAAAATAAACCTGTTTAATCCCGCCACCATTCATAAAGCTGTGCCCGGAACTATATTCCACTGCGCAAGGATATTACCTTGCGCAGCCGCATTGCGGAACGACTTGTGAGACGGAGTACGTACGCATATTGCCCAAACACCACCCAACTATAACGTCGAAGAGGGATCTGTTAAACATGACTGCGTGAAATATTGGAAATATAGGTTAGCGAAGCATCTGACCTTCAAGTGAACGAGCAGTCCGGGTGGTTTCTGTATAACAACTGAAGTATAAACATATATTATTGTTGAAATGTCCACGCAAATCGCTAGTGTGCCAACAATCCGCACGTGCGCTTGTCGTGGAGCGTTCATGCATGCACGCGCCACCAGCTGATCCCTCCCTGTTTATCGCAGACCGTGCCGCTGTACATCTTCAGCGAGTCTTACGGCGGCAAGATGGCCGCCGAATTCGCCCTCGCTCTCTACAAGGTAAGGAAAGAATTCGTAACGTAAGGCTAACGGGCCCACTTTAAAAGCATGTACTGAAATGAACGTAATGTAAGCGAGACAGGTGTCTACGCCTTACATAAGCAGTGTTACCATTTTATCGTTTGAGTTGCCACCCCGCTAGTATGACGTCACGGATCCGTACTTCTTGAGGCGCTGAATAAAATGCCGCGGTTTCGCCCGAAAGGCGAAGCATTCATTGCGATAGCAATTATTAGATAGCTATACCAAGTAACGTCAGTAGTTTCATTAGCTGTATAAACTGCTAAAAACATTCACTTACCCACTAAATTAACAAGCACGGAGTCACGCGCCCCCGGGCAAACATGAACACATCTCACTATATGACCGCGAGCACTGTCAGAACGATGGTGTGATGAAGAGGGGCAGCAGTGGCGGTCGAATTACCCGTTGTGCTGCGCCCCGCATCAAGGCGAACTAGGCGCGGGAGACAACACAGCACACGAAGCCATCAGCTACCTCGAGTCAGCTAGCTTTCGAATCCACCACAGATTACCTCCAAGATGGGAATCGCGCAGCCGCGGCAGGAGTAGAAGCGCTGACGCGCGCTACCCTGCCCCCCCCCCCCTCTCCCCCTCCACACCTTTCTGCGCGCTCGAAGTCTGCAAGCACCCTCCCTGCCTTCCCCCCTTGCGCGAGCGAGATGACTCCGCCGCACCAAGTCACCATCCTCCTCCGCTCTCACCCCCACACCTTTCCCTCGCACCTAAGCATATTCGGCGCGCACTCGCGATCTTATCACACTTCGACTTTATACAGAACATCACGGCGACGGCGGAACTTCACCTGGAGTGTACGTCTGCCTTACTGAAACCACGCAGCGCCGTGGAAGATATACCTGTAGATGCTATCGGTGCCGCGATCTCGTTATCTGCACTCGGAAGACTTAAAAAGACGACGCCGACACAGACACGGCCTCGTGCCAAAAATGATTTGATGCGCGAGTGCTTTGCACACCAGTATCAGTATGTCTGCGCAGTAATCTGCACAATTCCACGGAGCACCTCGAGAGGCGCTCTTCAGTCGTTCTGGTCCCGCACCATTCTGCCCCACCGAAACCAAAGTTGTCTAACAGAAACCAGAGTGGTCTAGAGACCCACATACTTATCGATACAGCTTTGCCACATAAAACCTCACTGTTATATCGCCCCTGATAGCTCCGCACAACGCTGTAATTTTTTTTTTTTTAAAGGGGGCCACTGAGTCCGTCTCTTTAATGAAAGGAATGGTCGTAACAGGCACACGCCAGTGGGAAGGTTTCGTGCAAGCTCTCTGGTGTCGCGCTCGGTGACGGTTGGCTGTCGCCGTTGGATTCCACGTCAACGTGGGGACAGTACCTCTACACTATGGTGAGCTCACGCTTTTTTTTTTTTTTTCTCGCATGTGTCGGCTATTCCTGCACTGGAAAGGCCATCTTCTACAGTTGCCAGGTGAATGGTGTATAAGAGCCAGTTATTCATATCATAGTTATCATAGTTCATATCAAGCATGCGGTGTCAGAATTGATCACGTATTTCTTTTTCTTTTTGAAAATCTTGTGGCTCATCGAGCGTTTGGTCACGGTAGGAGCTGTGACCGTAATTTGCAATTACGTATACGTATAGCTTAAGACGAGGCTTAGCTACGGGCCAATTACTCCCAATTTCCTATTCAAATACGTGTGGAACGCCGAAAAGCTCTCACTGCGGGCAACTGCTGGACAGATTCGAATGAAATTTGCTGCATTAGAGAGAGAAAGCCGAATTCTTACGGCATTAAGAAGCAGAGTTTTGATTCAGGACCTCAACTTCCTTACAAAATTTGCAACGAAGAGAAAACGCAGAGCTCTGCAGTTCTGTAACCGTAATTCCGCATGAGACACAGACATCGTGCTTCTGTAAACTGCGTCCGTTATAGAGCATCTGAAACGGACAAATGCGACATGCTAGTATACGGCTCACGTGAATTAATGTTTTACAGTGTTTACGAGGGTAAGTTGCGGGAGTCCTACTCAAGAAATTGGTGGTACGGTTTAGAGTGGTGTAATACATCAGTTTTGTCGGCTGTACATGTCTGAATAGGCTCAACTTACAGAATGGTTCTTTTTTCGAGTTTATAAAGTTGTAAGCTCAATGGCTCACTTTCTTTTAATTTTTAAGTATCGTTTTTTTTTTTAAATTCATGGCCTAAATAAGAAGTCTGCTCCCCTACAGTCGGTAGTTTTTTTTTTCCCTCTATATCTCTTTAAGTACAACAAACCTCATCGAATTCGCTGCTGTGGTTTCCAGGAATAACAACTTCCCCGTTCGCGTGTATTTAAACTTGATCTCCTGAAGTAAAGTTTCCGCCTTTCATTTTCTTTTTGCATTCCTTCCAACTATATACCAGTTCAAACAGTTTGTATAACGTGAGGCGCCGGTCAAAATGCGAAGTGATGTGAAGAATTCCGGAATAGAGAAGCCGAGTGTTTATTATGAGCTTCCGTGCAGTCCACGCACGTGGTCAACGAATGCGAGCTCGCACGCGATATTCGCAGTCGTTCCTGGACAAGTCCAACCTTCTGACGCTGAACAAGGTGGTGAGCGAGGTACGCCAGGCGCTGATCGCCAAGGACGGGGCCAAGGCGACGGCGATGTGGGCCTCGGCCGAGGACCTCGTCGAACAGGTGGGAGATCCGCGCGGTTCGCAATATAAGAAGGCATGCATGCAGGCCAGGTCAGATGCGTAAGATGCGCGCTGCATTTCCGATATTTAAGGCGTGAGCCTTTAGTGGCTCATGAGTGTCTGGGCGCAGTCCTGTGGTGGACGCAGGAAAGCGGTGATCACCGGCGAGGGGAGCAAAGGGAGGAGAGGAGGCGCCATGCCAGTAGCGCTGTGCGACCGGGAGAGCGCGCACATAGGCGGACGAACCTTGCAGACATAATGCTGTGATTTCATCCAATGCTCGCGCCCACAGCGGCGTCCGTTCGCAGAACAGTTCAGACAACAGCAACAGAGGCAGTCATGGATAGGCTTTCTCCTATCGCAGTTTAGCTCAGCCAAAGTGCCCATAGATTTTCATAAGATCTACACGGTGTGTTTCGTTGGCGTTTGTTTCCTGTCACTAAAAGAAAAAAAAAATGCTACACATATTCTTAGAATTGTGCAACTAATGCGTGAGCATTTTTTGGCTCGGCTGTTATTTTGCTTTTGCTTACTTGCTTTTTCCTGGCTTATGCACGTCTACCCACCGTTTTCTCGGTGCCAAAGAAATGAAATCCGTGTACTGAACGGTGTGATGAGTTGCCAGGAAGCTGCGTGGCCTCTTCAAGGCGATCGAATCAACTGAGCCGGAACGCCGTCACAACCGGTTTCACCACAGCCGTTTCTCGTTTTTCTTTATTTTTTCGTTTTTGTTACGACCTTGACGTGGCTAAAAGTTTTTTTTTACCACCAATCATTTATTATTGTACCAATATCAGATGGGACCAATCACTTGTTTTTATATTCAGCAGCCCCACATCACGCTTCTCTGCACACACACCCGTGATGCGGGAAAGTAAGCTTTCAAGGCGGTCTGACGAGAACGGGTTGCTCGTTGATCAGGTTTTTTTTTTATTATTATTATTATTATTATTATTATTATTATTATTATTATTATTATTATTATTATTACTTTTTTGGGCGTTTCAATTGCTCCTTATCGCTTATAAAGCTACCGATCATCTACATTTACACTGTTATAACGATTAAATGTCTTGACTTCGCGAATTGCGCATTTTCTTGCAGATACAAAGAATTACACTTTTCTCGTGACAGACCGATTTTGCCGGGGTACTCGCCAAAGGATGCTTATGCATTAAATTCGGATAGGCTGTACCGGGGACGCAGCCGCAGTGGGGTACGTGAAGCGTCTTGTACGTGCTGCTGGGACGTACGGGAGCTAGAGTACGGGAATTACGTAACAGAATACGCAAGGTAGTGGGCCCGGTGTCATATACGGTGTAATCTCGCAATCCTGCTAGCAGCCTATTCGTGATGACCCCGTTTGCTTTGCATGCTCGCTCTGGTTGCTACGAGGCAGTGGCGATAGGAGTGGGCTGTCTTGCAGCCCGAGTCTCTCCACGCCATTTGTGGACCCCACGTGTGAACGAGGGGGCGCCAAGGCCGAGTGAGCGTGAAATTTCGGCAAAAAAAAAAATAATAAAGCACTCTTGTAGGCCTCGTAACTCCCGACTGCAGTGTCGAATTTCGCCAGGTTTGCTCCTCGAGCCAATAAGAGGGGGTGCCCTGTTGTCCATCCAGAGGTGACAAGATGGCGACTGTCGCTATAAGGCGCATTTTGACCAACGCAGTCCACAGACAGCACACCCGAATTTCGAAATTGGTGGACGTGCATTTGTTTGTTAGTTTAACGACGTTAACCAAAGTCATGGCAACTTTCTCTAAGAATGACGCACTCTGCCAAACATCTTTTTTTAGTGCAGAGTATGCACAGCGTATTACAAATTACGCTCTGGGATTTAACGTCCCGGAACATGCACAGCGGGTTATGGCTCATGAGGGATGCAGTACGTAGTGGGGGACTCTAAATTAGTTTTTACTGCCTGTGTTTCTTTGACATTTACCCAAGGCACAGTACACGGGCTTTCTTCCATACTACCCTTTCGAACTGTGTCCTCGGCGTCTGGTAACCGAACCCGCGACCTCGTGCTCACTCAACTACCGCAGCAAGTAGGCCAGTGTTTTACGCTGAGCTGTCCTTGCAGTATCCGCGCATTTATCGTGAGACGAGTGAGGCTGAAGAGAGTATCGGAGTGTGGAGAGGGGAGGAAGGCGCCGCGAGGAGGAAAGCGCTGGAGAGCCGAGGAGCTGAGAGGGGGGGAGGCTTGCTTATCACGTGACATAACGGGGAGAGGTGCATAACAGGAGGGAGGTGTAAAGGCGAGGGGGAGCTTGCTCACCACGTGACGTAACGAGGAGAGGTGCATAGCAGGAGAGAGCGGTGGCGGCGTCAGTGCGTATGTAACCCACCCGACAATACCTAGCTGCGGGGCTTCCTCCACGTAGGTGACACAATGACGTCAACCTGTGCCGCACAAACGTCGCTCATTTTGGCTTTGGCCATCGTCTCTGACGGTTTCTGTGCAGATATTTCAATCGTGCCTTATGTGGACAGCCGTTCAACTAAATTGTTTCTTTCTTTTTCTTTCCGATCCCGACGCTAGCTGACGAATGGCATCGACTGGTACAACATCCTGCAGCCCCACCCGGAACAGTCGTCCTCTCTGTTGGCCTCTCTGCCTTTACCGTCAGACAACCAGCTCGGTGCGTAGGTGTATATATAGAGAGAGACCAGTCCTTTAGTTTCGCGCTACGTAGCCTTGACATTGGACAGTAGACCAGTGGCGCGGCCAGGGGTGGCACACCAAACACATGCCGCCCCCGGCGTTTGTTAATATATGCGGCCTTCCAAGTGAATACAGTGACCCCCCGCGCCCTACCCTGAAAAAAATGTCCAACTACGCCATTTCAGTTGACAGAGGTTTGTTCCTTTGGTATCCCTTTTTGATCAGTGACACTCAAGCTATATTATTTTAATTATAGTTGTCTACATTCCAAAACAAGATATATTCGAAAGAAATTGTTATTGTTGGAGATGGACAGCATTTTTGAAGTTCTGGCTTCTGTTTTCTTCTGTGTACATATACAGATGTGGTGTTCGATATGTTGTGTATCGTGTAGAACAGGTAACTAGTTGTCTACCAAAGAGAATGGGTGGCCAGCGCAAGGGAACTAAGCACTTGCAGATGACAAAGGAATATATTGAATGATTACATTATGGTGTTTCATGGCATATGGAAGAGTTTGCTCACTTAGTTAGTGGCTTACTGGCGATCCCCTGATAGCCACCCTACCCCTAAGAGACGCGTCTACCGCTGTGGACTTAAATAGGCTGACGAAAACGATCTAATGTCCCATACTTCAAATTCACAGTCAATTTATTTTTTTCCTGAGAAAGGCACTAGGTGTCCTACACTTTTTGACACATGGATAGATTAAAATTTAAAGATGAATGCATTAAAGGTACCCTGAAACACGTTTTATTGAAGTGGAGAAATGTGTTTGAAGTTAAAATAGACTATTACAGGCATACTTTGCCACAAAAAGTACTTCAATGCATTCAGAAGAAGCGGAGTTATTGGCATTCAAAGGTCGTCTATGATCCGTTTTGAGGTACCCCCACTTCTTCAATGCCTTGCACTGCTAGGCATACAACAGCGCGGGGCGTGCTCGCAACACTCCACCTACTGAATGCCACCGCGGCGCACAACTCAAATTTTATTTCGGATGTTCACGTAGACGCCACTATTTGCAACTCCAACTACATGCTCGCCCCCTAGCGGCCGCATCAAGAACAAGCCAATCTAGGTTCAGCCGCAGGTTCTCATATTTCAGAGTGCGCTGCAACGTTGCCTCGTAGTTCTCAAATTGTCATGATGTCACTTTGCACGAGCCCGAAAAAGAAAAAAAAGCAGATGTCGAAAGAATTTTGCTGTGTACTTTTATGGCGTGTCATCACGGTAGAAAACAATCCATCATCGAAAGTATCAGACGATGCACAACTGATAGCGACATGGATAAGAAACTTGCGCAATGGGGAAAAAGGTGACTCACACAAAGGTGATTTGGTCGAAACACTCCACTCGGGATGACTTTTTAATTCCCCGCAAGTGGACCTTTGCTTTCTTTTTATATATTTTAAATATGCTGCTGGCATTTCAATTCGTGGAGAGTACTTTGTTTGGGCATGCGCCTATAAAATATACTTGAAGTTCGCTCAAGCTTCATTTGGTGTGGTTAGGTTAGTTTTCTGCCCAAGCATTAGTGTTACTAATACCTAAAGCAGCAGGAATATTCTCGCTAATGTACTTTTGTCCACAGGCACCGGTAGCAGGAAAGATAACTAGCTCAAGTGTGAAGTTGATCACGACACATTTATGCCGCGAGGTGGCATATCGTTTTCATACCTAGAAAGCACGCATTTAGCTATTAGACACCTACCTTCCAGCTTGATCTAAGGCCACAGCTAGTAGCCATCTTTGCAAGTTGATCATTTAAAGAAGTAATAAATACAGTGCAACGCGATACTTTTTGTCAATACATAGTACCAGCACCGAAATAGTTGCCCCAACATTCACAAAGAAATGTATTTGTGCGCTATGTATTGTTCTCCCACTCCTTGTAAACTGCAAGACAATAGTTTTTGTGTAAGCTTGGGCAAGATATATGCATTTCTAGTGATCAAATAGCATTAGCAAAACTTTCATGCATACCAACATTGGCTATGAAACATTATTGGAGGTTTTCATACAAAGTATAACGTCTGCCGCTATGCGTGTGCAGCAGAACAAGTGACTTTACATTACGCCCCTTTGTTTTTAAGAATTTAAGATACAGCTTAAACAAGTCTAGCAGTTCAGCCTAAGCACACACTGAGTGCACATAATGCATTGCAATCCACTCATTTTGTTCAGCCATTCTCAACATTCAAGCACCATTCCTGTAAATAGTTCTACATTTTCAGGGTCAGACCATTGTTCTGCGGCACTAATGGATCAGTATTAACATACTATACCATGCATGCCGGCTATAGCAATGTACTTAACAAGCACGTCTGTCTGACATAGTGCAACAAACGTACAATTCTGTTTCCCTTGTTCCACAGGCCATGAGTAGGTTCCACAGCATGTGCATCTTATGTGCCAGTAGATTTGCATTGGTGTGCAAATACATGGACCCATAGGCAGAAACCACATATACCATTTCCACGACCGAGTACAACCAATAAATACCACTATCAACTCAGGTAAACTGCACTCTAAACGATTGCACATATTACTAATGGCAGCAGAACTGAGTGAAATTGTGTGGGGAATGCATATTATGCAAGGTAAAACAGCGTGCATAAAGTCTGTTTCCTTTCTCTACACACACACAACCTTGCATAATTGCTGACAGATGCTTAAGGGAGCCGTAAAAAAATGCAGTTCATTCCATAAATACAGATGCGATTCAGTACGGTTGCTACGAACATGGCTGATGGAGCGGGTCCATGGTAAATGCAACTTCTTTACAGATAATTTAGAAATCTTGATTATCAGTGCACCAAAACTTAAAAATTGTCTTGTTAAAATGGTAATTCAAATGCTTATAACATGTGTACAAGGACCAACCATATCTTTTTGAGAGCTTCACTAAACATAGTAGACATTATTTTAAAATAAAGCAAACAGTGCAGAGAAAGCACAGGCTGACTTGGATGGAATTGTAAGCTTAAAGGCATGAATGTATCTTTCCACTACTTATTTTGCCTAAATCATGGCTGCAAAAATTGTACCATTGTCGCCACATATGCACACATACACACAAAATTGATTTGTGGCGCTTTCAAAAGTTACCATTTAGAATTACAACTTAACTGTGGCTGGCCTACAACAAAGAGATTGTTGTGGGCCCTAGAGGCATGTTTTGATTAGGAGGCCCACCATTTCTGCTAACCAGAAAGGCTTGATTTTCACCCTGGAATACTTTGTTGCAATCTTCTATGGACAACTGGGATTCCCATGCGGAAAGTTGATCAATGAGATCACAGCTATGGAACTTTCTCCTTCGTGCTACCTCAGGGAAAGATGCAGCTGCTTACACAGAGATTGGTGGGCTCAATTATTTCTAGTATTCTGCACAAGTTAATAAAGGACGTCAACAGTGTAAAACAAATTATGCATCAAAATTATTACTATCTCTTAAAACCAATTAATGCACGTAGGAGAAATTCATTAATGGAGTACCGACACAAAAACTTTATGCGCCACTTTTGAGCCTTTTCAGGTAGTTGCCAACCCCACAATTATGACACGGAGCCGCAATTCCTTGAGCAACACAAATAATTATTACACCACATTTTATGCAGCTAGCTAGCTAGCGCAACAGTATTTCATACGAGAAGCGTGAGACTATTCATGTCACAGCAACCATAGTTCGAATTTGTGCAGTGTCACAAACAACTGAACCATGAGATAGTTGGCTCAATGCAGTAGTTGACAGTGATATAATGACCTTGTCACTAAAAGCCGTCAAATTGACCCTTCCAATTCCGTGCTTCTTTTTGAAATGCAGGAGGACCCTCCCCCCTGTTATCCTCTCGAGTGTTGAATGATCTCTGTTTTCGCAGTATGGTCATAGTGTTTGTGTACACACGTCAATTGTGTCTGGTACTATGAGACTGCCACATCGAGTATTCGCGACATGAATAAATAGACTTCTGTTTCACATCCAAAGTCACACTACACTTTGTGCATGTCTTGAGCTGTACCACTAAAAGGTAATGTATTAATTAATCATATTTCTGCATTATTAAACAAACAATTGAGGCTCCATAGCATAATTACTGAGTTGACAGCTATCCATTCTTGGTACAAAAGGAGACAAAAATTTTGTGGTATACTCCTAAAAATACAAAGTACTCTCTCAACAGCACAATCACAGACAACCTTATCATCATTGTTTTGATGTCAAATTCACACTGAATATTGTAAATTTGAAAAAGGAAAGGCCATTTTCCTTACTGAGAAAATAGCACAACATAAAACTCCCTTTCCTGAAGCTGACAGCACTTAACATCGCAATTTGGAAAGCTAGAGTTCAGACTTAAATTTACAACTAAATTAAAAAGCTAGATGTTCCCCACCAATTAATGCAAGTAAAGCTCACTTTCATATATGCCAGAAAACACTAAGAATGTTATATAATTAAACTTATACAATTAGGGTTATAAATTAAGTTGCAGATGACGCTCAAGCAGCAGTTTTGTCAGCCGGTCTGTCACCGTTTTGATAGAGTGTGACAACATAACAGCTCACGTTGAGTGGTTCCTAGCCGCCTCTGAAATTCAGAAAACATTGATCAGCAGATGCAGGTAGCACAAACGACTACTTAAATTAGGATAGCAAAGTAATAGCACATTGGCTACTAACAGCCTTCAGTTGCACTGGCTTATGTAAAGGAAACAGTCACAATGTGATAGCTCATTAGTCAACAAACAAGATGGACCTTGTTTTAGCCTTGTTTCTTGCCTCCAAGTTATTGTCATTGCTTTCTCTCTGCAGCAAATTAACCCCTACATTTCTTCGAGCTCACATTCCATGACAGCTATGAACCCCTTCATCCAAGACTTTCCTCTTGCAGTGAGAAAGGTAGAATTTCATATGAACAGTGATAGCTTACACAGAATTTCGAATGTAACTTCCGAGTGAAGACAGGCACTCCAAAAAAAGAAAAGGATTAATGTATTCGGAACAAGAAAAATGGAAAGATGCAGACTATGTTGACTACACACTACCCTGTGAAAACACTGCAAGCGACACAGTTGTCTTGACAGTCACGTGGGATAGAGCAGCGCAGAAACCATTCAGTAAAAATAGAATAAAGGCCAGGTTAAGGCATCCTTCTGAAAGAATTTTTATACAAATAAATTTTATTTATTCAACCAAAACAATACACGCAAAAGTAATTTAAAGTTCAGCATGATTTGCGGATAGGCTTTTTTACATTTCACACAGGAACATTGATATAGCAAGTTTCATTTAGCTAATGTGTAAAAGTGATAAATTTTTTTGCATTCAAAATAACATGCAGTGCCCGCCAGATTTTCGAACCGCTTTAAATGTTCCATTTTCATTAAATATGTTGCACATGTATGCTTACGAGCTGCTGATGAACAACTCCCTTGTGGCTTCCCTTGAAGCATCATCGTAAACTTCTGCTCTCGACTGTCATCATTGTACAAAAGAGACCTCAGCTGCAGACGGCCGTTATCTTCGGCCACCGCACTTGTTTGCTGTCTGCCGTTAGTGTTAGTTGCATTGCCTTCATGCCTAATAGTGGAGTCGACACACTCCCATGAGCTAAATGTGGGGCCGTTAGCAGTTATTTATTTATTTATTCTTTTTTTCGTTGTCCAGATTTGGAAAGTCAACGAACGGTGTTGAGGAGACTTTCGTGCGATATTTTTGTGATTTCGCTCATTTTTCGTCTGTAGTCGCAGTCTGCGAGTGTTATTTACGAGATCATGTTTTAATGCAGTGCACAGTGATTAATGTAATATCGCAACCGCATATAGAGTCGGTAACGGAATTACACAGCTCCCATCGTAGCCTGAAAGCCAGTACCACATTCAAGTTTCAAAGAGGCAAAAGGGGAGAACAATGCTTCTAACAAACCTTAAAAAAAAAAAAAAAAAAAAAAGTTGCAATCCGAAATAGGCTCCGTCAACAACTGCACGAACGCGGCAATCCGAAACGTCAAGTGCAAATGATTTCCAGCAAAGTAGTAACCCTTCAATCATATAATAAGATCACTTACCGAACCGAAATAAAGAGGTGTGGTTGCTGCCGTTCTGACAAACACGATTCGAAGCTCTCCACTCGAAAACTCGTCAATTTAAGCAAACGAAAGCAAGAACGAACCACCGCCACCGCTGCCTAAAGTTTTAAGAGCGGCAAAAAAGAGCGCGAAGTTCTGTTGCATGTTGCGCCACTGGTGCTGCGCTTTAGAAGAGCTGTCTAATCTTTTCTCACGCTTACGTATTTTCCCCCTAAAAGAACTTTAACGCACAGCTATATATTTTTGAACAGCACACGTTGAATTTTTTTTGTTGCTTGCTATTTACGTCCATTTTGAATTGCGCGCCCCCTTTGCGGGCGGCAAGTCGCGGCATGCTATCAATGTGGCGCCAGGTTTGAACCGTCAAACGTGCGCGCGTGTAGGAAATCTGCGAAGAATCGGTTTCCGCGCGCTACATTTGTGGTGCCGATTACGCTACATGGGATTTCGTGTGCCCCATCAACGCCACTATCCCCTCGCCTTTTCCGATGCATGCCGGCGACTTCCCCGCTCACAAATTGAATGTCATATACTGCAACACGATTCACATTGCGGAGTCGCCTACGAAGGCTGAAAACAGTCAAGTTTCGTAGCTGTGGCGGTGGAGCAAGGCCGCGAACTAGTGCTTGCACCTCTTGGAGGCCCGCTACGCGCACACACTTCCATTCTTTCACTTCTGCTTCGCTCTTTGTCTCCGTCGCTGAAAACCTCGAGACCGGTCGGAATAACGTAATCGGCAGGAAGAGCCCTTTCGGCTTTGACGATCGAATCACCTCGATTCTACACCACAAACGAGACATGAAACTTGAGCGCAGCACCAAGCGAAAGAGCAGACTTGAACCTGGATGTCGTGGCCATTGTTTCGTTTGGACAGTGTTTGTTGCCAGCGCAAGTGACGGATTCTGGTGTAGCCAAATTGGCGCCTACGACGCGTCAAACGAGGTTGTCCTCAGCGAGCGTAAAGTCCCTCAAGCGAGCGGACTCGATCGCGGCATCTCGCGGCAGCCACGGCCATCCACACTACGTAGCAGACCTCAGCTACATGCAACTGCAGTGCGTATGCGCAGCGTTTGCTTTATGCACGATAAGCCTTCAGCGCGCGCTCGCGTTCATATACTCCCACGTATGTTCCCGTGTGGCCGTGCTACGTGGTGCAGGCCGGCTTTATCCAGCACCAGCTTGACCGACGGATAGTTGCCACATCCAACTTGCGCATTTCTGAAGCGCTGTCGATAGCTGAACACACGAAGCCATAGACGAAGCGAAGTCTGGCAATTAAGATGTCTAGCCAGGAGTGAACGCGCGCTAGCAAAACGTGCGTGTGGTCTGACCTTGAGATCCGCGGCCGGAGCTCGAGGCTAGTTGAGTGTTCAAAACTAATCGAAATCAGCGAGACCCAACGGCTACGACACCAGTAAGAGCAGACGGGCCAAAGTTTAGTTACTACGCGGGCGGCCGCAGCCGAGCGTAAGCAGACGACGGTCGGCTTCTTCCGGAAGCGCGCAATTATTATGGATATTCGAAAGCAGGTTTTCGCTTACTTCAGCCTGTTTATGAAAAGGCGTGATTAAATATGCACAATAACAGTACGAAGAAGCGTCCTGATCCAAACACTCTTCTTGATTGACGTCAGCTGTATATGGGACAATAGCAGCCGCGTATGGGAATATGACACGTGACGAAATATGAGCGCCCTAAAACAGTGAGGAGTAGGCTTCTCTTGAAAAGATGAAAAAGGTGACGTCCCGCGCGGCGCACGACTGCGAAAGTTGAAATGTTCGCAGCAGCGTGCTATCCGCGGTCTGCCTGCGTGTTTCTTTTTTTTTTTTTCATCAAACCCGGGCGGTGATTCAAGACCCCTCTGAGCGAACGTTTCTAAGGGCGTCGGCACACTTCTGGTTGCTGACAACGCAGCAACGTGTCTTTCGTGTAAGCTGTTTTCACTGCCCTCCACGCTCCCCCAGTTTCCGATTTTAGCGAACCGTTAATTCTGCTTCTCCCTTTGCCCAGGCCGAGCCTTCGTCCGTCACGTGGCGCACTTCTACAACGTCTTCAACGGCACTCTGACGGAGCTCATGAACGGACCAATCAAGGAGAAGCTAGGCAGCATCCCCAAGAACGTCACCTGGGGAGGTGAGAACGGCGAAGCGATAGCAATGCCCGTGTTCCCCATGACCGTTTGGGCGATCGTGTATTAAAAGTGAAAACAAACGGTGTACAGCAGACTATACACACTCTTAGGCAAAGTTACACCCTTTGGCTTGCCCCTTCTGCCACACAACAATAATCGCTATCTGCCTTGATGCGTTTCCTTTCTTTAACGCTGAGAGCCCGGTACTTTCCAGCAACGAACGGCACGCGCGTTATCAGCATAGAACGGTTTACACCCTTTGGAGTGCCCCTTCTGATAACGCGCGTGCCGTTCGTTACTGGAAAGTACCGGGCTCGCAGCGTTAAAGAAAGGAAACGCATCAAGGCAAATAACGATTATTGTTGTGTGGCAGAAGGGGCAAGCCAAAGGGTGTAACTTTGCCTAAGAGTGCACTCTTAAACAAATGTGCACCTTTCCGGCTGTATATTTGCCTCACAATAATCGTCATCTGTCTTGCTTACGTTTCCTTCTTTGAAAACGCGGCGCTCGCTACTTTCGTCCTGTCGAGAATGCTCCGTCATGTTGATAACGGGCATGCTGTTCGCGACTTGGAAGCACCGGGCTCGCCGCGTTAAAGGAAGGAAATGCGTACAAGACAGATGATCATTATCGTTGTTGCAAAAGAATGTAATTTTGCTTAAGAGGAAGCTTTAGCTCGGGCCCAACTCCGACGCGGCCTATTCAAATACATATAAAAAGCCAAAACGTTTTTCTTATAGCCTCTGGGCCGATCTTAATGAAATTTGTTGCATTTGAGAAAGTTAAATTCTAGTGACCGTTCGAAACGAAATTTTGATTTAGGGCCTGAATTTTGTGAAAAGAATCTTTAAACATTCGTAAGTTCGAAAAAAATAGAAGCACGAAGTTTAAAAATACAGCTCTGTGTCGAGAAGAGATGTTGTGGTTCTGTAAATGGCATCCATTAGATCATTCAAAGCGGACAAATTGATTGTCATTTTATATATTACGTGAATTTGTTACGTTGTGTACAAGGGTTCTGCAAAAGCTGTATTTCTGTATTACTAATTTTTTTTATATTTATGTGTAACATAAATTTTGTCCGCTATAGATGTACTATTACATGCAATTCACTGAATTGATATAATTCTTTTATTGCTGAGTTAGAGTTGTAAACTCGATAGTTTCGTTCTCTGAATTTTTTTTATTTTTGTCAATTAATAAAAAAATTGACGGCCTAAATCAAAACGCGATAGCGTTCCCGTCGACCCGCCAAGGGGTGTACGACAATGCGCTACGGCGCACCGATCACTTACGAGGCGCCCCGCATCGGACTTAGCACCCACCGATCACGCTGTGAGCGCCGAGCCACGCAGCGTTCGGCGCGGCAACGAAACGTGCGCCTGAGCAAGCGGAACGAACCAAAGAACTCGGTGTCTCGGAGGGGGAAACGATCTACGCGAGCCAAACGTCGTGATCGGCACGGACAGCCGGGCCGCGACGCGCCATGAAGGCGGACGCCATCATGGGGCTGACGCCTCGATGGGATCGTCCTCTATCTCGCTTGGGAGCACCACGCAGACCATTGACTCCTCGCCAGCAGCACGGCAGCAGCACGCGTGCCGCCAGCAACTTTTCGCCAGCAGCACGCGCTACGGAGCAGCGATCACGTCGGAGGCGTCCCGCATCGGACACTGCACCTAGGAATCGCGCTGTGAGCGGAAAGAGGAGCCGCGTCGCCTAAATGCGAGGGTTCGAGCAACGCACGCTGGAAGGGGAGAGAGCGAGAAAACTTATTAAACACAAGGGTATTGGGCCATCCTCGCACCCGTCCCCGCACGGCCCCAATGCGCTCAAACGAGACGGAGAAGCGGGCGAGTGGCGCGCCACCTGTCGGGGTAGCGCCGTACATGGCGAGGAGGGTCTTCTGTTTGCCGCAAGATGGCTCTGCGTGTGCGCCAAGCGCAGAAGAAATGTAGCGGTAACGTACTTGGTTACTCGTTTAACTGCGACTTCTGTAATTTACATGCTCATAACAACCGATATACACCGCAGTATAACTTTCTACGGCACGTTTCTAAGGCAACACCGCATTCACTAGAAGTGCTTTTGTCGCGCTTTGAACCATCGAACTCATGGCTGAGTGGTAGCGTCTCTGTCTTACACTCCGGAGACCCTGGTCCGATTCACACCCAGCCGATTTTGCAAGTTGCTTTAATTCACAGCCTTTCGGGATTTTTCGCTCACGGCCAACGCCGCCGACTTTTCTGCGACACGAGCTCCTTAACGCTGTCGCGTTAAAAATTCGAAACCAACAGTCACTAGATCTTAAGCTTTTCTTTTAAATGCAACAAACCTCGACAAATTTGGTGCAGTGGTTGCCGAGAAAAACGAATTCTCCTTTTCCGTGTATTTAGATAGGAGCCCCCGAGCTAAAGCTTCCTTTTAAGAGTAGCAATTACTGCCTATGAAAAGAGAAAAAGGCGCGCACGGATATTCGGGAGTCAAAATGGAGTGAATAGGTTTACTGTGCACCCTTTGTCCAAGACTCTCAATTTGCCTAGTTCATGCAGCAGAGGTGGTCGTTTTTATTGAAAGGGGAAAAAAATATAAAGGGGACAGGAAGACGGGGGAATGACTGCTGACCGCATGGAAACTGTCGAAACTTGAACAGCAAGCAGCAGATGATGGACACTCCAGACGCATTTGCGGCGATTGCATTTTACGTTTTATCGCATTCGTGCAGAAACAATGTGGGTTATTTATTATGGATTGGAAATGTAGGCAGCTAGATTATACGTCACCGTGGCTTCTCCCTAAAGTTAAATTTACTCTAGTTAAACTGCATTAATGAAGTACATGGTGACAAGGCGAAGAGAAACCTTTCAGCTGTTTAGCAGTTCGCTACGCGGGCGCAAACTGTCACCTTGTTGTTGCCATCGTATCTGCATTCGTGGTTTTTACTTACTTCCACTACACAGGTCAGTCCGGTGCAGTCTTCCAGGCTCTGAAAGCAGACTTCATGCTGCCTGCTGTTGACACGGGTGAGTCACTATTCCTCGCTTGTGGATCCAGAAGATCGAAAGCGGTAGCGGAACATGTCAAAGAACACATACTTTCACGCTCACATACTCGGCACAATGTTGTCCTTTCCCTGTCGCTGATAATGTTGGTTTTTGGTACCACTCGTTGCCTACAATGCCGGCTTTTCTGCCTTGTGGACATAAAACGCGTTTGCATTTATAAAACGCAACTTATCCTTTCTCCAGTGGACAGGTTGCTGAACGAGACAGACATCAAAGTGGCCGTCTACAGCGGGCAGCTGGACCTTATTGTTGACGCCCTGGGTGAGTGTGCACTGTGGTAGCTGATCGACGTTTCTTGCTCTTCTTCTGGCAATCGCTCAACAGCTAAGGGTTTCGCAGCAGTAGTGTTCCCTGTATGGAGCCTCGTATGAGAACACTGCACAGCAGCCTCAAGACTGATTTCCAAACTACGTCAGCCTCGCAACTTTGTCGTACTAGCACGTTTCACATTCCACAGAGCGTTGTAAAAGTGGTTAAACTTGCATGGGAAGAACTATGAGGCAGCAACGAGTCGGCCCAACTATAATGAGCTAGAATGTTGCTATACATGTGACCTAGTGTCAGAGAGCGCAGTAGGCTTTTGTGCTACCTAGAGTTGCCTTACAGACTCCCCAGAGGGAGCCTATGCAGCAGCTCTACTGCAATCCCTCTAAGTTTACACTCGATACTGCTTGCACAGCAGCCGCACAAGTACCCGCCGATTAAAAAACTACACGGAACCAACATTTTCACCCAGTACGCTGTGGCTAAAGGTCACGTACGTGTTGGGCAAACTTTTCGGGAGAAAAAGCGAATGGCGTTAACGGAGAGTTTGCTTTCTAAGACTGGCTGTGCCAACAGAATGCTCCCTCCTACTTTATTTCCTTCTTGCATGGCTAAACTATATATACCTCGTAGCACCAGGTTCACCTTCCTGTTCGATTGCGTAACACGTTATCAGCAATGGCTGTTTCGCAGCTCAGTGCCATGGAACACGAGCCAACCGAGAAAGCACCGAGGGTTGGTGCACAGCGCCTGTGTTTTAAGCGTTTCATTCATTTGGTTCGAAAATGTCACTAGAGAAAACGAAGGCGAAACCTAAAATCTCGGCGACGGTAGATTAGTCATGTCATGGGCTTTCAAGTAAATAAATATTTACAGAAACTTGCTAGGTTCAGCATTTAGTTCTTTTCGAACACGTAACTCTTTACCAGTAATCGATTTACTCGTGAAGAACAAGTCTGTTCCAAGGTCCGTCTTCTAGCAGATGTTGTCGAGGTCCATGATTTTAGGACGACTTTGTGGGAACATTTAACTACAGCTTTGAATGTCTTGCAACGACTGCATACAACTTACCACGCGTCGATCGCGCACGCGTATGCAGGAACGCTGCAGTGGATGGAGCAGCTCAAGTGGGCAGGCATGAAGGACTTCCAGGCAGCGGCCAAGGCGCCTATGGTAGTTGAAGGCGAGACTGCAGGCTACTACAAGTCTTTCAAGAACCTCACCCTCTACTGGGTTCTCAAGGCCGGACATATGGTATGCAAGCCTCTATATTTTCACCTCTTTCTTTTTGGCCACTTTTTCGGAGTCCACCTTTGGAGTGCTGCGAACTGCTAGGTCTTACAAATGAGCAGCAGGTTAATGACCGGTCCCTTCATGGTATGGTCTAGCTAGAGTTACAAGACTACCGTCTGGAAAATATCAGCGTTTTGTTAACAAGTTGAGTTGACTTGGCTGCTGAAAAAAAATTGCAACTGCTAGGTCTTACAAATGAGTAACATATTAAGGACTGGTCCCTTCATGAAATGGTCTAGCTAGAGTTGCAAGACTACGGTCTGGAAAATATCTGTTTTGTTAACAAGTTGAGTTGACTTGGCTGCTGAAAAGAAATTGCAATTGAAAACAGCTAAGTGGCTGATGGAAAAATAAATAAATGAAAGAAAAACTATGGGTTTTTCGCGTAAAACTGACAGAAATGGCTTGAGATAGAGTTCAGCTCTGTCTTGCACATAATACCACTGCACACATGTCGTGGTGTGGTTTTGCACAGTTCTACAGCAAAGGGGGACAAGGACAATCCTGCACACTTCTGTCCCTTGTCTGCAGTGCAGCTGTTAGAATTCACTTCAAGCTATGAACCAATTAGTTGATACCACCCTAACTTATACCTGCCAACGGCAGGTAACTATACCAACACCGAATCCTTGGTGGATCGCTTTCGGGGATACTGATTTCCACTTCAAATGACGCCGCACCTAGCAAGATGCGTTGCAGGAGCAACTGTCATCCTGTTTATGCACTCAACAGACACCAGAATATACACATGAAAATGACACCAGAGAGGGGGACACACGTCTTGATTTAGCCAATGAATGTGTGCTTAAGAACACTACCAAACGTTATTGAGGACACGAACCCTGTCCTCCGTGTTATGTGTCGCACCTGAAAAATGCGTGGAACACCCGCTCACTCGCCTAACTTCCCCCACAGGTTCCAGCCGATGCACCGCTGGCGGCACTGTCAATGGCTCGCCACATCACCATGGGGAAGTGGTGACAATGAAAGGAAGAAGCTGCGGGCATTGCAAGCACAGTCTCACTGCTGTCCTTCCATCGTCATCGCCCTCTACGAAGGAAGACCATCACACGAGAAGGAAAACTGAAGCCATTTTTTATTGTCGCCATTTCTGTGCATCGTCTAACCCGCGGGCACCCCACAGCTCGCCTAGCACACACAACATGCAAACACAGTCGGTGGGGGCACAAGGTTGCAGTGGCTCGTGCCTTTGCGCCACTCGGCAACACACATGACCGCATAAAGACAAGTCTTGAGACGACGACACCGCAGATACTCCGGCCTCCGTCTTGTGGATGCATCTCTTCAATAATGGTGGCCACGTGTTTCGACGCCACTGAAGGAAGGCTGTTGTTGCATAGGCACACACAGAAACATGCACACTGCAACAGATCTTGGCAGTGACAAAAGACGAAAAGGGAAAGGCTAGGAAACAGGAGGCTTTTGTTATGCCAAAGGTGCTGCCAGAAATAGGTGTGATAATAAAAATAGTGCTAGAAGTAAAGAACGCAGAGGGAGGGTGGCGGGCTGGTGACAGATGACCAGTTTTAAGCGCAAGATGTCGAACCTAGCGAAAAAACAAATCTCCAACAGAAATAGATTTAACTTTCGGCTAACATTGTTGGCACTAATACAGCTGGAACACACTGGCCCAGAAATTTTGAAATACCAGAACTGCAGAAAAAAAGTGTTTCTGAAGTATTACAATAGACCGATCTCACAATTGCCACACAGTCACATGCTTTGGGTTTGTGGGCACCACAATGCTATGCTCAGTCCATGAAAAGAAGTTTGCACCCTTTGGGGCTTGTCCCGCAACAATTGTCATCTATATCGCGCCTTTCTTTAAACACAGTGCCCCCAGTACTTCCATATAACGAATGGCATGTGTGTTATCAGCGTGACAAAGCATTATCGACAGGAAAGTACTGAGTGCGGTTTTTAAGAAAGAAAATGCAAGCAAGATGATGATTACTCTTGTGGGACAAGGTAAGCCCCAAATGGTGCAACTTTTTTAAGTAGCAGTCCCTGTTGTTTAATTTTTTCTTTTTTTCTGCTAGGCTTTTCTTGGAGACAACCTTGAGTGCAGTACCAGGGCTCCCCACTCTGGCCATTCAGCCAGGGGATTATCTTGATTAATGTTTTGGCGTGTGTGACAATTTTTGTGTTGTGTAAGACAAAAAAAAATGTGAATGGGGAAGACACCATTAAACGGATTTTTCCTCTGTCTAGCAATCATTAACCTCAATAAAGATTGACAGCAGTAGTTTACGGAACCTGCTGCGAGATTGGTCTATTGGTGCCTTCATTCGGCAACTGGCAAGCTCTGGATAGAGAGCTACATCTACAGGGTCCAAACAAAAGCCTCTTGTTGGCATACACTCGGGAATGACCACACCATTTTTCTTATTAACAAGGTTTCGTTTTTCACCAGAGTGCCCACAAAGACAGCGATCATTAGCCAAGACCCGCCACATAATTTCAAGCCTCTATTTTGGAACAAGTGCATCCCGTGATTTTTTTTATTTTACAAAGGAGTCCGAACATGGAACATGTCGTCCCTCAAGCTAACAGTCTTTCCTCACGATGTTCTCTAAGCAAAGGCACTCCTCTTAAACCTGGCACACTGGCATATTTTGACGGTATTGCTGCTCCCATCATCGTGTACACAAATAAGGCTGACCTGCACTGTACCAGGTTTCCCTAAGTGAACCAGGCGTGCATCTTTTACTAGGGGAACCTTCGCACTTAAACAGGTCACGTTACACCTGCAACACCACAGATCCCAAGCTCTACTATGTGCAGCATATTCCCTCGGCTAAGGCAGCCAGTTGTCCTCAATAATTCTCCTCAGTCATTCCCACGACCAGGAATAGCTTGAGAAACCTTCCACTGGGAAAGCGCCCAATTATGAAAATATAAAACAAGTGCCATGGAATGTTGCCAAAATGCAATGACCAGTCTTCAGTCCAGGGGCGGTGACCGAAAAGGTGTGTTCAGTGGAAATGGCATATGATCGCAGGCTGGTGCTTATGAAAAGGGGGTTGAAAAAGGTGTTTGGTGAAAACAAGGTCGAGGCTGAAGGCCACGTACAATACCATTATTGCTATGTACAGGGTTATAAAGGTGCCTTTTTACCAGAGACTTAACATGGCACAAACTGCGCACACCGGTATCGTCTGATCGTATTTGTGTAACATTCAAAATTCAGTCCACATTCAATCATGGGACAGTTTGCCAAGGTTCAATAGGTTTTACAGGAGCAAACCTTGAAGTATCTTCAATGAAGTGTGCCTTTGCTACGAGACATCGCATCGGCCCAACCTCAAAGCATTTTCACTAAAGTGTGCTTTGGCGATCTCAGCAACAGAGTGTCTCCCCCTCCCCCCCCCCCCATTTTTAAAAGCCCAGGCAGAAAAAAATTCTGTGGCGAGTCAAGCAAGGCACCCCCCTCAGTTAACTACAAACTTAACTCAAATGCAAAAGACAAAACAATGAAAAGAGGGGGGGCCGCCTTTCGCCGAACCCCACAGCCCACGAGAGGGGAGGGGTTGGGGACCCCCTCCCCCGTCCTCCAAACAGGAGGGGGGAGGGTCCAACAGCGGCAATGCTCCCAGACTGAGGAGAGCCACTGTGAAAGGTGGCACGGCCCCATTTGTCATAGAGAGAGACAAACACTTGCCTCCTCCTGGGGCGGCGGGCTCACCAACTCAACAGCGTGGGAGGAGGAAGAGGTCGGCGGTCCCCCACAGTAGGCCTCTCTCTCCCAGCCTACACGGAGGAGGGGGAAGGGAGCCAACGGAGGAGAGACAGACAAGAGAGACCGCGCGTCGGTGACTCAGCTACGGCGCACCCCCCCCCCCCCCCCAACCGCACACTCTCGACACCCTCAAACCGTGCAGGACAGTTGCAGACACCTCAAGGCTTGCCTCTCCTCCAGCCCTTTCGTAACGCCTCGTACACCCTTCCACCCGCTCCGTGCCGTGCAGAGAAAGCTAGGGGTTTTGTTCACTAATGGTCAAGTGAATGCCAGCCATTGTATGCTAGTACTTTCGCTAACTTCCACAGAGTCGGCGATGAGCAATCAAAGGTGGGCAATGGAGTAGCCCTTCCAATTCTCCATTCTGATTGGCTGATGCAACCCCTAGCTTTCCATGCACTGCACAGAGCCCTACTAAGACATCCCTTGTTTGCCCACTATTGACCGCATTAAAGATTCGCAGCGAAACTACGGTAGGCTGTAATTGGGAGTAGAGTTAACTGGTAATGTAAGCTCCCCAAAGCTGTAGCCAATTGATACAGGCAAACTTCGCACGCAACCGTTCTTGCACGCTGTCCCCAAAGTCTGCCCACTCATTTTAGGTTCACTGCACCTTTCTCGCTGCCGCAGTCACTGGCGGTTTTAACAGTAACATGCCAAAATGAGTATTTTCATGGATGGAACGTGACACGACCACTGGAGTAGAATGTCGAGGGACTGCAGGGTGCCGCTGAACCTCGTCACGCACATTCTGTGGGCTGAATCAAGAATTTCTGTCATTACATAAACCTGCCTTTATAAAATTGGTATAACACAGCTGGTACACATGCAGCAGATACCTAGCTGAAGCAGCAACAATAGCATGTAGAACAAGACCAGCAAACTATTGGTCTAATGATAACCTGTAGTATTTCCTTCTTGGATGAAACAGTCAAAACGAACAAGAGTTTATAATGTTGCATCACTGGAGCTACTACAAAGGACCTTGGCAACAGTTTTGCAACCTCCTCAAACAAAAATGCACAGCAACAAGGAAAGCTTTTTCAATGGCTATCTCTACTACTGGACTAGTTCACCCTGCTTTGAGATATTTTTCCAAACTGAAGAGTCTGCGTAATGCTGTTTAGATGGGCAGCCTTGAAGCGGTCTGCAATGTGCCAAACGCAAGTGTATGTACTTACGCATTAGAAGCAGCACCAGGGGAGTCAAAACGGAGTCATTTATTACTACGCACCATCTTCAACATGGGGTTCAAATGCACTCGTCCCATATGACAGCGGAAAAAAACTGAACAAAATAAACAGCAACAAGCAAGGAAATTACAGGACCAAATTAAAACTTTGGTTTCCTTTTTTCGCTCACTTTCTGACGTTCACACACTGCGGGGAGAAGGACACAGGGAGACGGAAGCTCAAATAAAAAGAAAGAAATGAATGTACACACAGTACGCACATAATGACATAGAAAAGATGACTTCCCTGCACAAACCTTGGGCACGAGTCTTCTTCTAGATGATGATCACAACTTCGGCAGTCACAGCGTCCAACGTACAACACGCACAAACTTCACAGAATGGATATATTATATTTGTTTTTCGCCTACCTTGCGCGACAGAGAGAACCCTACCTTGTCGGCACAAGCTCGTTTGCAGGAACGCCACGGTCTCTCTCGATCACAACCACACCCAGTGTGTGTGTTTGTGTGTGCTTCCCTCCGTTTTTCCCTTCAAGTACATCGCAAGCGCAAATGGTGTTCAACTGACAATGAAACACTTGCCTGCTTCGAGACTTACTGTGTCGTGTGTGCCCGCAGACAGTTGGCGACGGCCAGAAAAAAACAAAACAAAGGTATGTGACAGCGAGCACAGTTCAAACGGGAGGAGAAGAGAAAGAGAGAGATAGAGAGAAGGCGTGTGTCAGTGAAAGGAGCTTCGTGAAGTTGGTCGGAGGTGAGGAGACATCGCCGTTGCAATCGCTGCAACAAACCTTGTTGAGCGGACCCCTGCCTCTCCCCCCTCTCTTCGAACACGCCCCCTCTGCCATAAGGGTGCTGCAGGGGCGTCGAGGGGGGGAAGAGCCGGGAAGACAGCATCGTTGACCACTTATCTGCTCCGGTGGAGTCAACAAGAGCAAGAGATGATGATGACGAGTGTGACGAAAGGGGCCTAGAATGGCCGGGGCATCATGGGAGGTGTCACACCGGGCTGCGGAGGGAACGGCATGGGCGGAGCCCCTGCATGGCGGTATGGCACTGGGGGCACCCCGGGCGGGATGCCAGGGGCCATGCCTGCATGACAAGAGAACAGAAACACTTTTCAATAACACAGACTTTCATAAAACGTAGGTGTTTTAGAATAACGGAACAGATATACTGTATTTACTCGAATATAGCGTGCACTTTAGAATTGAGTACGACCCTAAATCTGCGTCATCACATCGCCATCAACATTTCAAAATCGCCGCCTTCGCACTTAGCTGCCGTAGCTTTCTCCACGTGCTGCAGTAGGGGTGCTTAGGCAATGCTTCCTTTGGCTTAGGTTAGTGCACCATCCGCCTTCCCGTTTTCTGCGTTTGCTCTATCAGCATGGAAGTGCCAACTGCAAGGACATGCAGAGTTTATCACGATGCTGCAATTAAAAGGAAAGCGATCACGTGTGTGGAGACGAATGGAAATCGGACAGCATCATGGGCGTTCGGAGTTCCTGAAACTTGTGTGTGGGACTGGCGTAAACAGGAGAGGCATCCTACACTAGCTGCTGCTACGTATGGCGCAGTCGCACGGCCTCTATCTTAAAAGCGATCTGCGTCGGAGACACGAGTCTACGCATCTAGGTGCACCGCACTGTGTTCTCGTCGCTTAGTTCGCGTCGAAGCGAGAGGCCGCACAAAGGTCAACTCCCTCGCTCCTGCTGCCGTACTTCCTCACTCCAGCGTTTAAAGAGTTTCCGCTGTCATTGAGTGAGACGTGTTCATGCTTGTGTGTGCTCGTGACACCATGCTTGGTAATTTAGTTAATGGCCGATAAAACTTTTATCCTTACTTTTCTATAGCTGTCTACTAATTTGCTATCGTAATCTTTGCTTTTCGCGCGAAACTGCAACACTCTTTAATTGCAACTTTAGTGCATTGGGAGTAAATTTTCCAAATGAGAGAAAGCTTCCAAAAGAGTTTTTTCCAAATGAGAGAAAGCTGTATTTCTGTATTAAGAATGAGGTGCACAGTACTGTAAAGGACTTTTCTTTCTTTAGGTCATAGCAAACAGGTGCGCGTTAGAATCGAGTAAATATGGTAGTTAACACGTGTTTCTCCCACTTATCCATGAAGTCTCATGAACATAGGGTTCAGTCTGAAAACAAGGCACAGAGGAATGCAAAGGCAGGACTTGCCAACTTTCCCTATGAGTGGCCCAAATTAGCCAACCAAATTCTGCTTTTGCTAAAAGGCAAACGAAGAATGCTACCTGCACTGCGTCAAAACACAAGTGAGAACGCAATGGTCACCACTACAGTGAAACCTCGCTTAACCGTAGTTGGCCGGAGCTCGGAAAAAGTATGTACTAAACGGTAGTACTGTTTAAACGAAACAGCATGAGATCGCCCACTTACCTGTCGAAAACGGAACGCAGAGAGAGTGCGATGAAAGGGGAAAAAAACATGCAGTATTTATTCACATCGCGCGACAAAAGTGTTATTTTCGTTTGATGCCACGGCGGCCTAGCATGACGACAGCGGCCTCAAACTTACTGAGGCTGCCTACCAGCTTTTCAGCCAGCCCCCTCTTTCTCGGCAAACACTCGCATGGCAGATTCCTCGTTGGCGTTACCTATTCTTCGTGCACGCGTGCAATAGTGCTGCAGAAGTCCCGGGGTGCCTTTTTCATTGCGGGGTGCCAGAGTTTTGAATACTTTTCGTTTGGAATACAGTTACGTTATCGCGCCCCTGTTCTCGCCGCGACGATTGCATTCATGAGGCTAACGTAACGCGCAGCTTATGCCACTGTCGGGCCTGAATCGCCCATGCTGTCGCTTTCCTTGTCGTCCTCATCACTGTCGCTAGTCGACACCTTGGCAACAGAGGCAACGATGGCGAAAAGTCGAACCACATAGCCGACATGTCTTCGTGGTCGCAGCAGCGCTGCCGAGCAACTTCGCATTCCAAATGCCACACACCGTAGTCAACAGCAGATCCCTGTCGCGTGCCAGCGCCGACTTCTTCATGTCACGTTCGATAGCACGGACGATGTCTAATTTTTCTTCTATGCTGTGCACCCGGCGTCTTTTATATCCGAGCTTTGGAATGACACGAGTCCTCGCTTGCACGACGCCATAACATTCTCTGGCACGGCGTCGAAATGTTGTTGAGGTTGATGTGGCTTCACGCGCAAACGCACAGGGCGCTTGGAGGCCGTTGTTCCGATCTCTGAAGCTTGTTGTTCTGCCGGGCCGCCTGATGGAGACGATGCACCGTAGTGTTTACGCGACGAAAAGTTGAAACGCTATGTTTTAACCATGTGTACGCAATAAGCTGGTACGGTTTATGCGGATACAAAACACATTATGTTCAATGGCCGCTGAGTCGGGGATTTGACTTTACTACTTTTAAAACGAAACTACTGTTTAAGCGGGTACGGTTTAACAAGGTTTTACTGTATGGCAATGAGGGCAAAGAAGACAGGTGTATCCAGCGACGTGACAAGGACAGCACATCACCAGCCCGAAGCAGGTTCATTCGCACCACCCTTTTCAAGAAAGCCTGTCTGTGTTCCCATGGAGAGCTCAGCGCTAATCCTGCTCACCAAAAAACACTAAACTGATGCCAACCAAGCATCAACCTGCCTGTCACAATATCAGCTGTGCTAATTTAAGAGTTTGAAGGGTTCAAACAAAGACGTTAGATGTAAAATGTATGCTTATTGTGGGGGGCTCAAGTTGAGTTCTGACTGCCCAAGGTTCCTTGGCAAGCACAAAAAGATAGGGGCACAAGCCTCTAAGCTGTCCATCCCTCCTGGCAGAATGTGGCCACCTCAGCTGGGAACCACACCCACAACCTTTTCAGCAGCAAAACCCCGTAGTCACCGGGCCACTGCAGAAGCTAGAACCAACTGGTCCCACTGCAAGCTTTATTGATCTGCTGATGTCGCCTGAACTAGTGCGCTCAAGCACACATTATTAGCAGCAGGGCTCTCTCACCAGGGGGCATGGGCACCGGTGGTCGGAGGGCTCCATTGACCGTTGGAGGAGGGGCACCCGAAGGAGGCGCGGCAGGCTTGGAAGCAGCTTGGTTCGCCTCGGCTGACTGATACTGGGGAAGCCTCATCCGCCGTTCCTCCTGCACTCAACAAGCAGAGCAGACATTGAGAAAAGCGCAACTCTTAAGTTGTGGGGTTTTAGGTGCCAAAACCACTTTCTGATTATGAGGCACGCCGTAGTGGGGGACTCCGGAAACTTATAGACCACCTGGAGTTCTTTAACGTGCACCTAAATCTCTAAGTACCACAGGTGTTTTCGCATTTCGCCCCCATCGAAATGTGGCCGCCAGGGCCGGCATTCAATCCCGGGACCTCGTGCTTAGCAGCCCAACACCATAGCCACTAAGCAACCATGGCGAGTCAAAAGCACAACTCCGATCCACAGTATCCTGTATTTCCACAACACCCTTCCTCTAGACATTCTAAAATGCATGGCAGCCAATGGCACACAGCAATAGTGCGACCTTCCCAGAACACAAACACATTCACACACCTTTGCTTTTGCATGCAACTTCACGAGCAGAATTGACAAATACCAAAAGAAAATTGCTGTCAGATTCTCTTTTATTTTTATCGCAGGTTAGTTAGATGGTCCCCATTGAACTTGTCTTCGTGTGCAAAAAAAGTGAGGCTGGAGGCAACGAAAAGACAGACAGGGCTGCGTGCAGACTTCCAACACTGTTCTCCTCCCAAAAGGTCAGTTACCAAATATATAGGCAATCACATCAATTCTGCCCCACCAGGAGAGTTCAAAAGTAGTCACAAAAAAGACTTGACACTAATTCTCCAGAAGAGTTGCAAAATTAGTTAAATCTGCACCAAGACACTTTACAGAAATCACAAAGGGAGTGGACTTGAAACCAGAAGGACTCCAAAGGGAGTTGAAAAAGAAGTTGACATTATATCGTATGACTTACAAGAAGGTACAAAATTGACGCGAAGGTACTTTAAAAAAAGTCAGGTCTACACCACAAAAGGATTCCGAAAGAAGCCCCTTTGAAAGCTCAAATTATGAAAGGTTGAAAGTTTGTGCTCCATCTTGTACGTTTTTCCTACCTTGCTTCTCTCCTGGTATTATCAGACGTTTTCTTGTCATCACTTCAACCACATCCCGTAAAGCTATAATCAACGTCTGGAAAAGTGGCGCCCTCTACAGTGAAATATAGATATAACGAACATCAGGGCAGTGCAGCAAGCTGTTCGTTACTCTGAAAGGTCGTTATGGTAAAACACCCAAAATTAACCATCTCGCTCATCAACCCACCAGCTTATCAGTTGTCATTGCATGAGCTATTCACAAAAATGACGCTGTTAGGTCTTGGCCCATGCTCTTGCTATTTTCCATAGATTTCGCCACCATGCACCCTCTCTTGCGACACGCACAAAAGAGATACCGACCCCGAGAAAAAAATGCTGACAATGACGAAGCTTCATGTCGCTTATAAAGCGTAATGTTTCTTTTTTGTTTGTTTGTTTGTCACATTCCTTGCTGTGGACACCGCAACTGCCTCGCTCAAAGTGGACACCGGATATTCCAGACTGCAAGCACTTGTAATCAACACCGCCCAGAATGTTTGACTGTGGCATTCCCACAAGCACGAATCAAGGTTACATTTCTCCGCGCATGTAGCTGGTACGGTCGCAGAAAGAAGTGCGAAAGAAACAAAAGGCAAGAAACTTTACGGCACCACGGGAGAATTCTACGATTCAGGCATAAAGAAGATGGTACACCGCATGCAAACACACATTGAGCTCTACGGCAATTATGTCGAAAAATAGGGGAAAGTCCAAGCTTTCCAAAAATGTGTTATTCAATGCCAATAACCATGTCTTTCATTGCGAAAAATTATTGGGAACCTTATTTTACGAACAACCCTCGTATGTTTCAACGAACAAAGGCAGACAACCCACCAGGGAGATGTCTTCTTCCGGATGGATGATCTTGCTGGAAGCACCAGCAGGGACGACAAGAGCCGGCTTCTTGATGTCAGGTGGCGCGGAGACCACCGCCTTGCTGGTCGGAGGCGTGCTGGACGCAGGCTCTGCAGCAACACAGCTTCACATGTGATGCCCATCACACATGCAATCACTATAAGGTATCTTTATTAAGAGCACCTGCTACACCAAATCACGTTGCCGCCATAGTTCAATTAGCACAGCACTGCACGCGTAATGTGGAAGATGCGGACTTGGTGCTCACTTGTGGCACAATGTCTTGTCTGTACACTTTCATTTCCCTTCATTACTTCCACATTGCAATTAAAGAACAGTTAATTTCCCCTGTGTTTCCCACTCCCTCAACCAAAACCGCTGCATGAAGCTGGCCAAAATATAACCTTTGAGATAAGCATCTGTTATCCAGAGGACACCGTCACTGGCGCGTGGATTTGGACACCACCTATTCTCCTCGCTACCAGCTTTAAATCCTTTGAAGGATGCACACCCCAATCTTGCTCGGTGCATACACCAAGCAGTTTGCTCCTCTCACCTGACGTGGATGTCGGTGTGGATGATGCAGTGGTGCTGCTGGGCGAGGATGTACTGTAAGCAGGGAAGGTAGGCTTTGTGGGCGTGGTGGTCGCCGTGGCAACAGCCTGGCAACAAGAGAGAACGGACGGGTGAGGCTGTGCACTTTTCCTCTTAACATAAGATAAACATGTGCATGCAGGGAAAGAAGAAAGAAAGAATGGGTGGAGATCAGGCACATCCTAAATTTTTCAAACACAGAAGGTTGTTTGTGCGAGAAGTAAATATGAAGAAAAAAAAGGAAGGAATGGTGATCATGACCAAGAAAACACAGCCGTATAAAAAAAATGGCATCTGATAGGAACCAAAGAGATTGGAGGTAGACAGCACATCACACGAATGTGTGCTGAGCTCTTTGCAGAATTCTGCGAAACTGCTTTTGCTTCCTACAGGAGCGTTTCAATGCCCCTGGTTCAATCTCTCACTCACCTGTGCCGCTGGGAAGAGTGGCTTGGGCGGTGCTTGAGTGACAGGCGGCTGGGCTGGCGGTGCCGGCTGTGGTGGCATGAGTCCGCCCATCATGGGCATGGGAGCGCCCGGCATGCCCCTGGAGGAGCGAACGGCGTGGAGCCTGACGTTGGTGTCGTTGGGTTGAACAGCACAGTCATGCACACAGCTGTTCACGGCACCCGAGTAGTACGATGCAGACAGAACTACGCTCGCCATGCAAAAACTACTTCGTTCTAGATGCCAAGTTCTAGATTCTAGAGATGGCTTCAACATCACAGGAAGCCAGCAATGAAGCCAGGAAAAGCAAGGGAAAATAAATTTCTTAAAATCGCGAAATATTGTAGGCAAAACGAACGGGACGAAAAGACAACTTGGCACAGGTGGTAGCCGAATCTACATCTTCCGCATAACATGCATTACTAATAAAGCTACTGCAATGCCCACCCCCGTTCACTTACTCGGGTATGTGCGTACGTGTACTAGACCTTGCCCTGCGAGTCGCTGGTCGACGATACAACACAGACTAGTCGTGCACTGACGAATGGAGACTGTTCTTGAAAAGGTGCGAGCGTTGTTGTACGAAGTTATTTCCTCGAGTTAGAAACGTGGATTTTTTTCTTTTCTTTCCAGATTGTAATGAGGGGTGTGGGTTATACACAGGCAATAAACAGGTGGTGGAACCACCGCTATCTCTGCTCCACAATAGGCTGGCCAAACGATCTGTAGACAGCAGTGCGGGGGCCTGTACAAGACTCGCACAGACTCCACGAGCAAGCAAGGATGGAGGCATGCGCTCATCTACAGTAACTGCTTGCACAGTGAGCACAAGAAGCCAGAGCAACGGTGCATGCCACTCACGTGATTACGCGAACGAATCGTAAGGGTACGACAAAAGAAAATGCATGCCATAAAGGTACCAAAACGACAACTTACCCATGTGCCATGAACGGTGGCATTCCTAGAATAGAAAAAGAAAGAAAAGTTGTAGCTTCATTTACTGACTGAATAATAAGTCATCGACTTTTCAAACATAATCCGCTTCTGTATTACAGTCAACAACATTTTTTGTATGCCCAATATTGCAGACGTGCCTGATAACTCTGACATCTTCGCTGCAGTGCGATGTACCCCCATAGAGCCAATGTGCAAGGACATCTGAAATTTCAGACTATAAAACCCTTCACTGTCCAACTTCTCACAATTTTTTCCGTGACTGCAGGTCCTCGACAGGATTGTTTGAAGCTACTACTGCTATCATTTTGATTATCTCACACACTGATTCGCCAGCAGCCGTAGTAGTTTTGCTCTGCTGTTAAGCCTAGCTCCTTCAATGTTTGCTGTCAAGCTTCCTGCTGTTTGGTGCCGTATTTATCATTTAAAGGATTTGTCAATGTAGAACATGCCACGGACTCCGCTTTCGTCGTCCTTGCTGATGGCATCAAAGTGCGCAAAGCACAGCAAGGGTCTAAAGCGTTGCATAATGCCGGTTTCCGAAAAAGTCACCTTCACCGCAATAAAGCAGTGTTGCACAGTCAAGAATACGCAATGCATTGTGGCGAAGGATACAAAGATTACAAAGGTTGCTTTATAAGATTACATTACATAGATTACCAAGATTACTGCCACATGACACAAAATGCGTTCCTTAATATACACACATGCACCCACTGTCTCCTGTTACAGTACGAGCACTGAGACGCCTAATAATTGTACTGGAAGCCCTTTAAAGCTATTTCAGACAAGACTGGCGATATAAGCCCTTGAGGGCAAAGGCACGCAATGCTTTGGACCACCCGATTTTACAGACGTTCTCACTGTCCCTATGGGGTCCAAAAGATTGGACATTGACTGCATCATAAGAATTTCAAGATATGGTGCAACTCCATAGCTTTTTTAGCTTATCCATAACACCAAATGGATACCAGCTGCTCCATCTCCACAGCTTTCGAAGCATTAGATATTGCTGTCAGCAACCTGCTTCAGATGGGTTTGGAAAATTCCCCCCAGACTCACTTTATCATGGCCCATCAGCACCTAGCTGCCTCATCAGCATGCAATCAAATAAGTTTACTATTTAACACAGCAGACGAAAAAGACTCTGAAAAGTGCCGCCTCCTCTTTCAGCCTAAACTAAGCTTTGTCGTACCCCTTGCTTTACAAACATGCTGCAGTTTACCCAGGGCAAACTGAATCTCGGGAGCACAAGCTTAGTGAGCATCTCTGTCACGTTTAGACAAACACCTACTCACGCGTGCGAACACCTCCTTGGAGGTCTACTTCACAGACACACCCTCCTCTAACTGTCATCCCTATGACAACTATCCTACCACACCGAACATCTCTGGCAATGCCATCCCTCGTTAACCAACCTCTCATCCCGTGCGCTCATCCCTTCCCGCGAGTGGCTGACTGCCGTAACCATACTTACAAACAAAGGTTAGTTGGAGACTTCATTGGCCTAGCACTGAAGCATGCATCCGTCAATGTTTAGCACCGAGCATATAGGTAAGCGAACTTGTTTTTGATAAAGTTTTCTCTCTCGGGAGTGCAGAATCACTCACCCATGGGTGCCATGGGGTGGTGCGCCATTGGGTGCGGTGCACCAGCCATCGGATGGGGCATGCCAGGAGGCATGCCCGGTGGTGCTCCGAAGGGGGGCATGCCAGGCATGCCACCCATGACAGCCGGGTGCATGGGTCCAAGGTGACCGGGCATGACCCCTGGCATGCCCATGGGTGCTGCCACCGTGCCCGCCAGGGCTGGGTTGAGCTGGGCTGCCGCGAGGGCTGCCGCCTGCTGTGCCTGCATCACGGACTGCTGGGAACTCGAGGCCTGCAAGGAAAACACACGAGGGAAAGGGGAATCAGGTATAGTGGAGCAGAAACCAGCAACAACTCTCTCAAAACCTTACTCCCTCACTAAAGCAAACACCACACATAAAACATGAACAAAACGTCACTAGAACGTACTGTGCTTATTATCACTGCTTTGTATTCCCTCAGATTTCAATGGATTGCACTTTTTAGTCAGTATTGTTTAACCCTTTACTCATAGATTCCTACAAAGACTGGAGGGAACTCTAGTGATGCGATTGTTCAGCCACCACGGAAACGATGGATTTGCCTGATTTCGCATTCATTCAAATGAATGCGAAATAAAGATTAATTTGATTTGATCTTGGCGCTTGGAACTTCAGTCATACTTGTGTCTTCGTTTATTAGGCCTTATTTAGGCCTTAATTGGACTAACTTTCAAATCAATTTATACTTTTTTGTAATGCACAAGGAAATAAGACTCTGCAAGCATGCATAATTGCAGCAGTTCTACTTGTCCATGTGTCCATGGCGTAATGATTTCAATAACGGGCTTTTGTGCTAGAGGTCCCGAGTTGTAATCCTGCCATCGTACAATTTTATCAACGTTTATTTAATAATGTCTAATGCAGTACTTTCTTCAAAAATGATCACTTTGCAAAGTCACGAAGCCACTTATAAAGTCATAAGGATGAAGCTTAGGCAAATCCACTCATAATTTCCATGCTGGCTGAACGGCCATGCTTGCACCTCCCGTAGACTCTAGCACCACTGTTCCCTCTAGTAATTGCATGAAACTCTATGCCTTTACCTCCCTAATTATTCCTGGGGGAAAAAGAAACATTCTGAAACTGTTGTTTTCTATGTAGTGGTCTATGGAAACGGCACATTAAATAACTACTAGAGTTGCATTCAAACAATTTTTTTTTTACTGGAGAATACATGCACATACATTAAGTATAGGAGAAAGTTGGCTTCTCCGCACGACGGAGACACCATTTTCCTTGTCGGTAATGTTAAAAATGTTTCTAGCAATTTGTAATTGTATTGTAGCACCCTCTGTGCATAAAAGAGAGAAATAGACACATGGACTTCCTCAGACCGTCATTGCTAAGAGAAATCGGGACTTTTTGCTGTGGGCGGCCCCAGCTTGTCCACAGTGGAGGGCGTGCAAAATGTGTGTGCATGCCGCACTCATATACAGGAGGCTAGGGGTTAAAAGGAGATGTCCAGGGGGGATGAAAAATCATCACCGTATAGTCCCCTTGCCACTAGAGAAGCTGCAGAGCTGATAACTGGTTACACTGCATTGTAGCAATCGGAGTAAGGGTTAAAAAATGTTCAGGAAGGATAAAAAATTGCCTCTGTATAATCACCTCACCACTAGGGAAGCTGCAGAGCTGAGAATTGGTTACACTGCCTTTCAGCAATTAGAAAGAAGAAGGGTAAAAAAAAGATCTAAATAATGCCAAGTGCTTCAGTGAGTGATGCTGACCAAGAAGAAAAATGTTGCTGTGAAATTTAAAATACTTGCAGATTCACTCGAAAGGGAAAACACTGATTGCGATAGCAAAGCGTTAGAGAACTACATGAACTAAGGTTCATAGCTTTATTGACCTTATAAATTGCAATAAGCATACAGTTACTAACTAAATTAGCAAGCACGGTGTCATACATGCATAGGCAAACACGAACAGCTCTCATTTGACACTGTCACAACACTGGCGTGACGAAGGGCGCCAGCAGCGGGGAATGAACACTGTGTTGCCTCTTGCCTCAACACGGCTCCAAAAAACTTGAGAGTATGTGACCTCCAGCACTAATCACGTGAGAAGACAGCGCACATGAAGCCACCAGCCATCTGGGCTCGCCCAGGCTTTTCACCCGCTGCCGATTATCTCCACGGTGGGATGCACCGCGTATGTGCTCAGCCATGTGGACACTCGCACACAGCCATAGCCAGGCTAGAAGAGGGTATGCACGCTCACCTGTGACCCCCCACCCTCTGTGCATGCTAGATCATGTGACCTCCAATACTATGCATACAAAAAGTCCGGCTTGCATTAAGCCACCATCCTTCTCTGCTCACCCTCGCATGCTTTCCCTCACACTGACTGCATGCAGCACGCTATAGGATGTGCCGCATCATAGCAACAGCCACAACAAAAAATCCTCTGGAGTGTCCCTATATTTGCTAGCGCAATAATAATAATAATAATAATAATAATAATAATAATAATAATAACAAAAACTAAGAAGCAGTAACTGCTAAATCTTCATTTAAGGTTGCCAAAGTAAAAAAAAAAAAAGGATGAAAAGAAAGGGGGCCACGTACGGTAGGCCAACTCACCTGGGGTGGAGGCTGCTTGGTGGGCCTGTCATCATCCTGCTCATCACCCGATCCTCCCCCTCGGTCCTGCTTCTGGCGCTCGTGCTCCCTCAGGTCTTCCTCTGGGATCCCCTCCATGCCGTAGATCTCAATGTCCACGCTGTTCTTGTTGGGCAAAGCATTGGGAACCTTGTCGATGGTCTCCTTGTGCACCTGCCGACAGTGCAGAGAAAGAAGCTCCCCTGTTCACAGTCGTCGCTCCGGCAATAGTCAATGGAAGCCGTCAAGCTATCGTGCTTAGTTTCACACTTAGCAGGTAGCGTAAGGTCGCTTCGAATCGCTCACACCGTCGTGAACCAGTTCACGGCGGTGCACGAGAAATTAAGAGTGTGAAGCCCAACTGTTGCAGTGCAGGCACAACATGACACTCGGCATGAATGACGAGGTGCAGATGTGGTGCAGGCGTTACATCTCGTGGCCCTAAATCGCACTGTTCGTGTAATTTTGACAGGTCTCGAATCGCAGCCATGGGTGGCTTTCGAGGCGTAAACGCACCCTATGTTGCACAGACACAGCCGGACACACGTAGGCGAGATTTTAACAGTGCTTGCATCTGCACGCTGCGTCATAGTTGCACCATGATGCCACTGTCGGTAGGGAGGGTACAGAAAAACCGTGACCCTGCCCCGCATCTTCTGGAACAAACGGCATGGTTCAGAT
This sequence comes from Dermacentor andersoni, assembly GCF_023375885.2. Classification (NCBI taxonomy): domain Eukaryota; kingdom Metazoa; phylum Arthropoda; class Arachnida; order Ixodida; family Ixodidae; genus Dermacentor; species Dermacentor andersoni. The sequence continues at coordinate 133,185,506 of NC_092821.1, forward strand.
GACACCATTCCTTCATCGGTGAAACCAATGGCAGGATGAAGCACTCTGTGAACTGGTTCAGGTGGTTCAGGTGAATCAAAGAGACCTATTGCAGAGGCTACAGAAGTAGTGCGCTCGTAGAAATGAGCTACTCCAAGTCTTTTGCAGTAAAATGGCTTTTTTTAACTGCAACGTTCTTCTCATACATTAAAACCATAGCACATGGAGCTCATGTTATCACACTGCTTGTAGTACATCTTGATGTAGTTTACAATACGTGATGCACTATGTTTTTTGGCCCCGAAGGCCAGCAGTGCACTGTACAAGTTGTGCAACGAGTGCAGCCATACAGACGGGTCAGTCTGCTCGTCTTCCTGTCGACGATGGCAAACTGCGAGGAAATAAGGGACCACACAATATGGCTAGTTTTATACAGCATACGTGTGCCGCAGCCTCTTCACAGATTTTTGCTTGAAATGCAAGTGAATGCGTCACAGAAAGCTTGCAAAAATCTGTTCTTGATGCCATGCAAAAAAAAAAAAAAAGAAACCCATGCATTGTGGGAATTGGTTTCGATGAAAGCTTTCAAGGTCTTCTTGGCGACCATTTGCAAGTAGAAAGCTCATGATGAAGCTGGAAATATTTTCACTGGGAAACACCTGTCCAACGTAAACTTGTGGCACCTCAACACGAGGAATACCCAATGTGACGATGAAGGAATGGTGCCATCACTGCTCATTGGGAAGGATGCACAACACCCGGAACGCTGAGAAGGAGCATGGCTCTTCAACATGACCGAATTTTAGGCGGCACCAGGGGGGGCTCAAAATCTCGAAGGCGACACGCTGGTGGGATTTAAGTCATATCTGCAAACCACCAGGTACACGCGTCATCTGCTTACGTGCCATTTAAAAGCTTTTCAGGCTTTCTCTGTGAAACAAAAAGACAACACGAGAATGCATCAGCCAAACAAAGGCATCATCACTTCATGACGCAAAAAATGGTGCTGCTAGTATCAAGGTCCCAAGCATGGCGGCACGGCCTGGCCCTGCCTCTTGTGCTCTCAATACACATGCGTTTGTCTTATATACACATGCGTTTGTCTTATGCGAATGACAAATTTGTATTGTTTGGCACTCACTGCATTGAATGTGATTAGGTTTCTTGCAATTTGAAAGGTTTCTTTTTTTAAGATTTTCTATGTGTAACTTCTTTTTCATTTTTGAAAGCCGGAAACTACAGAAACACTTAAACATCAACTTTACAACTCTGCAATAAAAAACCAACAATGCTTCTGTAGGCTGCTTTTACTCAGATACCAAAAATGGACAAAAGTGATGCTTATGCACCGCTCTGAAGTATATCACTAATTTGTGAGTAGGACTTTTCACAAAACTCTTATAAACAATGCAACAATTTCAATTATGCTGTAAACTTTTATAACATACTGGTCTGCTTTAGATGCTCTAGCAGATGCAGTTTACAGAGCTACAATATCTGTTATTGGTGCAGAGTTAACAGATCTGTAAATTTCATTGTCAATATTTTTTTCATCTTCAAATCCTCTGTAGTTTTTGTAAACAATTTGAGGCTGTAAGTGAAAGTTCTGCTTCCTACTTGCAGTAAGACCAAGCTTTCTTATATACAAAACATTCCATTTGAACTGGTTCAGCAGTTGTCTAGGGTGAACATTTCCGCACTTTACGTGTATATGAATAGCGAAATCAGAGTTTGGTCCCGATGTTAAAGCTTGAAGAAACATTCTCACTCCATAGCTCAGGATAACGTCACACACGACTGCAAAACTGGTGAAGAGCAAACATGAATTGGTATCATCCTCCCTTATGTCCATTGCAAGATGAAGGCTTCTCCCAGTTATCTTTGGTTATCTGTCCTGCATCAGCCAGCTCCCTATGATGCCTACTAATCTCCCAATCTCATTAGTACATTTAATTTAATTTGCAGCCCTTAGTTCTGTTTCCTGTCTTCAAGTTCTTCCATTCTGATACTCAAGTAGACTACCAATTAGCAGCTCTATCGGATAAGCAATGCTCTATGCGATAAGTGAACTGCCCAACTCTAATTATTCCACTTATCTCGATAAGAATTGCTACAACTAGTATTTACGGGTAACAACATAGTTTCAGAACACTGATATGCTTCAAATGCTCATTCAGTGACAGCACTCTATTACAAAGCATTGCGTGGGTTATATCATGCTGAATTGAGGCAGAGGCAAGGCATTGCCCAGCATGCAGCAGGCATTCAGATCTTAGAAGCTGAGGCACGATGAGGGGGGAAAAAAGATAAAAAAGCTTTGGCCTTAGGGCTCAATCACACTGATGACTTGCAGAGGTCGTGCGACTGAGTTGGTCGGAAAGCAACTGGCCGCGAACAGTCAAAAAGCGACTTTTCCTGGTCAGTTGCTCACTGCTTGATTTTTCAGCCGCAAAACTGGTCGCAAACCCTCTGAACAAATCAGTGGGACAGGAGCAGGATGCACGTTTCTACATGGTGACGCTTATTTTACGTGTGGATGGCGATGCGATTAGACGTGAACGGCATCAATCATGAGACATTTCGATGCGATAGTGGGCAGGTTGCACCTGCTGGTGTGAAGATTGGCCGCTTTGAGCCGCAAGTCGCGGACGGTCGCACAACCTCTGTCAATCGCCAGTGTGAATGCGCACTTAATCTAGCTGAAAGCCACACTCACTGAGAAGAATGGCAACGGTCCACATTTTCAATTCCCTGAAACAGGTTTTAGAAGCAGTTAGGAAGCAATTTGAAAAATTACCTATAAAATACATAACACAATGCATATGAAACAAGATGTGTTAGCTATAAGATGTGTAATCCACTCATGTGTGTTACAGGAGGAAATTTTCCATAAGTTTCTCCTGCCATCCATGCATTATCCTATGTGTGTGTGTTCGTGTAAGTCCCACCCGTAAGTCCTGACAGGATATATTACTCCAAAAATGTAGAAGTGCAAGACAGTTAGTCAAGGATAAAATAATGCCAAGGACAAAACTGCACCAGCAAGAAAGGATAGAGAACTCAATGAAAGACAGTTGCAGCTTGCATGGCGGCTTCGGTATCTTTCACTTGTTACATGTGTCCTGGGTTATGGCAGAAAAAAAAAAAAAAAAAAAAAGAAAAAGGACTAAACTAGAAGAAGACACTTGGTCTATGCTTGCCTGAGTGTTCAGCAAAGCAAGGGTCTCTCAGTGTTTTTTTAGTTGCAAGTAGTAAATGCTTGTGTTCTGTCTGTTCTCTCTTGGCACCATTTTATTTTACTCTTGAGAAGAATGTTTCACTTGTCCATCTTTTAAAGGTCATCAATAATAATACTTAGAATAGGAACCCATGACAAATATGTAAATAAATACTAATTAAGGTTTAACATTCCAAACTGACACTGTGAGTTATTGACATGAGACATAGTGGAGGGCACGAAATTAATCTTGAGCACCTGGGTCAGCCAAAGACAACTTTCGTTTGAGAATACACCGAAGACAAATAGGTTGAGCAATACTGAAAGATTAAACTTCCATATTATTAAATCATTTGCAGCGAGAACAAAGAGAGAAAATGAATATGAAAAATCACAGTGGCGCCACCTGTCGTGAACTATGGTACCTCTCTTTTAGATGTCAGCACTGGCCGATTATCAGATAGCGGCATAAAGTGAGGACCCATGGAGACGTCAATTCGTTCGGTTTGGTGCGGGCAGTTGGAATTGAGTAGCAGGAGTGGAACCTTCGGCGACCGTTTCCTATGCAACAAATTCAGCTACTGGCACACAGAAAGCCACGACACACAGACTACGAGATGAATAGTCTATCAATCTAGCTTGACTTGACGTTTTCATTTGGTGTCCCTCTAAAAAACCATGAGCTGCCATGCAGGACTTGTGGAATTGCAGCCGAGTGGACTTCAGCCCGTTATATTTAAAAAACCTGTCAGACACCTCCAAGACATAATTGAAGTGGAGGCTTTTCGGTTCCCCTTTTCCAAAGACGGCTGTATGGCCAAATAAACCGAGCCCATCCCGGATACGGTGTACCCTGGCACCAGAGCGCAATATGTCCTTGCAAGGATCCTAATATGGTTTTTAACGCATGCCAGTTTCGGAGGCAGCGCAATGACACAGCAGCCTCAAGTGGCATAGCATTAAAGGGTGAATGATTTGCACTCAGTTATTAATTTATCATGCCAAAAAAAGAAAAAGGATAACGAAGCCAGCAGATAATGAAGCCAAAGAAAGCATGGGGGAAACAAGTTGTAGATCTAATAATTGAAATGTAGAAACTGAGAAATTAAAGATAATTGAGAGTGGATGAAAAAACTTGCCGCCAGTGGGTGCAGAGCACAAAATTTTCGCAAGAAAAAAGAAAAAAAAAGCCACTGTTACCATAAGAGTAGGCACAATGAGCTAAAAAAGAAACTTAAATGATGCAAGGGTGTTGCCACCACCTTGAACATCGTGCACCAGCTTACCATAATGTCATGATCACTGACAAGGCTTACTAGGGCCTAGTTATTTGTTTATCTGTAAAATAGACTACATTTTGTCCTAAAGGAGACAAAGACTGAACTTGGCAAATTTACAGAACTTTTACTGAACAACGACAACCCAAATACGAAAAAAGAAAGCATTCAAATCTGTGACGTCACACCGACATTGTTGCTGAGGTTTCGGTGCAAAATTTTCAAAATTGAAACTCCCGACCTTTCTTTCCTCTTCTTATAACGAACCATTACAGTGAAATTAACGGAATGGAGCTTTCAAAGAATACTTTACCAAGCAAAGCTGATTTCGTGTATTTTTCTTTACTGTCCATTTAACCAATAATTATCCCCATATGCCAGCAGGTCTACCAGTGTGGCAATAACTTTTCGATAATTTCTGCTTCCTCAAACGTCATCCTCAAACGTCGTCCTCACCTGCATGCAGTGAATGGCCAGCCCGGGACCAGTGTAGAGCTTCTTGTGGCAAATGTGGCATTTGAAGTGCTTGGCCTTTTGGTGCTGTATCAGGATCTTCTCGTCGTCAAACTCCCGGTTGCAGTACCTAAAGTAGTCCAGTCAAGGAACAACAAAATCCTCAAGCCCTTCTCACAATTCATAGCTCGACTGATTTCTCCTCTTCATGGAGTACTGTCGAGGCATTTTTGCACTCTCACTTTTTTTTCAGCGTTAAATAAAGGTCCTAGAACCTCTGAACACTAGAAGAAAAAAAAAAAAGTCAGTTGCAAGCCTCGGAGCCACCATGTACAATTTACTATAATGGCTTTTCCACAAACCAGTTTTGGTCTTGTTTCCCTGAAGGTGACGGTCTCGTGACGTCACAACATAGTAGGTAGTCAAGTGGGAGCAGGACGTCAACATTCTGTCACTTGCTCTAGCTCACCTGTTTGCCACCTATGCTGCTACATAGGGCTTCATGGCGAGTAGCAGCACAGGAGGCGATCAAGCGAGCTGGAGCGGGTACTGAAAAATGGAGTTATCCTACTACGTGACCATATACTGCACGTGACGACGCAACAGACACCTCCTGGGAAACAAAACCAGAACTGGCTATCAAAAAGCTACTCGTTAAAGCAAAGCGCTGTCTCTGTGTATCTGTTTCTTTCTACATCCTCGTTCTGTCGTGCTTATACACTCATGTATTCATTAAACTATCTAGACAGTTGTAACGCTTCCCAAAATTTGTTTTTGTGTTCTGTGGTTTAGAGGTCCCTGACATTCATTAACGCACAAATGAAGAGTGGAAAATACAATGTCAGTACTCCTCTCCGGCGTTCTGTGCACAATTGTGCTCTCCAAGATTACACACCAAATGCAAAAGCACTAATGAAAATATTGATATGCAAAAGATGCCGCATACATTTTGAAATACTTCCGATTGGACCTGTGCTTACAGGTTCACATAATGTTTGAAGTGTTTTAGTAAAGTGAGTTGGAATGAGTCGACATTTGGGTGCTTGCTCTCATGTCAGTACGTCGTCATGTGGTGGGTTCGCTCCTTTCTAAGTATGAAAATCATTTAACAGTTCATGTTCTCATATCTGATATTCCTGCAGATAGCTCTCGGGTGGAGTAAACTTGACAAAACACCCTGCGAAACATGTAGTTGATGTTCTGATATAGTTGATGTTCCTGTACAGAGTTCTTGCACGGTGTCCACATTCTGTAAATGTGACAAAACTCACTCAAGAACTGAAAATTTTAAATCCATACAACAGTTGTGCACTTTTTTTTTTATTCTGAAGATGCAGGAAACATAGTAAAACTGAATTTTTACTGGACAGAATTGGCGCGTGAGGAGGTTTATGCCATCCATAGCTGTACTCGGGCTGCCTGGACGCCGTAACACAAGGCTTGCAACTTGCAAAATGTGAACACTGGGTTTATTAAAACTTACGCCATAAGCGAGTCAGACTTTTGATGCGGACTGTGGAGCCGTCGTTTTTTTTTATCGGCATAAATAAACTCTCAGGTAAAAAAAGAAGGGAGGGGGGGGAAGGGGCCTGATCCGTTCTGGTCACTTCTTTCGTTACAAAATTAAAACACAACATTACAAATAGATCGGCAACAGCAGATTCGAAGACTTGAAATCTGAGACCCCTGATAATACACGCAAACTGACAGGTGGCTACAGAAACTAAAGGTTCTACAAATCTAGGCAAAGAGGGTGCGAGTGTATTTTTTTGTAAACCAGTATTTCAGGTTCGCTGAGCGTGAGAGAGGGTTATAAAGAGCGAATAAGCAAAGAATTTGGTTTTTCTTCCAGCGTTCCAGACTCTATAAACGCAGGCAGCATGTCCGATTCCGTAAAACGTGCAGCCCAACGCATGCTGAGAAACACAGATCCTTCGCAAAGGTCTAGGGCCCGCTAAACGGGATGTGATAAACCATTATCGCACGGCCCACCAAGTGCGAGATTGCGCGAGTGACGCAAGATACAGTACGCCGCTTTCCCATGCAAAACGAAATCTAAACGAGTTCGTACAGCTCATCACTAGCCGCAGATGGCGAACACCTGGTGCTGCTTTTAAAGGACAATGCACCGTTAGCAAACGAGCTAACAGTGGGGCGTGCTTTCGGGGGTCCATTTAATTTTTGTCACGCTTAGCGGGAACGCAGGTGCTAGCGCACAAGACCGCGCAGGCGCTGCGGGTGATCGGGAATCGACGTTCAAGGCACGAAATAGTGCTAGAAAACGTTCAAAGGATACCAACACCACGGCTTTGCTGGCTTCTTTTTCTTTCGACCCATGGTTTTCGAGAAAACACGACTCTTTTGTGTGAACTTGCACCAAGCCTCAGGGAAAAGATGGCGACTGCCGCAAATCTTCCAACGAGCAAAAGAAGGGACGCAGTCACCGCAGTTTCGCAAGCAAGTTGTCCCCCGAATAATCGTCTCGCGCGATCTTATTTTATAAAAAAAGATATTTAGTAACTACGATTTAGCAAAATTTGTTTTATATTTGACTAATTGGGCGAAAACAGTGGTTCTAATTTTTTGTTAGTTTTTTTCATTTTAGATATGATGTCATAAAGTTTATTGACGTCATGAAGTTTTAGTTTTGGTTTCGCAAAGCGAGTTGCTTCTTCGAGGTGAGCAGGTTTTGGCGGAGGTCGTGGACACGACGCGGCCCTGAGACGTGTGTACCGCCGCGTGACGTTGCTGGCGACGGAAACAAGCTTCTTCTCTCCTTTTTCCCCCAAGAAACAAAAGTCCTGACAGTTTCTATTCTTCTCCAAAACAATGGTGTAAAGGCGCGCCGCGCCCCCTGTCACGATCGTGCTCAGCGCAATTTCGCCGCAGCTAGGGTGTGTTGCGCGACGTTTCGGATCATCGACAGAGTCCCCGATTGCTCCGCTCTCGACGCGCCTTCTTTGACATTTGTTTACGGACGCAAGCGCGAAGTGTCATTTTTGCCGCGCATCGGAGACGCACCGTCGCTGCCCGCCGCTGTTGCTGCCGTAAGTATACGAATTATACTGGCGCTTTTACGGTAATTGTTCTGTGCAGCTTCCTCGAGGAAAAATATAAAAAGTTTCTCGGAAGCCGAAGTTTCCTTTTCCTCTGAATCACTGACCCACTTGCTCGCGATTGGTACACGTAGCACTTCGCGCGGACTAGCAGGGCGCTGAGATTTTCGGCTGCGTCAGAAAGTGTCCGGTCCTGAAGTGGTAAGTACGTGCATGCGTACTATATACGTACGTCATCCTGTGTTACTGCATGCGTGCGTGCCACAGTTAAAGCGCGCGTAGTAGAAATCTTTTTAAAGAAGTGTTATATAATTGCGAAGGAGGATGGAAATGTCTTGCTCACGAAAACCACAGATATTTTTTTAAAGAATTTTAGCGTTCGTCGTAAGTTTTCCAACTGTCGAACAGATATAGCTGTTGAATTTCCTAGTACGTACGTATCATTAATATGCATGAAGTAAATTTTTTGCAGTAAATTTTTTGCAGTACAAACATTGCGTTGATATATCAATCACGCGTGCAGCTGATGTGCAAACTTGTGAGATTATGGGTATGGAGTGAATAATCCGCTCCAAATTTAGTTCAAGTGGCTTTAACCGTCAACAGATCGAGTTGTCGATCCAAAAATGGAAACCTTGGCACCCCTGCCTTTCCCGAGTGATTCCTGTACGTCTGCGATACGGAAGTATGTAGGAAATACTGCATATACCAATTGAGTTAACTTGCGTTAAGTTATAGTCGAGATTTATCTCTAATTAGCACTTCATGCAAATTTGGGAGAATACTATAAAATGTATAAACCTCACATGTGGGAGAAATTCATTTTATCTAACCATGGTGTACAGTCAATGTGCATTGTTCATATGGATATTCATATAATTCTTTTTTTTTTTAACAGCCAGAATCTCCAGGCAGAGTTGCTCGCCAATAAATTGCATGCACCACCAGACAGAGACACAAGTCAGCTGAGTAATTGTTGCAACAAAAATGCATTCTTCATATGTGCGGCTATTAAGATAGAGTCAACAGATGCGAGTAAGTTATTCGTCACTGTCACGAGAAAACACAGCGTGGAGGCTTCTGTTGATAAGGGCAAGATCATATATGTACATGTGGAATATAGAAATCAGTCATGACTTCTTTCTCTTCTGCAATGATACAGGTCGCAAACACACCATAGGTCCTCTTCGTATGTTTGTGTCAGGCATGTTCTCAGCTACGTATACATCTCAAGCACTGATCGATAAGCCCTCTGCCTTTCTGATTTCTGCATTACCCGTGGTCGTGCAACCTTGGAGCATTATAGGTCTGCCTCACGCACACTCATTCGCAGAGATTGTGACCTGGGCGAATGCCGCACGAAGTCAAAGTACGCGGTTTCACGGAGCTTAGCGAGGGCTTGGAGCTTGAATTTGTCCATTCCGTGCCACACGAGCTCACGTGCTCCTCGTGCCAGGACCTGGTCGGCATCCTCTGGCTCTCACCCTCGTGCGAGCACCGCTTCTGCACCCGTTGCCTCGAGGCGCTTCTCGGCCAGGCCAGCAAGTCTTTCTGTCCCGTGGATCAAGCCGAAATCTCTCGTGGGCAGGTCAGGAACGAATCCACATAAAATGATTGCCGCGCTAAATGCTTTAGCCGCTATGAGCTTGCTCCAAGTGTTCTGGGCAGAGGAGGATCTGGGCATGTATTCAGAAAACTTCCATAATTATGCTAGTGCTGCATGCGATTGGCCGTTGCCGTGGCAGTTCTCTCGTTATCATGCCAATTACATTCATGAGTTCCAGGTGCCTGAATACCAGTCAGTGATAAAACACCCTTACGTAACAAAAGTTTTCTGAATACTAGTCCATAATGACCAGTGCTAGTCCTTGGTTTAAGTAATAAAAGTTGCTGTTTAACATCCCCAAGCTACACTACTGTTATGAGAGATACTGCATAATAATAAAATTATAACCACTTGGTGCTATTTAATGTGCACCTGTGGATCATTGGCCACACTCTGCCACACAAATGAGGCCATTGCAGCCAGGTAGGTTATGTTAAGTAGTTTCAGCTTACTGGTTTTCTGTTAATTTAGCTAGTAATTGCCGTAGCAAGGGGACTGCCATATATAGTATTAATAAGTCCACCATAGTCATCAGCATTTATTATAAGTAAGACAGTCTGTTTACACTTCAAGAAACATGTAGGTGGCAGCTAGCTAAGAGGAATAACGACATAGGTGCGTTTCTCTGCGACTTGTCCAAAAATGAACTTGCATGCCAGAACACTTGCAAGCCAACCTCAGGCAGTATTAAAAGAAGATTACATGCTTACTGCATCATCATTCTTCATGCATCATAGCTTGGCACTGTTCAGTTCCTCCGAATTGAAAAGTGAGCAGATAAGAAGACAGTACACGCTTATTGCATCATCATTCTTCATGCACCATAGCTTAGTTGGCACTGTTCAGTTCTCTGCGACTTGTCCAAAAACGAACTTGCATGCCATAACGCTTGCAAGCCGACCTCGGGTAGTATTAAAAGAACATTACATGCTTAATGCATCATCATTCTTCATGCATCATAGCTTGCCACTGTTCAGTTCTCTGTGACTTGTCCAAAAACGAACTTGCAAGCCACCCTCGGGCAGTATTAAAAGAACATTACAAGCTTATTGCATCATCATTCTTCATGCACCATAGCTTGGCACTGTTCAGTTCTCAGCGACTTGTCCAAAAATGAACTTGCATGCCAGAACACTTGCAAGCCAACCTCAGGCAGTATTAAAAGAAGATTACATGCTTACTGCATCATCATTCTTCATGCATCATAGCTTGGCACTGTTCAGTTCCTCCGAATTGAAAAGTGAGCAGATAAGAAGACAGTACACGCTTATTGCATCATAATTCTTCATGCACCATAGCTTAGTTGGCACTGTTCAGTTCTCTGCGACTTGTCCAAAAACTAACTTGCATGCCAGAACGCCTGCAAGCCAACTTCAGGCAGTATTAAAAGAAGATTATATGCTTACTGCATCATCATTCTTCATGCATCATAGCTTGGCACTGTTCAGTTCCTCTGAATTAAAAAGTGAACAAATAAGGCAGGCTTGCATCATCTCTTCGTTTCCGTCTTTCATCTGCTTGCGCGCCATTTCTTTGTGACAAACTGCTCAATAAACTATGTTGGTTTTCAGTTGACTGCGTACTTTGCACATTGTAACGTATACTATTATACGTGCTTCTATCTGCAGCTTGTTGAGGACACCTCAGTTCAGACCAAGGCATCCCAGTTCCAGGCTCGGTGTCCCAACCGTGACCAGGGCTGTACAATAACACCTCGCATCTGTGACCTCAGAGTGAGTGGACTGCATTTTATTTTTAACACGCCGTGTAATTCAAGGGTTTATGTTATACAACAAAGGAAGAAAATTCTTAAAGAGACGTCACTATATAAACAATTTGAGCTGTGCTAATAAATTACCCTGTGACAATATTAAAAAGAACATTAACTCTTACCGCAAGAAAACTCTAAGCCAGAAAGGATGCAAAGAACAAAACATGGGTGGCAACAGCTGTCTTGAATTTCCGACACCAGCTAATCATGACATCATGGATTTCGAGGCCGTCTGCTTGGGCCTTGTTAAACTTTTGCCAGTAAAAATAGTCTAGATTGTGTTCTAAAAAAGCCAGTCTAAGTAGGAAGTTTCAAGAGCTTTTACTCAGCAGCAATGGCTGAAATGCAAAAAGACTTTTTGCAATCCATGATGTCACACTGACGGCCCGGGAGTTACGGCACGAAATTAAAGTATGAAAATTTCACCATCATTTACTCTTCTAATAGCGTACATATTACAGCGAAACATAGACAATATTCTAATTTACATCAAGAGGAAAAAATGGAGCTGGGCAGGTCATGTAATGCGCCGGTTGGATATAACCGTTGGACCATTAGGGTTATAGCTAGAATGAGTACCAAGAGAAGGAAAACGCAATCGAGGATGACAAAAGACTAGGTGCAGCGATGAAATTAGGAATGTCGCAGGCACTAGTTGGAATCGGTTGGCGCAGGGCAGGGGTAATTGGAGATTGCAGGTAGAGGCCTTCATCCTGCAGTGGACATAAAACAGGCTGATGATGGTGATGGTGAAAAGAAAGAATTGTTCTTCAAGAATACCTTATTAACCTATATTTACTCTGTGTTTCTCTATAGTGTCCCTAATGAAACACTTTTTGAAGACAGTAAGAAAAGATTCCCATTCAGTAGACGACGGTGCCTTAACCGTGCAAGCCAAATATTAAACCTCTGTATGCAACAACGAACCTACAATCACACATAACAGATCACTTGATCTCTCCTGTGAGCTTCAAAGGCCCTGCTTTTTTTCCCCCATGAAATATCAGCAATAGCATTACATGGGGCATATCTGTTAGCATAATAGTCTGCAGAAAAAGAACAGCTGCACAGACACGCATTGACAGGACAAGTGCTCGTCCTGTTTATGTGCACATGTCCCTGTGTGGTTGTGTTTTTTTTCAAGCAGACGATTACGCTAAGAAATATGCACCAACTAGCCTACCAAGACGTTCTTGCGAATGTTCACTTCTGTCACCTTCAAGCACCTTCGTCACACACTGGCTTTGTAGGGTTAATTACCGCAAGTGCAATGCAGAGAGACGGAAAAGATAGAAAAGCATGCTGGACAGGACATTGGCTGTTGGCACTGCCCTGGCTAAGAGAGATCAATAAGTTGGGGGCAGATAGGGAAGGTAAACATTGCAGTCTTTGCATCTCCGTTAGTATGAGGTCATTTCCAAAAATTTCTGAGGGAATAGGTTCCTTGAAAGGCATCGCTCTCACTCCAGAGCATGTTGCCCAGAATTACAAAGAAAAAGGGTTTCAGGGGCCCCTTTACGTTTTTGTTAGCCCACAAATGAAATCTGAGAGTATAGTAGTCCAATAATGTGTTGTAGCGGACCAAATGGTTCCGAGACATTGTGGAACCTTGCACTGCGAAGCATGATTTCTTTTTTTCAGCAATTCAATTTCTTTGTTAGAGAAATTGAACTGCTGAAAAGAGAAATCCCCGTGCATACGAACTTGACATCGATAAGAAAGGCCACATGACTGCGTGCTACTTGGTTAATCTCATTATTTATGTTTTTCCTGTTGTTGCTATCAGACAGCTTATGTTCCTCACTTCATGTGTGCCAAGTGTCCAAGTGTCATTAGTCCTGCTTCACAGTGCCATGTTCGAGCATGCATAATAGAAGGCAGAAAATAAGGATCTTCTTTTTCACGTGCTGACTCGCTCTGTCCTTTCTCTGTCAGAACCACCTGAGACAGTGCAATCAAGTCATGATGTCGTTCGCTCCTCCGGGTGGCGATGGCAACGGCAGCTCTTCAGCCAACAACGAAGCTAATGGCTCGACTAGCAGCAGCGGTAACATGGAACCTGATGGGACTCCGAGGTGCTGGATGGCTGACTTTGGCTGCGATTTTCAGGTTAGTACAATCTAGCCATGCAGTATATTGCATATCAAGTCCATCTAACTTCCGCATGAGAAGCTTGAACTTGTTTTAGATAAACTGCTGGCATATAATATACCTGTTCTTGACTGAATTTGTGAAAAGTTTGCTATGTTATGCAATAATGATGCATTTCATGTAGAATGTAGTTCATATTCTCTACATGGGGGCAATTGACTACTCTCGTTAGCTCTCTAATTCACATCACTGCAACTTTATCTCTCGACTTCCCACTTAGCTCTTTTCTAGGTTATCAAGTAATATTAAAGAAAATACAGAAAAATATAAATGCTTATTTGCGATAGATTATATTTTCTTTTAATATTAAAAATATGTGTTGGCACTAAGGCTGGACGCTGCCTCAAAAAGTTTCTAGCCCTTGTTTGTCTGAGGCACATAACTTTCAGACACACGAATGAGACACAATTACACATTCACAGACGAGACACTCAGCTGCATGCGTGGAGTCATTATTCATCACACGTGCCAGTGTGTTCAAAGGAGCGTTCAAGTGCTTTCATCGCTCTGCAGTACACTACTTTTGATGGGCACGGCACCTTGGCAAGTGGAAGAGCCCATTTGGGAGTCACTTAATTGAAGTTCTTGTTCAGGGCACTGTCTACGATCAGTGTGCTTGGGATAGTCAAGGAGTAGGTGGTGTGCATCCTTGTCATCGTGGCCGGACGAACTTGTTGGAGAGGATGCAAACCGCCTACTCCTCGACTGTCCCAAGCACACTACATACAGGCAGTGCCTTGAACAAGGTGCCAATTTTCTTGCATGCTCTGTGTCCTCTTCTGCTTGTGTAAATTTGCTGATGTTAGGATGCGCATATTTAAGGCATACGCTGCCTATGTATAATGCCATGCATCATTGTTGGACTTGTTAGCAACGTTCATTTTGACCAGATTATTACTGTTATCAAGTTGTTGCTTGATTGTTCCTTGACGCAAGGTGTACCTGCGGTTTCCAAAATTTCTCGAATGTTGTCGCCACTTCTATAGCGAAGGAGATGTGGCCGAGAAAATATTGCATGCGCCGCGCACAGTGTTCTACAATCTTGAATGTATGCGAGCACCAGGGATTATTCGGGAACATTATTATCATGTGGTGAGACATGTATAGAGAGCACTCAAGCTCAACCCGTGGAATTAGGTTCAACGACCATCCTCGCCGCTATCGTTGTAGCTTGAGTGTTGCTCGTCCTTCTGGGCACAAGTTCATCCACCAAAGAGTTGGATTATTGAACTCACACTTTTGACACTGTTTCGGTTCTTCACATCTGCGTCATCTTTCATGTCTATACTCGCAGACAATGTTATGTGGCGTAGTGAATCCGAAGCTATGCAGGCAAAGCACATACAAGGTACAAGTAAGAGTGCTCATGAAAGAAGAAAAAAAAATCCCGCATTGTCATTCGCGTTAGTTTAAGCTGGCGATGAGGAAAAGGCACACCTCTTATTTACAGCAGCAAAGTAAGACAAAATACTCCACTCAGTGCTAAATTTGACTTATTTTTCTGCTCTTGACTTCCGCGTTTGTGCAAATGTGAAACTGTCACACATGGAAGCTGTGCTGCTTCAGTATCTGTTCCAAGGAAGCGGAGCACTTTCGAACTGTGCCAGACTACTTGGTGCAGTAACACGGGTGCAGAAGCTCTGCCCCTGTAGCTTAATTTCCCTTCATAGCCACCGAAAGTTGTCTGTGCATGGAAAAGAATCCACATGTGACCAATATGTACAGCAAGTTGATTCACTGCCATGTAAGGCCAATGCGACGTGGTAGAATGATGGGCTTCTTTTCTGCCGTTCCAGGGCTCTGCTTCAGAGGTGGAGGCCCATGAAAACGACTGGCAGCAACACAGGCGGATGATTGTGACACGTCTTTCCGAGTACAGGCGCAACTTGGAGGTGAGTGCACACGTTGCATGTTACGTTTCCGCGTCCATAGCTTGGTTCACTAAGTTCATGTGTAGTGCAAAAATTAAAACTACTTTAGGTATAAAACCTTTGTTAGAGCAGGGTCAAGCTACAAAAAAATTGGCTGTGCCCAAGGGTGATACAATTTCAACTAAAAAAGATGCTTCAGGCTCTTTTGCAAACTGTGAGGCTGTAACAACCACAGTACTTACACGAGAAAGGAAGCTTTTTCTTTTTAAATTGTTGTGGGGCTGGATTTGCACTTGCATATATTTCCACGGAAATGTCATTGCAACAGCAATAGGCTAGCTGTTGCTATGCGCAGAGAATTGAAAGCGCACATTAGAGAATCTCCTCGAAAAGCAAGGGCTTGGTTAACATTCCTTGTTAATTATTCTAGTTTTGAAAGCAGAAAAGGGTTTCCTTTATCTACTCGATTCAAGCAACTAATCTTTTCTGAAATAGCATTGCTCTGCTGTGCACTGAAGCTTCTGGTTTTGAACCAGCAGGTGGATAATGTCAAGATTACTTTAAGATAATATGCTGATAAAATGTATATTCACTAGATTACACATTACAGGGATGGCCATCAAAGCTTATGGATACATGCTTCAGTGCTACCTTTGTGAGTGCGTGAGGTGCAGGTGTAACCCACTGACAGTTGTGCAAACTAGCATAATTGTTGTCCAGGAAGCTCCGTAAGGCATCTTTGGTGTCTGGCATTGTTTGTGCAGGACATCCAAAATGAGCGCGACGTGCTTCGCAACCAAGTGAACGAGGTGAACGCCACTTTGAAAGGACTGAACCTTGGCTTCGAGCACCACTGCACACATTCCGCGGTAAGGGCGTCTCAAATGTTCCTGTTGGTGGTACTTTTTTGCTGTCTCACGCTCTGCACCACACTGCAAAGCTTTCACACAAAGACCTTCGCTCTTTCATCCCTTTCTCGTAAAGTAAAATGTGGGGGGTTTCACGACGAAACAGCGCTAGAGACACGCGGACAACCACAGGCGGTGCAGCAAGAAACATTCATCGTGCTATGTTTCTTAAAACATAGAAGTTGTTTACGAAATTCCCACTTCATGCGGCAGATCGTATAAGGCCAAGCGGGACGGTCTCTAAATGACCGTCTACAAGAACACGCGCTCAACATGGCATCCAGGAATGGAACCAACCTTACTATCCATTGTGTGAGGTGTGGTTGGGCCCCTTCACTCAAATCCACACAAGTTTTGCGCAGATACAGGCATCCCGTAGCTAGGGAAACTTTCGAAGCATTCTCGAGGATGAATAAGGGCCCGTCTTGCGTAAATGCCCCGTCGATCGCCCTCTTTGACAAGGAGCAGACATTTCTCCGAGATTAATCTTGCTGGTTTTTCACTCCGGAATGCCTTTTATCTTCTCGACGCATGTACGGCGATAGGTATTCGACGATCACTCGCTCCTTCCCTCTTTCCCAGTTCTCGAGGTATATTTTCACGCATGCACAATAAAACCTTTTGTTGGCAGTCAGAGCTCATCCTTGTGTTCTTCTCTCATTTGTGTGTCTCTAACGCTGTTTCACCAGGAAGGTATCGTACCAATTAGCTCATGCCCGAACTTTATTAAATGTGGGGTATTGAAGCGAGCATTTTAATCTATATGAAACACAATTCCTAGCCTAGGGTGGCTCGATGTGTGCATCAAATTGTTCTTCTCAGAACACCTCCAGATGGTAATTCATCCTTGGAGAAATTGTCTGGATCGGGTTGTGGTAAATGTTGGCCACTGCAGCAGTGATCAGTGTCCTTGGTATATACTACATAAAGGCTAAATGAATACTGGCATGACGATTCCAACTTCTCATTTATTTTTATTTTTTTGCTTCTAACAAGGGACCTCGACCTTGAAACCCTAGAGAAAATACTAGAAAGCATCAGAGCTCCCTAACTAGTTTACTATGATAGATTTATCTACCAGTTTCTGTTTAATTTCCTAAGAGTTATGTGTGTTGTGACATCATGATGCAAAAGGTGGTCACCTGTGAGCAGGACATCGTAATGTTTCGGCACTCAATCTAGCTCACTCATCTGTCGAGTCTGCTGCTACTCATTGTGCGACCCGATGTACCAGCATACCAAGCAAGGGAGCATGCCGGAGCTAGTGTCGAAATGTTTTAGTATCCTGCTCCGCTGTGATCACCTTCTGTGTCATGACATGACGTCACCTATGACTCGGGGGGAATTGAAACTGAAACTAGTTGTAGATAAAACTAATACAGTAGAATTTCATTAATTCAACTATGGTTAATTCGATTTTCAATTAATTTGATCCCGACCGCAGGTCCCGACCTATGCACATGCATTTCTATGGGCCCAAACTTTTGTTATTTCGATCCTGAAATTGGCCTTCGCCAATGAAGTGGTATTTCTAAGCAACACAGCTGGCAGGTACATGATCATAGGGCAAGCGTCCCAGCCACTTCTACCAAAATATATGCAAACGCTTCAGCAGCATTCACAGGCATTCCCCCTGATGTTGTGAAACACAGACCGGCCCGACAGCAGCTGATCACAGTGACAATCGCCTCAATTTTCTTCTTGGCAAAGTGTTTTCCTAAAGGTAAACATGGCTGCCTTCAATATCTTGCGCTTGTATTTTGTTATCATTGCTATTAGGGCATGACGGTGATAGTTCCTCAGGCACAGCGGCATACAAAACGACTGTATCGCAAGGCGAAAAGACGCGTAGCTGCTGTTGCTGTAGCATGTTTTGATGCTTATGCATTTTTTTCTGCAGGGCACACAGAACGAGTTGAGAAACCGCATTCAACAGATGGAGCAGAGACTGGCACAATTTGAGTCCCAGGGTGGGGCAGTCCAGCCTACGGTAAATTAAAAAAAAAATCTAGTTTTCTTCTTTCTTTTTTAGTTGTCTCTTTTACAATTGATTCGTGCATATATAGCATGGAGGGACTACGTTGCTGTACAAAGTGTTTGTTCATTGCACAAAACTGCACTTAAACCTAGAATTAGCCATTAACACTGATTGAGTGAGTTATCGAATATAATAAAGTAAGTCTTAAGCATTTTGTGTCATTTTCAGCATATTTCATAACTTGATAATTTTATTTATTGGTAAAAATACAGAAAATTACATGTGCGTAGTATACATAAGGAGGTCCCATCACAGACGACATCACAGACGACAAAAAGAACATGCGAACTCCGAATGCTGCAATATGACATGAAATACGGGATGTAGCAATGATGTGCCATGTAGCTAAACTTGGCCCACTGTGCCAAGTTTAGCTGGATTGAACCGACTTTTGAATAAAAGTCCCGGGCCCCGACTTCACCAAGTCGGGACAGCCAAATGTTCGGGATTCAGTTTTTTTCTTTAACCAAATAACAACCAATAAACCAGATTTGCTGTTTATGCATGACAGCTTGGTCGCACAGTCTTTCCTTTTGTATTCTGTTGAATTGTCATAAACATAACAACAATCCCATCTTTGTCGTTGATCTAGTTCTGTTTTAGACTGACCATTGACAGTATACCTCTGTCTGTATTGGTAGCTGTGTTAGCTGTGTTAACTACTGCACCATTCATTCTTGATGTAAATCGTGACATGGTAGCATTTAAAAAGAAATAGCGCAACTGTATTGCACCCACCGATTGGCAGTGCCTGGCACTGACAATGTCGGCCATCGCCAGTTTCTTCCCCTCCGTCCCGACTTCGTCCACTTGAGAGTTGGTAACCTATACATAGTGCCAATTAATCACCCAACGACATATCTTTGTCTTTATGTCTGTGCAAAGAAAAATTGGTTTTGTTTAGCAAACGCGAGGAAGTGCTTCAATTTCTCCGCATACAGGAAGTTTCTACTTACAGCATCCAACCATGGTTTTTAAACAAACAGTAGGTTTTTCATATTCGCAACATACCACTTGGTAATAATTAAGGACCAACCTCAGAACAATTATGTATGTCCCTGTCCTGTTTTCGCTTCTCAGAAGGACGTAGCGAAGGTATTTTTGTGCTGGATGCAATTTCATTGTAACAAGGTTTACTGATGATGAACCACAGAATAGTGTGTGTAAATTAGGAAACAAAAGGCCATATTATGTAAGGATTCTTTTCCTTAAGTTCTACGTATCTCTTGAATCTATGGTCAATACACGGCGATAATGATCGGGCTTGGCGTCATGCCAGCCAATGACAAAGGGCAAGAAGGAAGACTAATGAGGACAATTGTTGCGTAATACAACCCCATTGTGTGTACCCTATTAGCAGAAACAGTTTGCTGCAGCCTTGCCTTTACGTTACGTTTAATTATGACACCAGCTGCATGGTGTAATGTCTCACATTGGCTGCTTTCTGTATCTGTATAATACAGCATTTTTAAAATGTTGGTCTAATATTGCATCATTGCAGCAAATTTTGTTTAAATGTACATGCCATATAGGTTGGCAAAACATTGGCAAGTGCTTTCTTAACTTCGGTCATTGCAGCCACATTTTGCACTCTAGACAGATTTTTCAAATATTGCTGCAGTGTCGACAATTATTGCACAATATTCAACGATACACATAGTGCTGCAGAAATGTAATGACAGTAATTTGTATTACTAGGGTACATGTTACAACTGCATTACTAAAAATCTGCAAAGCTGACGGTGCAAACGTGCACAATGTATGTATTGCTTCACCTTGCCTTTATTACTTGACAGCGCATTTATAAATTCTGTACGGCCATGTGCTTTCACTTCACAGTGATATATTAAAACTATTTTTCCTTTGTTTACAGACTTTTCAGCTACAACCTCCTCAGAAACCAAGTGCCCCCACTAACTTCGAGAGCATTGGCTTTTCTAACCAGGCAAGAACTTTAGTTTGTTTGTTTGTCAACACGTGCTGGAACATAAATCCTACATTTATTTATTATTCAATCTAAATAGAGGACTAAACTTTTTCCACAGTTAAAACATCATTTCGTTGAGCAAACCACTGCACCGAATTTCATGAGATTTGTTGCATTGAAAACAAAAAGTCGATCTACTGACTGTAGGGAGTAGATTGTTATTTAGACCATCACTTCTCATGAAGAAAATTGTGAAAACGCAATATTTAAGATCAAAAGGAGAAAAACAAGCCATTAAGGTCACAACATTGGAACTCAAAAATTAAAAATGACATCGCAGCTATGGAAGTCCCACCTATTGTGGCATCTAAAAATGACAGAATTGAGGTATATTAGCACTCTGAAATAAATCACTAATTCGTCAGTAGGGGCTTTACAAAATGCTTGTAAACACAGCAACAATTTCACATGAACTGTAAACTCGTGTATCAAATTCGTCCGCTTGAGGTACATTAACAGACACAGTTTACAGAACTGCAATATTCGTTTTTCGTGCAGAGCTACAGATTTGTAAACATTGTGCTTAATTTTTTTTATCTTACTCGTTGTTGTCGATTTTACATAAACTATGAAGCCCTGAAATCAAAATTCTGTTTTCTACCGTTGATAGAATTTTGCTTTCTCTCTGAAATGCAACAAATTTCATTCAACCCAGTTCAGCGATTATGTGATGCCTAATAATTAAGTGTATTTCTCATATACGCTAGAAGCTCAGTCTAACGAACACAGACATAACGAATTATTGGCTACATCAAAGCAAATATGCAATCTACAAATTTTCTTTCGCTAATATCAGCGTAATGAATACCAGATATGATAAAAGTATATTTATGTCTGATGCGGTTTCACTACTATGAGGTTCAGCTGTATTTGAATATAAAAGCCGGAGTTGGCCCTGAGCTCAACCCTCCTGTGAGAGTCTACGGCACGCTTGTGCGACTAAAACGTGCCAACTTCTCACTGCGGATCCAACAACCAGTGAAACGTGTCCGCACAGATGGGCAGGCTTCTTTCAATCTGCCTTGGCATCTTGCTGCCCAATGCATGGCCGCCCATGCGCAACAAGATCAGAGAAATGTCGAACAACTTGGCAAACGACAAGCGTTGTGTGCCCATGGCCAGAGGTGAGACTGGTTCGCCGTGTCGGGTGTCGGTCTACGTGGGTGTGCCTGCGAAACGTCTCGGTCTCGGCTGACTTCTAACTGCCAGTCTAGGAAACTCCTTCAAACAGGTGTGGGTTGGGATTTTGCTCCTGTGTTGCACGCTTTGATCCTACATGTGTTGCGCGGCTGCGTAACTGCAGAGTGCTGGACTGGGGAATTTCTGTTCTGGCGTTCATCAGATTGCATCTTTGTTCTGTCAACTAATTTAAATTAACGAAACAGATCTTGTGCAAGTAGTTTGTGCTAGTCTCCGAGCTTGGCTTTGAGTCAAAGACTATTTGCCACCATAAGGGAAGCAGCGCCCCAGAAACCTTGCAAAAAAGAAAATTCAAGCATTTCTAGTGAAGGGCTGAAATCAAGAGCGTGTTTGACATTGTGTACCCGACTGTGTTACTTTAAATATGTAGCTGTGCATGCTGTTGGCCAATGCTGCATTAAAAATTCAACAGTACTTGGTCAACAGCATGCCTTCTGATTAACTTACTTTACTCTATTTAGTTGATCGTACAGTCGGCACGTTTTAATCAGGGTCCCAGGGCCCGCAGATACTTTACCAGTTGGTATTACAAATTATCTGAGCTTGAATTATGGTGAGTCCCTTATGAGTACTTGTTCTCGTTACTGTTACTTGTCAAGTGAAGGACAATTATAAGAACAAAATGTATGACAGATTTGGAAGCTTTGAATTGCAAGTTACATGCCTGTAGAGCTTTAGAGATATGGTGTGGTTCGCCAAGATTATGATACAGGCCAACCTTACGATCTAATCTAATCTTTAGCTCAGCCTTATCTCACCATGGCAAAAAGAAAGGTTTGCTTTTGATTTTTTTTTTACCTTTGTCAAGCACCATGCAGATCATGACAGAGCATCCTTTTCTTTTTATGATTTCACTTGACATGTGCATGCGCATGTTTGTCTGAGATTCTAGTGGGGATGTGGCTGGTGAAATTGTTCTTTGCCTGCTGCAAAAGCCTGCTATTTGACCTGAACACATACAGAACTCATGGTTGCAAGAGACGTTGTTTACCGAATGAAATCTCACATTTTTGGAAGTTTGCATGCAGCATGGAAAAGAAAATGCAGCCAGTGCCAGTAAACACAATAAGATTGCTATTACTTTTTGAAACAACCTCGTAAATAAACATAGACACACAGAAAATACATTCTTATGCCTCTTTCTATAAGCTGTAAGTAAAGCCAGCTGCACAGACTAGGCTCGTGTAGGCCCTGCAAAACAAGTTCATCACTCAGCAGTAATTGCATGTCGAGAAATGGTCTGTTAATTAACTGCTTTGTCAAGGCATCTGAATTGAAGACAAAATGTTCTGTTCAAGCCAGATATTCTGGTTGCTTAATGTCTAACATTCCTTTTCTTTCTTCTCTCAAGCAATTTGTTGGACACAGAGGTCGCTTCATTCAGATTGTAGGGGAAACTTGTTTGTGTTGGAAGTCTCATTTGAATTAAACTCAATGAAGTGAATTGAAAGCACAGCGAGTTGAGCGAACAAATGATAACTGTATAACTGAAAAACAGATTGTGCGACATCGAACGAATGGGAGTTGGCTGTGCTACTAAGAATGCAACCTGTTTTTCTGAGTTCATAACTCGTTTTTATCAAAATTTGCATTGCAGATGTCGATGGCTCCGACAGAAGCACCAATGACATCCATGGCTTCCATGGCGCCGCCAAGCCTGCCAGTGAACAACGTGAGGGTTTTAGACTGCATTAATAATCTTAGCACAGATTTCTAGTGTATTAACAAAAAAAGTTGTGAAATCTGCGATGTGGAAGAAGTATTATGCAAGAAAAAATTGTGCGGAAACCATTGGAGGATGTTTAATTCACTAAGCTGGGTTAGGTTATTCATGCAGTAATTTACCAGTACATCAGCTGATATGTACTGCTGCATTGGTTAGCTGTATTAGTCAAGAGGAAGCTGTAGCTTGAAATCTCATGTCTAAATACATGAGAATGGAGAATTCATTTTTCTCTGCAATCACTGCACCGATTTTGATTAGGCCTGTTGCACTTAAATGGGAAGGTTAAAATGTAGTGACTGTAAGAAGTGAATTCTTAATCTATGCCATAAATTAAAAAAAAATTAAATATTACGAAATTTAAAAAAAATGAGGTATCAAGTTTACATCTCTGTTACTCAGCAATTAAAGCGATATCACAATTCTGTAAACTACACCTAATAATAAATCTAAAATGGACTAAGTTGATGCGTTATACACTGCTCTCAAATATAGCACTAATTTGTGAGTAAGACTTTTGCAAAATCTTCATAAACATGGTAAATATTTCACTCGAGTTTGAATTCACACATCAAATTTGTCTGCACGAGATGCTCTAACAGATGCAGTTTAAATAACTGCATTAATTTGGATCAATGACCGAGCAGGTTTCTATGTATTCATGTTGTGGTTCGTGCAGTGCTCATGAAACATTAAATGGCAGACAAGAATAAGTACATGGGAAAGCGTGTGTCCTGGGCACTTCATTTTCTGTCCTTCTGTATTTCGTCAGTGCTGCACAAATTACAAGATTAAAAGAACTGTGATCTCTGCTTTTGGTACACGTTATAGGTTCTCAAACATTGTGCACTGAATGTTTTTTAAACTTACCGATTTCTGGCAATATTCGTAAAAACTTTGAGGCCCTGAATCAAAAGCTTGCTTCTGAGAATTGCTAGAATATAACTTTTTCTTTCAAATGCAACAAATTTCATTCAAATTGGTCCAGAGGTTGTTTCATGAGAGCATTTTTCTTTTTTGCGTTTTCCATGTATTGAATTGGCGAAGTCGTAGTTGGCCCCGAGCTAAAGCTTCCGCTTAGGGCTCATTCATACTGGCGACTCGAAGAGCTTGCAAGACCAAGTTGGTAGCAAGTAGTCCCAAATGTTCACTTTCATCAGAAAGCGACTGTTTTGGGTCTGTCACTCGATTTTTTCAGTCATGCAGTTACATTTGAAACCTACTGAACTAATCAGCTGTGCAGGAGCTGGATGTCCGTAAAAGTCAGTGCTTACATTACGTGGTGGTGACGATGCGAGCAGACGTAAATGGCATCAATCGAGAGACATCTGTGTGTGCCAACGGGGCTAGTAGAGCCTGCCAGTGTGAACATTGGTCACCATGAGTCGCTGCTTTGTTGCCAGTCGTGATAGGCCCCGCACTCTCTCCAAGTTGCCCATGTGAATGAGCCCTTAATTCTATGAAGCATATGGGTGCTCCAACGTATGGATAAGTCGGAGTGCATTTGGCATGTAGTCTTCAGTTTCTCTACGCAACGAGACCAAAGACACAGTGATGTATTCCTTTTCCCTGCCCCTATAGCTATGCTATTAGATATGCCATGGCCAGCTTCACATGAAGCATTGTCCCTGCTGCAAAGTGCATTTTTTATTTTGCGCCCACATGCAAACGCTCCAGCAGTGTTTGACAGAGGACAGCGGACAGTGTTTTGCAGTGTATGGTGTACGCGGAATGCCATTTCTGTATCCTCTTTCACCACTTGAAGTAGGCTGCAAGTTAGCAGGACAGCATATATAATACAGTGGACATTTGCGTGTTCGACTCCGGTTAATTCGGTTCCAACCGAAGGTTCCAGCAGGTGACTATGCATGTATATGGGCTCGAACTTTTGTTATTTCGATCCTAAAGTTGGCCTTCGCTGGATAATTTAAACTTTACCAGTCATCATGCACGCACCCAACCCCTAAGGTGACCTCAGTAGGGGACAGTGAATGCGTTGAACGCATGTCTTCTCTCACCAAAAATGCTTACTTTTGGTTTGCCCCAGGAAGATTTTCAAGCAACAGCGGTAGCTCACAATGTCCGATTACGGAATTTACCCGATTCTAAGGCTACATTCAGGCTTGGTCTCGGAGAGGGCGAAAGTGGAAGAAATCCGAAGTAATCTGCCTGCTCTTCCACCTACAAGGGCAGAAAATAAGGTGGCAAGCTTGATCAGTCTCGGACCAGCTTTTTCGCCTCAGCGAAAGCGAAAACTCATCCCGCTTCGCTGGAAGCTGCAGTGGTATGTAGACATTGAATATGGCACCCAAAGTGTCAGTGGCGATGCTAATTGACGTCATCAAACATTACCCTGTGATGTACGATAAAATTCAGCCTCTACGAGGACATGTTCCACAAGAGCGAGATTTGGATGAAGATTGCAGAGGAGCTGCTGATCGGGAAAAGGCGCAGCAGCGAAACTTTGCCATGTCCCAACTTCTGGCGCTTTTGCAGAGCCGGGTGAATGGGCGAATCCATCACCGCCGCTTCCGGGGTGACCGCTTCTCCAGCTGCTCCTTGTACACCACCAGAACACAACAGGTTAAAAGGATTAAAACTATTTATTGTCTTCTGTATTCATCATTAAAAATTAGTGTGGGTGAGTTGCCCGCAATCACTCCTTTCGATGATCAATGAATGAACATACTGCTTGTATGTCTGGTGACAAGCGTCACCACGTGCACAAATGTGCTCACAGTAGGCAAATATGGCGAAAGCAGTGGCGGTATGGCAAAACGAATGTGAACACTTTGGATATGTGCAGAACGTATGCCGGCTTTGGCATTTCCACTTTCTTTTCGCTGCCCTTGTAAGAACGAATCTTTACACATACGAGACCCTTGTCCATTTTTCTTGCTAAAATATTGGATGCACATTAGATTTCTATGTTATTTAGTAGCTTTAACGTTATCTCAGTGTCAGTATTCTACTTTGTGCGCATGGAAGGTAGGCTCACATATGATTTGGGGGCGTGGTAGAATTGGACAAATACTGCCAAATAAATCAGCGGTGTGTTTTGCCCTTTTCTCCATCTTCTTTACTCCTACCCACCATTTAAATCAATAAATTTTGTTAGTCATGTCAGGGTCGAATTAACGGCAGTCGACTGTACATAGTACATACACTTGAACATAATCCAGGACATGTTGCTGATGTCACCAGTAAGCTAAAGTGTCTCTATAGTAACATATTTACTCGATTCTAACACTTCTTCGATAACAACATGCACCTGATTTTTTTCCCAGCCACAAAAATGGAAAGTGTAATGCTCTTCACCATAATAATGCATGACATAATTTTAATGCTTGAAAAAAATACAAAATGCGATACCGTTGATTGCTACCTCACCAGATTTTTTTTTTTTGGTAAGAGAGAGAAATAGCTATTTGGCTCTCACTTCAAAAAAGTAAATTTATTGATCTGGGTCCCAGTGTATCACTCATCATCACTCTCTGGGCTTGGAAGGTGGGATTAGAGATTTTGGGGTTGGATTTGGACACCGAGTACTGCGATTTCGGTTCCATACTTGATTTAAATGTGCATGTCATATTTTAGTGAATCTTTCCTGGCAAAAAAAAAAAGGTAAAGTGCACGTTACAATCAAGCGAATTTGAAAACTGATATTGCAATAAAAAATTGCCATATGCCTGCTGTCACAGGATATGCCGCAGTAGGAGCCATTTTGGTATGTTCTAATTAAATTTAATTAAATTTGCTTCACACTTCACGAAAACTTGGTCTAGGTCTAGGGACTGAACCAGGAGGATAAACTGCTAGCTTTTTGAGGCAATCGATTTATCCTTCGATCTAACCAGGAGGCTTGTCAGATTGCAATTTGAGTCTGTAATGAGCCCTTTAGAAAAGTCCCCAGCTGGCTTTCCCGCATCTTGCCCGAAATATCGCTGGTCATTGCTAAAATGCTGACTAATGTGTGGCTAGTGCTTTGTTCTTGCTTTCTTTCATTCCTTCCCATCATATTTTAATGCACCGAAACAATAACAGTGCATTCGCTGCCCAGTTATCGCAGCCATTTGAACAGTCGGCAGGCCACCATATTTTGAGCAGTCGTGCATTGCGGAAAAACCGACCAGGCACTTTTCTAAAGGGTTGGCACAAATACTCTCCTACCTTCCTCTGTGAACAACTGCCGGATCTGAGCGTTTGAATATGAAGACATGTAGTTCATTTTCATCTGGTAAGTAAAACTTGCTGGTGAAGCCCAAGCCCACCTCTGTTTCCATATTATTTCTTCATAATTGCGTTACCCAGATGTATGCAGTCTCACCAGTTGTTCTTATCTACGCTGCAACTGTAACCTGAGTTGTCTCAGGCATGCCTTTTTGTTTATTTGCGCTAAAAGGATCAAGTCATGACTTGCCCGGATGGCCAGTTTCGGTGGCTCCTGAAGGAGTACTCGCGCGCCAAACGCCACCAACGCCACGGCACTCATCGCTATTCGTCCAGCCCGATCTTCTGCACCGGAAACCCCGGCTACTGGCTCCAGCTTCGGATACACCTCAACGGCATCGGCCAGAGCCGGAAGGGGCGTTTCATGGCTGTTCAGCTGGTCCTGCTTAGGGGCCCCAACGACTCTGAGCTCCCGTGGCCGTTTCGACACAGGGCAAGTCCAGAGTTCAATTCCGTAGATTTTGGGTGCGATCTTGTACGTGTTCCAAAATAGAAAGGAGGCGGTCCGTTCCACCGAGCCACACACGATTGGTCAATTTGAACCGTGACGTCAATTGTGACGTGATATCTGCTGTCAATCATTCCGTGTCGTCTGCTATCGGACGAAGGCAATGGAACGGACCGCCCATTTCGTGACGTAAAGAACGGACCACCTCTATTCGATTTTGGAATGCGTACAAGACCGCACCCCTTATCAACACGTGCAAGTTCTCGTAGAATAAATCCTACTCTTTGATAGTTTATGAGAGATTCAGGTTATTTGTTTACTCACCAGGCGCAACAGCACTGGAACTGTGAAAATGTGCTGAATTCTTTCTTTACACTTTTTCTTTATTGTTGTTATTGTTAATACGCTTTCAAATGCCTCTTTTTGCTTGTATTAATGTTTTAGTACCCTTGAATATAAACTGTATTCATGCTGTCGTGCACAACGCTTCCCAGGGTAAATTGAGCTCTCTATGGCAGCTTTTAGCCCTTAAGTCCATTTCTAGTGTAAGCTAGAAAAGGAAAGTTGATTTATTGATAGATCGATAATACAGCATAACATGTGTAATGCATACAAGCACAGCACATGATACACTGTAATACAATGTAACTCAGAACCTAATGCTTATCTGATGTATACAAACATGCAGCTGATATAGCAGACCAAACAATTCGTATCAATAGGCCGAATAAACCGAAAGTGAGAAACAAAAATGTACATTAATGATGCGATCACTTTCATTTGAGTTTGCAAAACACTGCAGCAGTTGTTTCTTTGTGAAGTGCCATGAACACCAGAAGCTGCATTTATTTGTTTATTTTTGAATTTATATTGTTTATTGATTATTTAGACCAAGCCTCCAGACACTATAAATTTTGCTAATCTTAGACACTGTCAATATGGGACGACAATGTAACAACATATGTGTGTTATCTGTTCACTCTTTCCAAGTGGTTCCAGTGTAGTAGTGACTGGAATGTCAGGTTTGAAGCTCGTGATTGTAATTGCTTTGAACTGAGTGCAGCTGCTTAGTTATCTTTTTGTTTACATTACATTGTGTCATGCTGGAATCAAAGTGTGGCAAACAAAACAGACACAGTAAAGCCATTTTTTCTATCTCACAACTGCTGTTCACGGTAAAATATCCATATTCTGGTGCTGATGCAACATCTCTGAAGCAGTGTTCCGCATCTGCCACCATGGCTGTGAGAGACTCTGGCTAATATTCCCAGGCATCCCAATTGTGAGTCAGAGAGAGTGAGCTGCATATATATAAATTTCTCCCCCATTGAGGGTGGGGGAGAGCGAGCTTAGTATATATGAACCACCCGCTCTTTTTCTGTTACTATTGAACACTGCTTTACCACCCTCCCCCTGTTATATTTTAACACTTCAACTTCCCTCATGTACCAGTTTTATCTCTGCTGTGCATCAAATGCATGTGCCAAGTGTACGCACCAGCTTATTCTCCACTGCACAAACTGTATGCACCAGCTTATTCTCTGCTGCGTACCAACTGTATGCGCCTGCTTATTTTCCACTGTGCACCAACTGTATGCACCAGCTTATTCTTTGCTGCGTACCAACTGTATGCGCCTGCTTATTTTCCGCTGTGCACCAACTGTATGCACCAGCTTATTCTTCACTGTGCACCAATTGTATGCGCCAGCTTATTCTTCACTGTGTACCAACTGTATGCACCAGCTTATTCTCCACTGTGCACAAACTATATTACCAGATTATTCTCCACTGTGCACAAACTGTGTACACCAGCTTATTCTCTGCTGCGTACCAACTGTATGCGCCTGCTTATTTTCCACTGTGCACCAACTGTATGCACCAGCTTATTCTTCACTGTGTACCAACTGTATGCACCAGCTTATTCTTCACTGTGTACCAACTGTATGCACCAGCTTATTCTCCACTGTGCACAAACTGTATGCACCAGCTTATTCTTCACTGTGTACCAACTGTATGCACCAGCTTATTCTCCACTGTGCACAAACTGTATTACCAGATTATTCTCTGCTGCGTACCAACTGTATGCGCTTGCTTATTTTCCACTGTGCGCCAACTGTATGCGCCTGCTTATTTTCCACTGTGCACCAAATGTATGCACCAGCTTATTTTCCTCCACCCCATTTGACATTTGGGTACAGTGAGACTAGTAGCCTTTTGTACCCAATAACAGGGTAGTAATTTGGGCAAGCAGGAACACCTCAGTCGTGATGGTGAATAGTGCACTACTCGAGCAAGGGACAGAAACAGCACTGTATCGTCCTTTCTTTTGTGTTTCTTCTGTCCCGTGTTCGCGTAGTGCGCTACTTGCGCATATATGCGCAAATTTGCGTATGCGCATATATTTTTTTAACTGCAATCAAGAAAAATAGGTTCAGTTCATCTAGACACTGCCAAGGAAAGCATTTACTGCCCCTACAAAGACAAGTCTCCTTGTCGAAACGTTGACTGCAGCAACATACGTTGTTCGACTATTAGTTGTAGATCACCTCAAGCCTCAGTCTTCTTGTAAAACTGTTTAGTTTGTTTCGACTCCCAGGGTTCAGTTAGCACCCACAAATTATACTTGGGAAAAGTGGACAGGGATCAGGCAGAGCAGAGTGGAGACAGTTTCCACTGTAGGTCAACTAGTAGAGCAATGCATGCATCATGTGGAGGTTGTGGGTTTGGCTCCCGCTACTTACAAGGTGCCATTTTTTCAACTTTCGACGTATCTCTATTTGATTACCATTCCTGCATTTCAATTAAAAAACGTGCTTGATTTCTCTTATGCTCCCTTTGTCGTCATGTAGTTGGCACAAACACTAAGTTATTAATTTTCTTGATTGTTCTGATTGTGTCGGTTCTGGTGCCGTTCGTCGCAACAGGTGACGGTGACCTTGCTGAACCAGAACGGGCCGCAGCACGTCAGCTACACCATAAACGACCCCAGCTTTCCGCGATCCCAGGGCGAACACACGGTGCCTTACGTCTGGCAGGAGTTCATCGCCTTCAGCGACCTCGAAGCCAACCCTGGCTTGGCTTGGAATGACAGCCTCCTTTTCGAGCTCACCGTGACACCACCGTCGCCACCACCGCCGGGATTGTACCCACCCCTGTGAACGTCCGTCCAGACGTATACTTATTAGGGCTGCTTTTAAGCCGTTCTTTAAGCGCATACTTTTGCTAGAATGTGCACGTAAGCTTGCTTCTCTGTTTACACTGTTACATTACAAAAGTGGTGTAATAGAATTTTTTAATATCGAATGTGGTAGATAACAAATTTCTACTGGCCGAGGCAGATTGCTCTATGATTCTGCACGATAACTTACAACAAATACATAATTGGCAAAACTTAATTAGCTAACTTAAAGCTGATCACTTTGGAGGACATGTTGCAAGTGAAGTGACACCAGCAACTTTGCAAGGCTCGCCCACTTGGAACCGATTTTGAAACTAGTGCATTCCGAGGCAAGTGCCCTCAAAGTTACGGCAGTGTAAACTGTTGTTCTTTCTTTTTGAACAAAACACCTTCTTAAGCAGTACAAGACAAACTTTACTGGAACACCAAAGCATTTCATTGCACAATTAATGCGTAGCTTGAAACTGGTGCCACGCTCAGTATTCCTGTTAAGATTGCCTTGCGAACTCACCAGTTCAATTTCAGAAGTTTCAGTATGTGCCCAAAGTGATGAGCTAAAATTTATATAGTAAGGTATCGTTAACTCCATTCCAACTTGTTGTCCAAATAATTTTGCCTCTCTCTGCTGTACAGCTAGTAATTGTGCTATCTCTACCACAGGCTATTTTTCAGTTTATGTTCGGATTGTTAAAGAAAACCGCGTATAGGCATGCCTCGCCTCTGCGAGCTGATAAGTACTACAGCCAAACTTGTTAAAATCAAGTCGCATCCCGCATGAAAATAATTTTATTATATTGAATATTCGTTTTTCACTGGTATCAGCGAGAAAACTTATATTTACTTTGTTGTATCCGATTAGTTATATCCACAATTGCTGCATAGGGGTTTGCCTGCTTCCCGACATTGCACATCTCAATGCATTCCGATACCACATAGCTAAGACTACTGTTAACGCATACACAGCTCAGCACTAAGTTCTCTGCACAACATTTATGACAGCATCAGTGAAATGTAGGTTAGGAACGACAAACATTCCCAGCTGCAGAGTATTTTATTTCACCACGAATGTACATGTACTTTCACAAGCAGTGGCGACGTTGGGAAAGACACTGCGTAAATGTGGCCAGACTACTCCCCACCTACGATACCCTAATTACAGTGGGAGTAAGGTGGCAGGATCAAAGGCCACTCAACTTATTAAGTATTATTTAGAATAGAAAGGTTTCATTACAGGAAAAGATGCCCAGTAACATGAAGATCCTAGACGTTATACGTATTTATCAGATTTTGATAACTGCCACCCATCATACTTTTGCTGGCCGTTTTCCTCCTGCAGGTAATATTGAAAACAATGCAGTTGATGTTTCATTCGTATTGAACTCGTTAAATGCGGCAGGGATTAATGGACATTTTCGTTTCTTCAGTACTTTATGGCTTGGTTTACAATTGGTCAGATTTACTGACATTTTACCTATGATTTGCCATTGAAAGGCTTTTTATTGTTTCAGTCCATCACACGTTGTCAGCAATAAAGTTTTGAAATACCATTTTGTGCACGTTTTGTCCATATATGGCACAAACATCAGGCTGTGCTTGAAGCAAAATGTTTTTTTGCTGTACTACTGTGATTATACGAGCCCTTATCAGTATTGTTCACATTTCATGTGTGGGAAGGTATGAACACACAAAATTTTGAGTGCACCTAATGTGCCGATATGCACTCAAAGCCAGTTATAACGAACAAGCTCATGCATCAAGAATAGTTCAGCATATCTGGTAATTCTATACACCGAAACACCTATAATGAACTTATGCATCCATTATATCCGGGCTCAACGGAGTCTTTTTTACTGCGACCAATAATAGGAATGCACAATAGGAGTGAAAAAGTTGACTAGTTTATGATGCACACTGCTTTTGTCACGAGATTTGACCAAGCACTGCAAAAATCTTAGTTTTAGAATGCCACCACCTCAGTTTTGCATTTCTGGCAAACAAACCATTCAGACAATGAAGATGTAGCTGCAGTCCTAGATGTGCGCAACTTTTTTTTCAACACCTACTGGTGTCTCAAAATGTTTGCATGGAGACTGTTACACTATCTGAAACTACAGGCTTATGTGGTCGAACATCCTGTAGCAGTCTTTGAAGACTAACAGAAGTTCACCTCTTCGAAAGTTTCACAGCAACGTGCAATACGTTCTTATAAATCTTGTGGTTCTTGCTTAAACGTGCCGCAGCTGATTTGTACCGTACAAGCCCAATAAAAGATGCGAACAAAGACGAGACATGAGTCGTGAAATGTTTTTATTTCTCATCTTTTAGCAGGACGCACATTTTCCGCAAGTTTCTGACATGTGGTAAATGCCCAGCAGACGACGATTGTGCGCGCAACCACAGCCACATTTTTTTTTTGACAGACGACACATCTGCTCACACACTCTTGCAAAAGAAAAATACAGGCCACTGCAATAAGGCAAGTGGCGTGGTCTAAAGAAATTTTACACTCACACAATCCCACCTGCTCCGTCCACATTTCAAAAGAAAGAAATTCTTTAAGTTAAAAAAAGAAAGCGAGGCAACAACTCCCAAATGAACCAACCACAGTTTGCAAGGTGACAAGCATAGCAGAAATAAATACGTAGTGGGGGCCTGTAACAAAAGCTTGTGCACAATGCAAAGACAAAAAAATGCCCGCGAGAAATAGGTGTCGCTCGTTTGTTTTTCTTGAGACCTTTTAAAAATAAATTGCACATGCGCCATCAGATAGTCGGGCCAAGCTTCAACTACTCCTTCTCTCAGCACAGCTTCGTGCTGAGAGTTGGTATCACGTGAGTGGTCCCTCTTAAAATTAAAAGAAAAACGGTACAAGAATACTACTACGAGGTTTGATGAGGATCGAGTGTACAAAAGCAACGGGAACAGACAGCGCAGTCTTTTTTTTTTCTTTGCAAAGCCACAACCCCATGACATAGTGCTCGTCAGTCACAACAGGGTTGCGAGAAAAAGCAGAAGCTCGAGATGCAGTTTGGTCGCTGCCTGAACCGAGATTGGAAGCACCCACTCAACATTTCCACGAGGTCCCTCCGCACGTTGACAACAGCGAATCACGGAAAAGTGGCGGCGAGTCACATTGAATACAGTAAAAAAAAATCAATGCTTTTTTTCCTTGTATGTTTGGACGACGACAACAGAGATCGGAAGGGTACAAAAAAATAATAAGAATTAAAAAGAAAGGAAACGTATCCCAAGACGTTGACGGTATGGTGAAGGAAAAAAAGCACGGGGAGGTGGCACTGGAGAGACGGGTATGACAATTGTGAGGCAAGGCTCGAAATGAATGTAGAACGCGTGACAAAGATTAAAAAAAAAAAACAACAGCATTAAGAAAGTAGAAAACATGGGAACATGGGGGTCGGGTTGGGGAAGGAGGTGAACTGAAGGAGGAAAGGTGGGGTGTTTGGCAAAGCCGTCTGCTCAAAGTTCGTCCCTCCGCTTGTCCTCCTTGTCTTCCTCCTCCTCCTCTTCCTCTTCAACCTGCAGAACAAGTGACGATGCCTGAAGGCAAATGCTCCCAAAACAAACATTTGAGGAAGAAGCCCAAACATGTACTGTATATGTATGCATTGTGTTTGTGTTAACAGGAGTTTACCATAGACTTGTGAATATCAGTGGAGATTTAAAACAAAAGGTGCACTAATGGCAGCATCCTGCAATGGTGTAATTACACTACCAACAGGAACAATGCTGACAGTAACAGAAGTTTAGTATAGCAGACATTTAGAACAGCAGGTGCATTAATGGCGATGTCTTGCGTTGCTGTGGCCAACTGCACAAAATGCGATCAACTTGTGTTGCCAGATTCGTGGTACGCGGAAACAAAAATGACTGAAGACTTTGCTGCTGCAAACATGCCAGTAGCAATAGAAGTAGAATGCTTGCAAGTGATTACGATGAAGGTCTCTGACCGTTCTGTTAAACATGGTGCCACAGGATGTCCACATTTGCACCGCTCATCGCACCTGCGACTTTAGATGTTCAGGTACATTGCCTAGTGATACCACATCCGCGATAGCAAGTCTACGATATGCCACGGCTTTCCTAACATATCCGACAGTCAGAGGAATCGATGGCAACAATGGGCCTGCTTTACATGGCCTTAATTTTGTCTGAGTTAATGTGTGGGCAGCATGTCGAGTTACGATGCATTTGCAAACACAGCGGTCGGTGTTCCACTGCATGTAATTACAGCGCAGCGTTGCTTAAAGTTTCTTGCACATTACTTGAACATGAGAAAGGTAATCCACTGCCTATCCTCCACATTATCCTAAGGCACTGACTATCCCCCCCCCCCCCCCTCCGTATGTTTAATATTTGGAAAGGTCCCAAGCCCTCAGCAGCAGGGCCTCTTCTGAGTCGAGACGCGCACTTGGCACCCCGATTCAGTTCTGGGTTGGCAGACATGAGCCTCGCAACATTTGCACAGCTGCAGGTTCCAATCATGCGATTGATGACACAGTCCAACAGAGGATTAAGAGAAGGAAAGAAAAAAAAAAGAGGAAAGCTCAGCCTTCTACTTTCCACCAAGAAAGAAAAAAAGAAAGAAAGAAAAAAAAAGCAGATGCGGATGCCAGGAGATGTGTACAGTGATGAAAGATGAGCGTGGCCAGCTAAGCACACAGATCCCATGTACTGTTGTTCAGCAAGCAGCCCCCCTTCTCCCTACCCCCCGCACCCAAGTGGCGGTCATTTATGTTTTTTTTTTCTGCGACACTAGCAGGAGGTTTCTTCTCAATATTGTAAAACGAGAAAGTTGGCTAGCAGGGCGCATGCTTAATGGGCTGCTTGAACTAGCTTGCTGAACAAACTTGCCAAACTAGACCTTCTGATTAGGCGCTTCTCAGTAACTGGCGAAGACTTCAGTGTCGTGATACTTAACCAGCGCTTTGTAAAATTGAGAAGCAAAGACCTATCGAGCTTTCATGCATGCATCTTCAGGCCTACACCTGCCAACCCATGAATTTCGAAATTCATAGAAATCCTGCGGACGTGACTGGAAAGGGGAAGAGAGAGCAAACAATGTTAAAATATCTTGCCCTAGGTAATAGTTTTTTGTGGAATACACATGCACTTTGTTGACGATATATATGGGTATGGGTGCATGTGTATGTGTGTATATAAACGGCTTCTTATATGATATGTAAACACACACACAACAGGTGACAACAAACTTGGAACAGCAGAGGCTGACAAGTAACATGACAAGTAACAAATGATGTTTAAAGGTTAAACCCCACGAAAGCGATCATGTGCGCGACGGCTTCGAGCGACAAAACGGGCCGTTGCTCGTACAGCTTGCTCGGTCTTGTCGCTCAATCGCGCCGGAAAATCTAGAATTCGTCGCCCGAAAGTGCTATAAGCGACTACCCAATAGCGCGAAGACAGAACTGGATGTACATTAGTCAAGTACTACCGATTGTCGCACGGAACGAGCAAACGACCAAATTTTGATATGTGCAAGGATAAGAACCTATTGCAAGAAGTTAAATATTTTATGCTGCTCTTTACAGCAAAACACATCAACCTAAAATAATAAAGCA
The DNA here is from genome assembly GCF_023375885.2 of Dermacentor andersoni. Lineage (NCBI taxonomy): Eukaryota > Metazoa > Arthropoda > Arachnida > Ixodida > Ixodidae > Dermacentor > Dermacentor andersoni. The sequence goes on from NC_092821.1 coordinate 133,222,199, forward strand.
TGCGTCGCACCAAGTTGCGGCGCGCATTTGCTGCCCTTGTATCAGCAACACCGAGGAGACGTCGCCGAAAGCATTTGCTCGCGTGGGGTCCGACTTGTAGGTGACAAGCGAACGTGACAGCCATCTCCATCGCGTCACTTGTCACAATCAAGAGTGTTTGCAAGGGGTTTATTCTTAAGACTTCGCTATTGCAGATTTCACCTGCTTAAGGAACTGCAAGTATTGAATAAATTTGCTAGTTTGGCACATAACGTCCTGTACTGTCGCTGGAGGGTGGTGCAAGTACCATCACAACTTTGTTCTGCAAGCTTTTTTTTAAAATCGTGTGCTGCCCCATACTTCACCGCCTTCAAAAGTATTCCATGTATGGAATTTATTTTTCACAGAACATGATGCAACATTCACGAAATCATAGAACAAGCTCCGACACACAAACTTTACGAAAAAAATTGGTAGAGCCAGCAGGTGTGCAAGCCACACAACCTGGGCCGAAACAACAAAAACTCACCTCCTCAGGAGGCGCCTGGCCGTACTCGCCGTTGGTGTCGAGGAACTTTGAGAGACCCTCGAGTGTCCGCTCGCCATTGTACTGAACAACCTGTAAAGAGAAAAATTTGCAAAATTGACGGTGAATAAGATGGCAAGAACGCTGGTATCCCACGCAAACCAAAGAGAAAGTCAGAATTATTTTTTTCCTAGTTCCAAGCATGCGGTTCAAAGTTGTTTACACAAACCCCATGGGAAATGCAAGTGCTGGCAAGAAAATGGAAAATCCATTTCGCGAAAGACATAATTAGTGTACAGGTTGAAGACAACAAACAAACGAGGCATTTACCCGGCACGAACTACAGTGCAACTTCACAAAAAGCCAACTGAAAAAGAAAAGGTGAAAGAAAATACACTTAATGGTGACAGCTAAGAAATGTCCACGCTGCCCCGAAAAGAAACTCAAGTGGGCTTCGAGAATACGTGAAAATGTTTGAAATTCGAAAAGTGACTACAGTGTGAGAAAGGGCAGGAGCACTAAAAATGACAAGATGACTGTGCTTCTGTGGTACTCAATCTTATTAGACAGCATAACCTTTGTTAAAAAGGACTGTGTCCTTTACTGTATTCAAGCTCCATTCTGACCACGGCAAAAAAACAGTCTGCCGTCAGTCAATGTCCGTGTCATCCCTTCTGACCTTAAAGCCCTGCCCCGAAGCGCTCTTCAACAGAATGTCTTGACATTCACAATGTAATCACTTTCAAAAAGCTTTTGATTGACAAACTGAGGGAGGCTATAATGCAAACAGCAGTGAAATCTCACACGAGCTCAATTTTTAAACATATATGTTTTGCAACCAAACCAGAGCTGCCATGTAGCAACAGCAGACTTTTAATTAACTTCAATCTGGTCTATTAATAAAGTAACAGCAGGTGCCAAGGGAAGGAGAATGCAGTTAAGAGTGGCAAACTGATGAGATTTTTAGATTAGATTTAGGTTAGATGCAGTCTGCTCATGCAAGACCAGGGTAATTGGAGATTACTGCTGAAGGCCTTTCTGCCTTACAATGGACATTGGCTGATGATGAAATAGGCAGATTATGTGGGCTCCTGGTAATCAGGTACCAGGTAAGAGGTATCCGATAAATACAAGCTATAAATACATGCTAGACTTATGCTAGGCTAGATTAAGAGGAATATCATGCCTGTGCACTGATGATGAAATGGATAGACAGATTGCATAAACTGACTGGTTATACAGGTGCTACATAGATTAAATAAATTACATTCCGAGGTATTACGTGACAAAACTACGATAACACGAGACAAAGCGGGGGACACCAGTTTAGTTTTGACCACCTGGGGCTCTTGCACCTAAGCATTGTTGCCATTTTGTCCCTCTCGAAATGGAACCGCCGTGACAGATCGAATCTGCGACCTCATGCCTCATTACATCGCAGCGCCTGCGCTACCAACTAAACAATCTGATGAACTGGACAAGCAGACTGCATGGACCAACTGTTGATCAGTTAGTGGACTGATCACACATATAGATAGGTACAGATTAGACAGATGGACAGACGCAGACTAGATAGACAGGAAGATGGATAAGGTCCGAGTGCTGATGATGAAATGGACAGATGGATTGCATGAAATAACTTAGTACCAGAGGGTTAGCATGCATGTTCAGAAGCATTACTGCAGAGTCCCATACCTCGTTGCTTTCCTTCTTGTAAAGCTTGATGGTGGGGAAGCTGTCAACCTTGGTGTGCTCGAGCTCGTTGGCCGTGGCGTCCATCTTGACGATGAGCACGTCATCGCGGTCCTTGTACTTCTCGGCCAGCTCGTCGTAGATGGGCGCCAGCTGCTTGCAGTGGCCGCACCAGGGGGCGTAGAACTCAACCAGAACATCCTTGGTCTTGTCAAAGACGACCTCATCGAAGTTCTTCTGCACCACCACCTTGACGGGGTGCTTGTCCCAGTCATCAGGCAGCTCCTGGGACAGCAGGCTCTGCTTGATGGTGCCGTCGAGCACACCCTTGACGAAGGCCTTGATATCCTCGGCCTTGAGCGAGTCCGTCTCTGGCTTGAAGCGGGTCATGTCGCCCTCGAGCTTGATGAACCGCAGGGCGGGAACCTGGTCCTTCTTGAGGCCAAAGAACTCGAGGATGCGCTCGTGGTCCTCATCATCAACGTCGATTGTCACGAAGAGAACCTGCAATGAGGGGAGAAGTCAGCGAGAGTTGTGACAGTGCACGGTCGAACCTTGCTTGTTATAACAAGTTGTATAACAAGTTATAACAAGTTGTAAAGATATAACAAGTTATATCTTTATTATATGTAGTACCCATTGAAAACATGCACGCAGATATCACCCGAAAAAATTTAGCAAATGTTAGCCTTCATTCATATAAAAAGTCAGGTCAAAAACAAGTTCCTACTCTAAGTTTTTGCCAGGAGAGCAACGGTTACACGACAGAATACAAAGAGTGAACAAAGAATCAAACTCTCTATCGGGAGAGCTTATGTGTCAAAAATGAAGCAAGACTAATAACACAACAGCTGCGAGCATGATTGGCAGTCGTTAAACCTAATCCCACAGGCAAGTCTATCGGTTATTCCCACAGGAGTCTCCGATTGTTACAGAGCAATCGCTGACAATTACATGAACATGTAGTCTGTACAGCGATGCCTGCATTGCTTCCGCAACCTTGGTGTTGCGACCTAGTGTGCTTGGTTGCATTACAGCAGATTGACAGCAAGACAATGTGGCCTTTTTTTTATTTATTATTATTGTATCATTTTTACATCTCAACCTTCGGCTAATAGTAGCTATTTCAGATGTTGCACATGAATTCAATCAGGGCAAGGCGCCCGCGACAGTTATTGCTGCAAAAAAATCATCGCTTACCTCATGCCTGAAGGCAGCGGCAGCCTCCTTGAAGTTTTCCAGAAGGTCCTTGAAGTCTGCACTCTTCTTGCTGATGAAAAGCAGGTTGTGCTGACGAATCTGGCCACTGAACACATTCTGAGCACTCTGAAACAAAATCACGAGGCAGGCAGTTAGCGAAGTGTCACCATGTGGCAAACTACTTCTCTGTCCACCAGGCAATCACGGCACACGCACACTCAGAACATTCTATGGACACATCACAGACAATTAGGCTTGTGCAAACAGTAATTTTTTGAGATCGAATTGAACACGAATCGCATAGTGTCAAAAGCAAAACAAATATTGGTGCAATAGCTTTCAAATAATGAAGGCATTTTCACCATCATTGCGAAGCGATGTTCCTATCCCAGTTTCCACAATGTTAGCAAGTTTGTCACAACGTACAATGTTATGGAGCATTGTTCGCATCCAGAATTATTCAGAGAAAGTGAACAACTGCAGTTTACAAGGAAAAGTATGGCCCCCCAAGCGATACTATATAGTATGCTGCACACTGCGTACTGCAACTGCAAGGGTCCCGGAAAACTGGAAGAATGCAAACATTATACTAATCCACAAAAAGGGAGACATTAAAGAACTGAAAAATTACAGACCTATTAGCTTACTCCCAGTATTATATAACATATTTACCAAAATAATCTCCAACAGAATAAGGGCAACACTGGACTTTAATCAACCAAGGCAACAGGCGGGCTTCAGGAAAGAGGATTCTCTACTATGGATCACATCCATGTCATAAATCAGGTTATCGAGAAATCTGCAGAGAACAATCAGCCTCGCTATATGGCTTTCATAGATTACGAAAAGGCATTTGATTCAGTAGAGATAGCAACAGTCATAGCGGCATTACGTAATCATGGACTACAGAACGCTTACGTAAATACCTTGTAAAATATCTACAGAGATTCCACAGCCACCTTAATTCTACACAAGAAAAGCAGGAAGATACCTATAAAGAAAGGAGTCAGACAAGGAGACAATCTCTCCAATGCTATTCACTGCGTGCTTGGAAGAAATATTCAAGCTATTAAACTGGGAAGGTTTGGGAGTAAGGATCAACGGCGAACACCTCGGCAACCTTAGATTTGCCGATGATATTGTTCTATTCAGCAACACTGCGGACGAGTTACAACAAATGATTGAGGACCTTAACAGGGAGAGTAAGAGTGGGGCTGAAGATTAATATGCCGAAGACAAAGATAATGATCAATAACCAGGCAAGGGAACAAGAATTCAGGATCACCAGTCAGCCTCTAGAGTCTGTGAAGGAGTAAGTTTACCTAGGTCAACTAATCACAGTGAACCCTGACTATGAGAAGGAAATTCACAGAAGAATAAAAATGGGTTGGATCGCATAAGACAGACATCGTGAGCTCCTGACTGGAAGCTTACCGTTATCATTGAAAAGGAAGGCATACAATCAGTGCATTTTACCGGTGCTGACATATAGGGCAGAGACTTTGAGACTGACAAAGAAACTTGAGAACAAATTAAGGACTGCACAAAGAGCGATGGAACGAAGAATGCTAGGCATAACTTTAAGAGACAGAAAGAGAGCGGTTTGGATCAGAGAACAAACGGGTATAGACGACATTCTAGTTGACATGAGGAGAAAAAAATGGTGCTGGGCAGGTCATGTAATGTGTAGAGGAGATTTTCCCTTTAACAAGGGTCATCTCGGAGTGCTCCATCAGCACTACAAAGGCTGTGCAAAAAAGCAACTAACCGTTATTGTAAGCACAAGCTAGCTGTACTCGTAGACAACTTTCTGCGGCAATGAACACAAAAGCTACAGGGGCAGGGCTTCTGCACGTGTTACTGCGTCGAGAATGCCAGTAGCGTTTGACAGTGCATTTGGTTCCTTGAAACAGATACTGAATCGGCAAGGCTTCCACGTGCGACAGCTTTGCATTTGCCCAGACACATGAGAGAAAAGCAGAAACATCATTTAACACTCCAGTGGTGCGCTTTGTCTCAATTTGACATTGTAAACAGGGTGTTTATGTTCTCTTTCCTAGCTAAAACCAACAAGGAAGGAAATGTGGGACTTCTCTTTCTTAGAAGCTACTCCGGTAACTGCTGCATATGGCGTGGACACGCCGGCCCTATACTGAAAGGGATCTGTGATCTGGGGACAGAGGGACAGCTTCGTACGAGTGCGCTGCGTTTTCGCCACTTAGCTCGCACTGAAGCGAGAGTCAGCACGAAAGTAAATTTGCTGGCTGCTGCTGCCGCACTTCCTCACTCCAGCGTTTTGACAGCGAGTGTGCGTGGCGATCGAGCGAAATATGTTCATATTTGCTTGTCCATGCGTGACACCATGCTTGTTAATTTAGTTAGTAGGCAAATTATTACAAGCTTATACAACCGATAGCTCTACTATCCTTACTTCGTATAGCTGTCGGCTAATTTGCTATCACAATCGATGTGTTGCCTTTCGGATGAAACTAACTTTTTCTAAAGCTATTTTTACACAATAGACGAGGGAGATTCCAAAGCACTTAATACGCAACTTTCTGGTGTAACATCAAACTATCCAAATCTGTTTTTATTAAAAACCCACAATTAGCCCTTCGCAATAGGTCAAAATGGCTGAGGCCTCGCCCATACAGGCATAAAAACAGATTGGAATAGTTTTACGTTATGCAGGCCCTGGAGACAGACGTTCACCCGCCGAACCCGCTGTTGCGTGCGCCTTCCTAGTATCTAGTTTGTTTGCAGCCTACTTTTCGTTGTTTTGCGCCTCAGCGAGGGTGCACCGCACCGCTCAGCCTGCTCAAGTGTATTCCAACGCAGTCTAATTACAGCCGCCCTGGCTGTTCCGACAGCAGTGACGAAAGCCGGGAGTGGCTGCGCGCACGCCGGCCACTTGTGAAAAGTCCAGTGTTGTGAGCGCGAAAATTATGAGAAACTCTGCGGGAGGCACTGTCGCACGGCGTGCGGAACGTGAACGGCTGCACTCTTTTTCGGATAACGAATCCACTCGCTGCTCGCGACCACTGGCGGAGCACATGTGCCGAAGTCACTCTGACGCAGCTTGGCGAGATTTCGGACAATTTTCTGTCTTCTGGCACGGTTTGGTGCGAGAAAATGCGTTTGTATCAAAATGGCACAATTGGCATAGGAGTCCCACCCGTGTGTGTTATACCGAGGCTTGACTGTATTCCAACTCCCTCACCCACACCCAAAACTAGCTATATGCGAGCCCTCACTAAACTTGGCAAGCGAGTTGTAACAAGGCATGCAATACTCACTTCATGTGTGAATTCCACAACCAGAGGCAGGCTGTTCAGCTGAACAAAGGTTTGCACGTTCTCCGAGGTGACCTCCTTGTCGAGCGTGTTCTTGCCCTCGTCGAACTGCAAAAAAAAGGGTTGAGAACATCAATGTCTGCTTGGTGCACAAACAGGAACGTGCTCACTGATGGTAAAAGCTGCTATTATTAAAATCATGGTCATTTAGCTAACCATCGACGTGTGAGAGAAGTACACAAAACAAGTTTGTAATGTAAACCAGCTGCCAGAGAATGTGCAGCCCAAGTTAAGCTAACAGCCACTATCGTTAATAGAACGACAGAAATTTTGATGTGTTGGTTTTAAAAGCAACAGAAAACAGTTGGAGCCAAACAGTGGTCACACACACACACACGCACACACACGTGCACGCGCTAAAATTGTGGCACATTTTTATCCTTGTCTGCAACTCTCAAAATGCAGATGTAGCCAAGGTTCCATACGATTCGGTTGAATTCCATACATTTGCGTACTTTTCCGACTAGCTTTTGCCATATTTAGCTTCTGAATGCTGTAGTATATTAGGTAGGTGCCCCAACGAATGAGTGAGCCCTACTAACAGACAATGGTGACCAATATTTACGTGCACATCGTGAATCTTTCACAGCCAGATTGCAATTATTCAACGAAATACTGCACTGACCTTCTTGAAGAGCATCACTCCGTCCTTGTTTGCGCCCAGCTCCTTGTAGACAACATCGTCTGAGGTGATGGCAAACACGTGCCTGTCGACAGCATCCGCAGCCAGTAGGAACTGCTTCGCCTCCTCGCTAGTCTGGTCCTTGAAGAAGCCCACGACGGTGACCTCCGCGCTGTCTACGAATGCCTTGGCCTCATCGGCGGTAGCAAGTGGCTGTGCCGAAGGTCCGGTCTTCTTCTTGAGCCAGCGGACCATATCCTCGGCCGTACGGCCACCCTTGTATTCGAGCGGCTTGCCGTCACGGAAGAACTTCAGCGTTGGGTAGCCATGCACATCGTGCTGCTCGGCAAGCTGGCTCTCAACGGTGGCGTCCACCTTGGCCAGCTTGATGTCCGAGCCTTCCTCCTCAAGCAACTTGGCTGCCTTGGCATAGTCTGGTGCCATGGCCTTGCAGTGTCCGCACCAGGGGGAGTCTACAAATTCGGCAAATTGTTTCATTTTTAGCAAACTGGATACAGAGCCGACCACGTGAAAGACTACACAACACAGTGTTGTAAATTTCAGACTAACTTCATAGCACCAGAGCGCTTTCTAAGCTTACACACCATCCCACATTTTGCAACTAACATTCCACTTTCTTCAGTGTCCACCCTCGTTTCTCTAATGGTCTCAAATGGCCGCCATACAGCGTCCTAGCAGTGCTACAAATGTTAATAAGTAGTCTTACCAGTGATAATTAGGCTTCACTGTATCCCCAACGGAGCATGTTACACTCTAAGTAAGGTTTAGCTTGTCTTGTATGGTCTTCGAAGCACTGGCAAATTGCTCCAAAATGACCACAAACACGCCACATGAGATCATGCTTGTTCTTCAATCACCGACTTCGACAAGTCCGCTTGTATATCCTTACTATTACCTTCCTCCGGGCCACACTGCTTCAGCACTGTGTTGCCTTGAAATATATGCTAACCTTGAATGTGGTGTGCAAACAATGCACAGTGTTCTAACCTAGTGCTTTATCTATGCTGCACCGGTGCTATCAAATCACTTCAGATAACAGGACAAGTCATATCCTCCAAAAGCCTACGGAAACTGCCAAAATTTGTGGCTAATGCCTCCTTGCTTGGCTCTGGAAAGTATAATGTCCCAGGGCTATGGAAGAGGACAAGACCACAGGGCACAAGCCTCCAACGAAGGCCTGGATGCAGGCGGAGCGACCTAGTGGCCAAGTTAGTCCTAACCCATATACAGTAAATATGTCAAGCAGACTCCTAGCACCCTTTTTGGGATGTTCCTCTTAATTCCAGCTAGAATGCCATGCAATCTCGCACCAACACGCACTTGTCCACAGAACCGTCTGTGCCAGGCAAGCATAATGAAACGATTACTTTCATTCTTATGGTACACCACTTGCGAGTAGGCGACTGATCACACAGGCAAAACACTATTGGGACCAGTGATGAAAGCCTTTCAGAGGGACCAAAACTGCTATAGAACAGTTGTCGTTGGGCACACAAGTTTACGGGACACAAGTTCCATGACAAATGTCAATTTCTGCTTTATTAAGGCATGGCGCTCTTTACTTAATGGATCACTGTGCAGGTTACAGAAATCGCTACAGACTGCAACTTTGAATTTAAGGTTATGTGACCAGGCTTCACGAGAATTCAGCTTTTCTTTTTTTGCAAATCCCACAATCTTTTGTGGCAGACTCTACATCCTTTTGGCCCTGCTTTTGTGCCAATATTATTCCTATCATATGCCAACCTTTTCTCAACAGCTTACTTCAGCCTGATCTACTTATGTGCAAGGTTATGCTCAAGAATAGGGTAACATGTGTTAATTACTATACAGTCTTTGCTGGAGCTTTACATTATGTGGTGGTGCACACACATGGGACCCCATGTTATAAACACTGAGCTGTACCTAATTGTGAAACACCACGGGTACAATGTCAGCCCCTGTTTAAACACAAGCACATTTGCTATGCCTAACTTGGCATGCATACTTTTGGCAAAGCCCATACATGCCCTACCTTATTTAAAACATGTGTTACGAGAGTAAAAATGAAGGAGGTGGACCCGTGACATATGAATGGGAGCCAGTTGCTTATGAACTGGTTCATGTATGAGCAAATGCAGTAAGAAGACTATCTTGAACATTTGCAGGTGCAAAATCAATGGTGTCATCTGTGCTTTAAGAACTGGGCCAGCCAGTTTAGATCAGTCGATTCCTTGATTCACCTTATGTGTACAGAGAAAACAGACCCGTGCGACTATCATTTAACACTGGTTCTCCGAGTGCACTACTTGGAAATACGATCAATGCTACTTTGAACTCTTAAATTAGGAGATATATGCAAGACATCAGCAAACCATGATGCTCCTGATCTAGCAGTGCAAAATACTCCATGTACAACTGCTAACATGCAGGGCAGCCCTTGCAAGTTTCCTGGACTCATGCTTGCACTGCAAGATTTAAGTGGGGTACATAAAATTTTAGTTTGCAAGCCATAAACAGGGGCAGTTAAAACTGCAAGCAATTACAGACTACAACTAAAAAGAAAGCATTGTAAATCAGCTTTTCAATTAAGGTGAATTAGCATATGGGCGCATGGTTAATTGACTATTGAGTTCTTATGGAGCAAGAGCCAGTTCTGGCCAAAGCGTGCGAAAGGGCGCCAAACCAAAAGGGGTCTAGTTACAAATGAACAACGGGCAAACAGGAAGACTGGACTGCGAAAGTCCACTAACATTACGGCTAGTCGAGCAATGAGGTAGACGGCCGCATCTAAAGATAACTGTCTGCAAGGTCGCGCGCGTCTTCGAAAACCTGTTCAGGTCGCTTTCTGCGAATGACGGTGAACAAATGGTGTCATCAGTCAAGACTCGGAATTAGATTTCGCAAGCGACCGCGACAAAGTGCTATAAATCCGGACCGGCTGTACACGTCCAAGTTCCTTTTAATTGAATCGGAAAGAGCGAAAGAAACGGAATTGATAATACACGCTCGTTTTTCTGGTCCCGGGCGTCGTTTCACTTCTCAACGTCACGCGAGTCGAACCGGCGGAATCCGTGCGATTCGACGTCGCTACGAGAACCGAATCGGTCTGTGTGGGCGGCAGAAAGATAAGTCAACCCGTGGATAATCTGCGACAAGGCAGAGAGTTTAGATAGCAAACGTCCGATTAGGTGTTATGAGAGACTTCGTGGCCGAAGTGACGTGCCACGCGGCGAACCCCGGTGTGAAAAGAAAAGAAAAGGCGGTACGCAGGATCAGCAGATATTGCGGCGACGCGTGTCCGCCACCGGTCAACGCACTGAAGCGGCCAGCGGATGGACCGTCCTCCGGTTCGACGCTTTCGAGCCGTTGTGGCGAAAAAAAAAATAATAACACGAAGGCGTGCCGAAAGGCTTCTAAAGACGGCGCCGGCTACGCGTTTACATTATTTGAAGGCCAGCACGACTTCACGAACTCCCCCAGTCATCCCAACTTCCGCGAACTCACCCCTAGGCGGAAAGCCCGTTTACTTTACACGGACCACTGACGCCTATCACAAGACGAAATGGCCAAACGGTATCGTTCTACACCACAACTTAGCGCGGTAACATTTTCGCGACAACGAGGAAAATGCGACGATGCCCTTTTTTGTCATACTCACAGAACTTGACAAACACATGCTTGTGGTCCTTGATGCCCTGTTCGAAGTTGCTCTGTTTCAGGATGAGCACGCTGTCTTCAGTCTCGTAGTCTTCGCAGCTGATCGCCGCTATGCAGCACAATAAGCTGATTAATCTTAGAGAAATCATGGTGTATTTTCGGAGACCCGAGTCCACAAGTGAAATAACGGCCCGGCCGCACACGCACCACCTCTCTTTCCTAATCCCCACACGAGTGTGACAAGACAATCCCCACGACACGAACGTGGCACTTCGAGAGCCCGACCCCCCGCTTCACGGCGCATGCTCAATTTATGGGAGTCGCCATACTCGTGTTGTAGCACCATTGGCGCATTCGCCGTCACGTGACGGCGCGGTTTAAAAAAAAAAAAAAAATCTGGCGAAAAAGTTTGAGGGTGTTGCGAGTCTAGTGCATCAGTTTGTAACACTGTCCGCAGAACACACTCTTGCGGAGACATTTGGTCCAATAAGCTTAATTAGTTCGAGACATTCGTACAATACGCCGAGCACGAGGCAACGCCGCGCGCGCATAGGCGCGCGCATGTAAGCGGCCGCGCGCTGCCAAGGTGCATGTAGTTTACGTTCTCTTTACAAGTTAAAAAAATTGAAAGTTTCGTATGCACAAACTACCATTTTTAACGTAAAACTTTAGTTAAGACAACTTAGTTGCAGTATGTCTTGCATGATAAAACATTCTAAGACGATATATTTATTTTTTTAAGAGGTTTAGCTTATAACAATTTTTTCTTCTAGTGCGAAGGTTGCTCTAGCAGGGTGCGAGACTCCACGCAGCATTCAGCATGTGTGCGTTTGGTTTCGCTCGTTTTCGCGCTGATGGCGACGTGCGCTTTCCGCTTACCGCGAGCGTTGTGTCGGGTGAAACGAGCTGACCTGTGTGCGCGCCTTATCGTGAGTCCGTAAATGACCAACTCGACTAAAACTTCTTTCAAAACATGCAAGACGACGAGATTGTAGTCTCGGAAGTCCACGTCGACTCCGACAATATCGTCAAGAACGACAACGACCCGCTGCTCGATCTGATGCCCGAAGCTTTGAGGAGGCGGCTACAAGGTAGTCGCATACATCTACCCCTCTGCGAAGAAAGAAAAGACAAAAAAAAATGAAATCGGAAACAAAAAGTTTTGCTATGCACGTAAACAGCGAAGCGTAAGTCAGTTGCCGAGTGCCGGTAGCCGAGCGAGCGACATACATCTCGTACATCAATTAGCATCTTAATTTTTTGGCTCAGGTGCACTGCAGACGACCGTTGCGATTGAAACTACTTCTGACTAGTGGCAACTGAAACCCTCTTTACCTCCCCACGATGTAATGTTCACGTACAAGTGATTACACGACTCATGACAATACGTCAGTTAAACGGCCAGTAAAACAGTCCTTCAAAAGACGGTTTTGTAGGAAAAGGTGAAGTATTGGGGGGCTAGAGAAAGTGTAAACAGAACTTGCACGTTCGTCATTCTTTTTGAAGTAAATGTTACGCTAACAGAACAGTGGCGCCGTACGTCAGTATTACGTCACAGATTTCGAACTGTTTTCGTGTTTCAGCTCAAGAAAATTTTTCTTTGGCTGACAAGATGAGTCCTTATACGTCCTCTAGATTGCAGTGTAGACCTCTTTTACTGATAAACTGCCACGCCCTTGAGGGCACTTGAAATTCGCGATGTCATGTGGCGGGCTGGTGCACGAACTTCAAGGTGGCGTCGCCACCTGCCTGTCCTTCTTGCACCAATTTCCTGGCATTACAAGTCTCATCACATGTAAAGAATAGCCATTTCACAATTTCAGGAGTATAGCTTTCTGTTAGTATCTGTTTAATAGTTGTCCGAATGAATCCTGTGTGAGGCAACAATGTCAAGATGAAGTTATGAAAGTAAAGGTCACCTATAGTGGTGCAATCACTGATTGTGCCAGAGCCACCAGCATGCCAAGGTATATTTAACATGAAACTAGTGCTGATTTTATTAGGTTACGTTGCAACCAAGTTTACGCTGCGCCCTCTTCCTCATAGAACACATGCGATCCCACCTGCCGCAGCTGTGGCTCACCCCCGCATTCTCAAACAATCCTCGCCTTGAAGCTGTTCCTCCACTCCACCAAGTTGAGCACAGTGCCACCCCTTAGAAGACACTATAATTCTCAGGAGATGCTGAGAAGTGTTAGTGAACTGCAATGACCACTTCTGCGCTGCCATCTACTTTCTTGAGTCGAGGTGGAGTTTTGAGTGAAGGAGTGTTCTAGAATATGCGGGTCAGTGCACTACTAAGCATGAGGTGGAGGTTCAATTCCAGGCTGCAGCGGGACGCATTTCGACTGGGCCAAAATGCAAGAACTCCTATGTACCATGGTACTGATGCACCTTAAGTGACCCCTGGTGCATAAAATTAATCTGGAGCTCCTCACTGCCCCCCATGAGACATTGTGCAACTTTGGGGTGTTAAACCCACTAATTTAATTTTATTTACACATAACATAACTCCTTCGGGCATTGTGTGTACAAGTGTATACACGAAGGTAGTGCATCATAGATAGTGATGTTTAAAAGCATGTCACATAAGTCATGATTGACCTCTGCTGCAAATTCGAAAGGCATGTTCAAAATGTTTTAGTGAAAGGAGTTAGAATGTAGGCAGCTGGGTGTTTGCTCTCGGTGCCACTATGTTGCCATGTGAAGGGTCAGTTCTTTCATAATTTTCACTATGCTTTACTTCGGGCATATTTTGCAAGCAGCTGGATAGGTGCTTTCCAAGTGCGCTAGGCTCAAAATAGTGTAGCTTCACGTGCCTTCATTCCTTTAGAGAATTATCACATGGAGTAGACATTCTGTAAGTTGAGAAATACACCGAATAATTTAAAATTCTTATTCTGGTCTACAGCTGCACATTTTTCATGATTCTGAGCGTGCTAGAAGTGTAGTGAAAGCAAATTTGCAAAGGACAGAACGAATTGGCTCTCGAAGGGGAGAGAGATAGCGGGGTTCTTTGACAACCGGCCTCATTCAAAATGGGGAATTTATGACAGAATGAAAATTTTCTCTGACCAAGCTTTATAGTAGTGTCATACATATTGGGCAGCACTCTACAATATCATTGATAACATTTCCTTATTCAATTTTTCATTAATGACTTTAAGCAGCACATTCTGTTAGCAAAATTAAAGTCAGCCAGTACTGAAAGCACAACCTTTTCCTCATGGCTGCAGTTTCAAGAAATAATTACCCAAAGTACGCTTTGTATTCCAGCAGTGTGCTAGGCTCCGAGTGATCACTGACTTCAGTGCTGCATTTACAAGATGCGTCCCGTAAATTGCATAATAAATGGTTAATTAGTCTAATGTTGCTACTGAATAATCATATTCATATCATATAATCATATCAATAGCAAATTCTCATGTCACCCGCTACTGTAAAGCTTCGTCACAAGAACAATCTTTTCTCAAATCCCATTTTTAACAGTCCAAGACAGTTGTCATAGAAACATGTAGATTGGGCACAGAATTGTTTAAAAATGCTGGCGAAGCGACGCATCATAACAAAGCTTTTTTCTTTTTTTTTTTTGCACATACCACAGCCTCCGAGATCAGGCAGCCCGTCGCAAGCTAAGGATCTTGGAGGTCATGCACACACAAGCATGCTACTAGCTCGGTACAAATGAACAGGTCTGTGCACAGGAGCAAAATGAGAGCACATGACAAACTGTGCAGCACTGTACTGTACTGCATCGCAATCTGTTTCTGGAGAGTCGCACGTGCCATGGCCTCCGAAATCTGACACCCTCCTCACGTGTCGGCAATCTCGGAGGCCAAGCACACAAGCACGCCACTAGTTAAGCACATATGAAAAGATATACACGCAGGAGCAAAATGAGAGCACAGGAAGTGTGCAGCGCTCGCAGCAATTTGCTCTTTCCAATGCAATATTCTAGTAAAAAGCTTTTTTTTAAATGTTTTTTCTTTGTCGCAAGTGCACACAGCTGCTCGTAGAACGAGCAGTCCTTTGACAGCGCTGACGCAGCAGCTGGCGTAGTCTTTTGAGCTGTCTGTTTATAACCGTGTCAAGTGTCCGGAAATGCACGGATGCCGCCTCTTTCTGTCTGGGGGGCAAAAAAAATCCCTCTGCCCTTCTGAACCTGTCGGATTTGCGGCATATTTTGCCAAACGTGGCAAACTTAAGGAAAGAGCATTGCCATGAGTGTGTACGAGGACATAGACATGCTCCTGTTAACCCTTTAAGTGGTGATAACTTGCCGTTACAACGAGCATCCTCTGGTGCCAATGATGAGTTAACTCGTGATTGTTTGTCAATTTTTGCACATGTGTATGTGTTCAGTTTCTTGTAATACACAGTGGCTTTTGCCAACTTTTGTTGCACTTCTAAAAATTTTTTCAGAATTTGTCACAGCAAATAAGAAGTTAAAGCTAATTCTTGGCTCTTAGATGAAGCTTGCTCTGCTAAAAAGAAAACTGGTGAAGTTTTATTGACTTTTTGTGGGTGGGTAAGTATGAACTTGTGGGGAAAAAGACATTAACAAAGTATGGAATTGCATTGAATTGCCAAATCTCGTTCTTGCATATCTCACAGAACAGAAAAAGATATGACTGTTCAAAGACATGGCTTATCTATTAAACTAATGTGTCATCTATCTATTTACCAACCTACTAACTAACTTTTCTTGGCCGCCTTGATGATAACATGCCTGTTCCACTAAAGATGCAACTAAGTTCCTCACAAAAGCTTGATGCATTCTGTGGCATGTATTCGCTCCAGTTGTAATAAATGAGACCACGCTTTAAAAAATTTTGTAAAGCACGCTTCTTTTGTTTAGGCATCTCTTCAATGCAACATAAGGCACTTGGCTACATCTGTAAAAATGAGAAAGTTGTCTTTTGCTCCTCAACCCTTCTTATTTTTCTTTCTTTTCTTTTTTCCTTTTTTTTACGTAAGTAATGTTGATGCGCTGTAAGTGAATGGTTTGCACGTTTGTATAATCCAACTTTTTTGTTGTCATTCATGAGCAACAATTAATACAAGTATAATGTACTGACTCATCTTAGAAGACATCTGATTTAGAAGCTCCCGACTGAAGCATCTGTAACTTAGCAGATTTCACAACATTTTTCTTTCAAAGAAAGCGTTGCATTTCAGGAAAACTCGTTGGGCACGTTGGTTGATACTTGGAGAAGCCATTGTAGCACAAGTAGTACCTGTGCTGCTCGGGAACAAAAATATGGCATTAACTTCTTAATTCTCATTAACTCATTAACTTCTCATTAACATGGTGCCACACATACCCACATAATGGCATTAAAACTTAAGAGGAAGCTTTAGCTTGGGCACAACTCCAACACGGCCTATTCAAAAGCAAAAGCATATTTCTGAGATAATCCCTGGACTGATTTTAATGAAATTTGCTGAATTTGAGAGAGAAAGTTCAATATTTGTGACTGTTGGAAGCGGAATTTCGATGAAGGGCCTAAATGTTGTAACAAGAATTTTCAAAAATTATAAAGTTTCAAAAAAATAGAAGCATAAATTTTACAAATTAATAGCTCTGCGTCAAAAACATATTAGCAGTTCTGTAAACAGCATCCGTTAGAGCATTGAAAGCAGGCAAGTTCGATATGTCATTTTATGTCTTACGTGAATTTGTTATGTTGTGCACAAAGGTTGTGCACTAGCTGTGTTTCCATATTACTAAATTCTTTGAGATTCATGTGTAACATATCAATTTTGTCCGCATTAGATGTACTATTAGATGCAATTCACAGAATTAAGGTATCATTATTGTTTACAGAGTTGTAAACTTGACGACTTCGTTTTCTGAAGATTTCTCTATTTTTGACAATTTTGTATAAAAGATCGACGACCTAAATAGAAAATTCGAAACCAACAGTCACTAGATTTTAAGTTTTTCTTTTAAATGCAACAAAGCAGGCCAAATTTGGTGCAGTGGTCGCCGAGAAAAACTAATTCTCCTTTTACACGTATTCAGATAGGAGCACCCGAGCTAACGCTTTCTCTTAATGCCACTTAATACTCTCACTGCCAATGTTAGCAGTTGTGAGTGCACTCGAAGCACATATTTCTGAAGGGAACTGAATTATTTTGACATCAAATACGCTTAATAAAATTTTTAGTGGAACTGCATGAACTGTCACCCGCAGAATGGTTTTTTGATGGTACGTAACGAATGGCAAGGAAACCACATTTACCACCGCTATTGTCATCGTAACATTTAATGTCATGAAAAATGTGCATGTAGCAGTTATTTCAGATCTAGTGGCATTACGTTAAAGTCTTCGACTCTTAATGGCATTAACCTTGCCTGCGTGACACAGATCTAAGACAGACACGAAGAACAGGACAGGTTCTGTTTACTGTTCTTTGTGTCTGGCTTGTACGAAGAAAGAAAAGTGACCCATTACAATCACATTTACTTCAATAAAGAATGCAATTGAATACAGTGACCAATTACTACCTGACGAAACTAATTACATAATTAAAAAGAAATATATATATATATTTACCCTACTTTCTTCGCAATTCTGATTAACATTGCTCAAGTACTGTAGATATAACCAACCAGCCTGGCTGTTTTAATGCATTTTCTGCAGTCCATCTCACATTGTTAATTAATGATAGCTGCTGTTCAAAATTTTTTCCAGCCATCTGAACGATACTGCGGGCTTGCCCATCAAAAATGTGCATCCATGAGGCTTCTACATAGCATGACAGCAGGCATTCTGCAGTAGTTGCCGCTTCAGTCTTATGTCTCTTTTACACTGTACTTGTGTATGTGTCCTCCCTGCTATAATATTGTGTGAGATTAGCGGTATTGTTGAAAATAAATAAAGTAATAGAAGTGTTCAGAGACTGTGTTGCTGATTACAGTCTCATCATTAGAGTAACTGTTTAGATGTAACTGGTTGCTCTGAAAGAGCTAATTAAGATATGGTCAATGTTACCACATACAATAAGTAGTCTATCAGTTTTAAGATATGCGGGAAATCTTGACTGATTACAAACAATTACATGTAATTCCACAACTGCACGTCCATCTTTCACTGACGAATACCAAAGGACAGTATGTCCTTTGGCTGTGTTGGAACTTAGTTCTTTCTTATGTTGATGCATTTAGGTTGCATGCAGTAACAAGAGCGCATTTACTTCTAAGTCAGGGCCCTTAGTAAGCCGAAGCCTTTTGTTGAATGGAAAAGGAACAATATGGGGATCACCAGTGCTACAAGCAGCAGCAAAAGCAACAATGAGGTGATCGGTAACATTGTTTTCAGTCAGCTGTGATCACTCGTTGTTTGAAGCCTCCCGCTTCCCAGATCAACATAGTAGCTCTGACTCCCATATGCATGGAGGAAACACTTTGATTGAAGGTCAAATGCACAATCAATAGCCTGTGCACATTTTACTTTGTGTATAAAATGTCAAACATGGCGAGGACAATAAAACAGGTGCAGACAACAATAACTCTCCATTAAAAAAGTGATGTAATATGTGTTCCACTGTCGTTGTCTTATTATTATTATTGTTGTTGTTGTTATTATTATTATTATTATTATTATTATTATTATTATTATTATTATTATTAGCATCATCATCAGCAGCAGCATTATCAGACACTCCAGATGAATTTTCGTCATCGTTATGATGTTCCGATGTTCCCTGTATATTTGTATGTATGCTAAATGTTTGTGTGCGGAAGCTAGGTGTAATGATAGTCAACTGCAAGAGTTGCTCAAACCAGGTCTTGTATTTTTGACTGATTTATCCCTCAGAATTTTTCAGGATTGCAACGCACAAACAAAGGTAGTGAAACATTTCGTTCACAGCGCATGCCTTTTTATCTTAAATCTTCTCAGACTGTGAAAAAAAGTGCAAAACAATATTATCGCTCACAATCTGGAAGTGACGTAATTCCACTGGCACCTCTCTTTACGGGCTGCGCTGTGGCACCTGTGTGATGCTATTACAGGCCTTGCATGGCATGTTGAAGCTTTTGAAGGTGCCAAAAGGTTTTGCATGCCGCATGTATCGCATCCACTTATAGCCGCACCGGCGCATATTTCCACCTAAGGAATTCAAGCCCAATGCTAAACCTTGCTATCGCTTTCATTACTTTGCCCTCCACGCTGCTGCTGCTGATGATGATGGTGGTGGTTGTGGTGGCGGTGGTGGTGGTGGTGGTGGTGGCCTCATATTATGGCGCATACCCACACTGGGTGATTGGCCAAGAATTGCGTGCTGAAGCGATTACCTATTCTTTTGAAATGTTACTTATTCGATGAAAAAAAAATGAAAAAAATAATAAGAAAGATAGATAAGGAAACATACAAAAGCTAATAAATTACAAGAGAACAATCAAAAAGTTCTTCATTTTGTTGATTGTATGTTACCGCAAATGGCATCAAACACATCCCTGTGGCAAAACTGCCAATTCTTCTTCTTATTATTATTACCATTAATCTATAATTATCTGAATAACATGTCTTGTGCATGCTACTCTGACCTTTTTCCTTTTTTTAAGCCGTTTTACCAGTGCACAAGCGCGTGACCTACTAAACAGGAACTAGGCCATGTGGTTTTGTGTCGAGCAGCAGCAGTGTGATACTCGGAAGCAGTGTTGGGTGCGCTCGTTGTAGGAATGAGCAGCCTTGCAACGTACACATTGTCACGCACTCTTTTTGTGTGCGCAAAGCTCACAGATGTACCCATGCGAGCCTGTCTCATTGTACCCGATTCTGAGGCGAGGACAGATCTTGCATTGTTGCTCATTGTGATGGATAAGGGTGCCCGGCTCACTTTTTTCCATTTTTTTCTTTTCGCAACTGGAATCCTTGTGCATCAGACAGCCATTCTGTTCCGCGAATGCGGTTGACGTCATTATTCAAGCATTCGCCTCCGTGGCTTATGTTGTACACGTAGCCCTAGGTCTGGGTACACGTGGCCTAGTTGTGCAGGTTGTGATGGTGTTTAAGGTTGTCTGGCAGGCGCATCTTAGGGGAAGCAACAGCTTTCGCATTCAGAACAGCCCTATCTCTATTGTATCAGCTAGCAATAGCCTGCTGAGACCGAAAGGCAGCTCAGGGACATAATGACTTTTCAACTCGGTTCCAATGAGAAAGGTCCATGTTTTGTTTAATCGTTTAAGCACCACCATTAGATATGGAGGGCAGGATGTTCGTGGACAAAGTAACCCTTTCTTCGTGTTTCTTGTCGTGAGGGCTGATTTTCTTTGCTTAAACACAGAGGTGAAGGTGTATTATGGCGTGGTATGTTGACATGTTGGTGCGCTATATTCCAGATTGCCATGTCAACTCGTGGTATTTGAAACACGCTTCACAAGTTGTATTTGTCACGTGTGGCGAAACAATGGTCCAGTTCAAACCAGTCCCCATTTTCCTGAAAGTTAACAGCAAGAAATATGCCCAAACTGCTTTCATGCAGTCACATATACATCTGACTTTGTGTCCGGAATCAGTATTTTGTGTAATGGCTTCATGGTTAACCGTGCAAATGATTAACAGCAATGTGCAAATGCAGTATACCCACTGAGACTTATTTGCCTCTAAAGAGACACACACAAAAGTATAGATTTAAAGGAAAGTAATTGCAATGGCACAAATGGCATTTTCAACTGACTTATTTTGGGCACAGATTCAAGAATAAACATATACATAGTCACGCCTCAACAAGGCATCAGTCAGCCCTAACGGGATGACCAGAAGTCGTACAGTCTCATCTCAGAGTTATACAGCTGTATGAGTATATTGCTTTTACGTGCGCTAATTTTTCATGTAATAGGCTTCCATTAGTTCATGTGCCGTCTGGTTCCTGTGCCGTGTGGTTCCTGTGCCGTCTGGTTCTTGCTCCTGCCAATAATCATTATCCCACAAAACTGCAGTAGACACTTGCAGTCCCTGCAGTGTGCAGGCAGGCGTGCCAGTTAATTTTGCTTTAACTTTAGCTTCTCCTCTCTGGGTTACTCATTAAGGCAGCAGACAATCTGTCCAATGTTGGATTTAGCCGCATATCAGGGGGAAGTCGTATACCACTCTTGGATTGCACTTGGCATATGTCATGGCTTGCTCATGGCTTGGCATATGTTGACATATGTCATCACTTGTTCCATCACCAGAGGCAGGAGCGCTATACGTAAAGCCAAGAACAAGTTCCTCTGAATCAAGGTAGCCAATTGGATACAAAGGGACCGAGGAAGATAGGTTGATGTGCATTCTTTGCTAACAATGCGCAAAGTTGTTAATTCAGCCCTTTGGCAGCTGATTTTGGTGCACAAATTTAAGTGCCGAGTGCTTCTGTTCACGCTGTGGTTAACCCCGACAGTTCTTGTCTCTGAAAGCCTAATAGGGTCCCAGCTATTTCTGTTACTGTGATTGTGGGGGTGCTCAGCGCTTATAACGAATATTCGGTATAACACAGTTTCTTTTGTGTGTTGGATTTGACTTCATTATAAGAAGGTTTGACTTTATTTCCCATAAGATTGGATTACATTGTGCTTTGTCAGAGGTTTAAAGAATTTCACTGACGTTGCTTTCCCAACTATGTCGTAGGGGTGTACGAATATTCCAAACCTTCAAACAATTACTTAAATGTTGCCCTATTCAACTTGTCTTTGCATTTAATAGTCACTATTTGTAACTATACATACTTTTCTAATAGTCTTCTAACATTTCAAATGGCCAACTGCATGCTTTCAAGCGTAAAATTGCAGAAACATTGCAATAAATTTAATCAGTGCGATAAATTTAATCCTGATGACCACGGTGGATGTAAGACAAAAGAAATTACTCGTAATGGAACATGCTGCATTGCTCAGTAAGCCAGGCTTTTTCGACTAACCCAATTCTATTCGGTCACCAATAAGTTCTTAGTATGCAAATAAACTGCTTATCTGCTCCTAATATTGCATTTGTGCTTTTGATAAATGCTTCATAACGGACAGTATAATGACAAAAATTTGCTAACGTTGATATACTAAGTGTGAAGGTCATTTTACACTAATGATGAAACTGGCTGTTCATTATTCAAAAAAATGTTCAATTGAATCCCCTTCTGACACTATTCAGTTTGGTCTCAGAAACTTACTATTCTCACATCCCTGCTGTGTCTTTCATCAGAATCATGTGAGTAACTGACAGTGACAAAGAAATATATTTCAGTTGCTCAATCACGGCTGCCCGTCAAGTGGGATGTGGACATCAAAGTGGTTGACCCTGGTCACTTGACGTTGGACGAAGATGGAGACCTTGAATTGTCTAGGGCTCGTCGGAGCGCACAAGTACTCTTAGGTGAGGACATTGTTTGCAGTGCCTTTTCTTGCTAGTAAGGGCATGCCATGTCATTACCGGCACCTCACAGCAGGCTGAGTATAAAAAGCTACGTTCACACTTGGGAAACGGCAAGCGGGCGGAAAAGCCAAAGCGGCCGGAAAATTTTTTCCGCGCAATTACAAGATGTTCACATTTGTTTTGCCACTGCAATGGAAACCACTGCCACTTTCACCCACATCCATCTAGTTTGCGTACGTTTGTCCACATGGTGGCGCTGCTCATCACACTATTTCAAGACACGTTCATTCGTTGACCCATCAGTTACTAAAAGCTATAATTTCCCGCAACTGCACGTGTTGTTTTTAACTTTCGTCTACCATAAAAAATAAACAAGACATAGCTTTGATAGTTTTACCTAGTTGCTTTTCCTAAAAATAGACAATGAACAACAGGAAATGTTAAATTTTACGACCAGATGTTTACATGCTAGTGCAGCTTCCGGTGAAGCGGAACCGTTTTCCGCTTCGCCGCCTGGCTTTCCGCCCGTTTTTCCGCCTAGGCGGGCGGATTTTGTCAAGTTCTTTCCGCTTCCACCTGCTCCAAGACCAAGTGTGAACGTAGCCTAACTGCATAACTGCTGCAGGATCAGCACTATTAGTACTGCTTTATTATATAGAGGACAGATCAGGGAGGAAGAAAAGGAAAGGCCACAGGCATTGTAACTGTCTCACTTTCCAGTGGACACCTGAACTGTCCTGTGGTCATGGGAAAGATACAGGGAAGTGGGCAGGAGCGACAAAAGTTAGGCTACGTTCACATTTGGGAAATGGCAAGCGGGCAGAGAAGCCAAAGTGGCCGGAAAATCTTTTAGTGCATGTACAAGATGTTCACATTTGTTTCGCCACTGCAGCGGAAACCACTGCCGCTTTCGCCCACATCCATCTAGTTTGCGTACGTTTGTCCACGTGGTGGCGCTGTTCATCACACTATTTCAAGACATATGTTCATTCATTACCCATCAATTACTAAAAGCTATCATTTCGTGCAACTGCGCGTGTCGTTTTTAACTTTCGTCTACCATGAAAAATAAACAAGACGTAGCTTCGATAGTTTTACCTAGTTGCTTTTCCTAAAAATAGACAATGAACAACGGGAAACGTTAAATTTTACGACCGGATGTTTACATGCTAGTGCAGCTTCCGGTGAAGCGGAACCGTTTTCCGCTTCGCCCGCCTAGGCGAAAAAACGGTCGTCTAGGCCGTCGTTTTTCGCCTAGGCGGGCGGATTTTGTCAAGTTTTTTCTGCTTCCGCCTGCTCAGAGACCCAGTGTGAACGTAGCCTTACAGTAAAAGAGAAGTAAAGAAACTCATAAGAAGATGTTAGATGTAAAGAAAGCAGTACACAACACGACGATGGGCTCTGTGTCAGAAATGCTTGTTAGGGCTTAAGCATTATTTCTAATAGTATTTTAAGCAGTTCAAATGTAGATTTCTCTGCCTACAAGTTTCACAGCACAACTACAGTATGTGTCTGTATGCTGAATCGTCTCATGAGGTTTGTTGCAGAGAGAGCTTTGTAACCATTGTTAGAGATGTTACGGACAGATTTTTATTAAGTATTTTTCTAATTAAATTCACATTGCATTTGCGCAAATTTCTCACGTGGTCTGCGTACTGAAGTATCGGTCTGATGGTTAGGTAGACCAGCTTGAAGCGTAGTTCTACCGATGTAGAAAGCTTTCAGAGTCAAGGCAATAAAGGTGACCTGGCGATCTCACACAATAGTTTTTCTATGAAATAGATGGGAAAAGCGCAAGGAGTACAATGTTATTAGTACACAACATAAAATAAGAAAGGTCAACCGCGAAAGTATTGAGAATGCAGAAGTCGCAAGGAAGTCCAATTTTCTCGTGGCTTTTCCACTGAGTCGAGGATATAGCTTTAAAATGCGGTAGTCGGATGGAGAAGTGTCCATTGGCATTTTGATATAAGGATAAATACATTGATAGATCACTTTAACTTTCTGTCAAATTCCATTCTCCGAAACTTGTCTTTAATTATGGCCACACAATAACACTTAGAAAGCGTGCCAATCTGGTACCACACCAGTGAACATATTGCTGGTTCTGGGAAAACGCACTGCGCACATCTTCGACAGACACATGTGGATACTACAAAAATGATCACGTAGGCTCCACAGAAGTGAATGTTAACGAAAGATGCAGCACTATGCTTGTGTTTGCACATGCCATGTGTGCTTCGTGACACTCACTGAACATAATAACGCATGCCTGCACACACATAAGGTTTGTTCAAGGGACATGCAAAGTAATTTCATGCTTTGGGGCTAGGCCAGCCATTTTTGGAGCGAGCCAGATTGTTGATCCTATCGCACATCTGCTACTGTCTCGTTTGACAGTGTAACGCCCGCAGCTGTTGCTTGACTCTCTCTCTCTCTCTCCACGTAAACCTGTACTATGCCTCCCCTTTGAGTTGTCACATGCTGCTTTCAATTGTGAGGCCCAACCGTTCGTTCGTTCTTTTTTTTTTTTTTTGTCTACAGGCACGTGCAGTGTCAGCGCAGCTGTCCTTTCTTATACCATGTGTTGTTTTCGAGACAGCAGGAAGGGACATGCTTAACCGAGAAAGGCCGTAGTGAACTAACCTCTTTCTTTCATTTTGCTTGCTTGCTTGCTTAGAATTGGCGGGCTCATTCTACTGAGTCTCAGTTTCCATTTATTGTGCGTTGAGAGAGAAGACAGATGCCGGGAGATGGAATGCAAAGATGCACTCTCGTCTACTTCACATTTGAGAAATCTAGGCACTCAAAATTAATCTGGAGACCCTCACTATTGCGTCCCTGATAGTGCGCTGTACAGGTTGAGGTTATTAAACCCCACATTTTGATTTTAGTATTTTCGTACCAAATGCAACTTTATCTATACTGAGGATTGACCGTCTGGGTGTTCTCACTCCTTTTTCTATTGAGTTCACAGCTACCAGTTTTTACTTGGAGACGTCGGATGTTTCTAGAAGGAGGCGTTGACGCATTGCATTCCATCGATCACACCCAAGGCGCGTGTGCGTGCATGTTGCTGGCATTTCTTGACATGAATGTGGAGGCTGAAAGCCTGGCTCTTAAGTGCGTGCAAGTGACATTTAACTGATATAGCAACGACCCTCCACTATGCTTTAGCCGCAGATGCTGAACCCCGACATTCACGGTGCGTTGCCCTTTGTGTCGCGCGTTTATTGAAAGGAAAAGAAGGCCCATGTGTCTGCTTGACTAAACATGCAGCTGAAGTTTTCCAGCCGTGTCAAATGGCATTGCACGTACGTGAAAAATTAATTGGAGAGAAACACCAACTTTGTTTACAAACAGCACTTTGAGCCTCTGCACTGGACTAACGTCTGACGGCTTGCAACATCTTTAACCTTTACCCGTGTTGCAGAGTTATTCATACTGAACCGAAATAGTAGTGCGTATCTGAGAGTTTTGGATTAGGAGACGCAGACGAGTTGCGTACCCAAGAAATAAAGGCGGCGACACTGCAGCCTCTGTTCATGGGGTGTTGAGCTTGAAATAGACATTGCTGGCCCGAAGAGGTCACGTTACTCTCGCCATGAATGAGAACTTGCGAAAAGCATGCTGAGACTAGACTAGCCAAGGCAAGCCTTCAAAAAAAAAAAAAAACACAGCAGGTACGGAATTAGTTGAGCATGGCGGTTCCGCCTTGACCTTTAATCTTGCTAGAGCGTTTCTTAGTTGCTATTAACGCCATCCTGCTCCGGTAAGTGACAGCAATGAAATGCTGATCATAATGCACATTCGCAGCAAACATGCCCTACCAGAAGCGAAACTTTCTTGATGCTTGGATTACTTTGCCTCAGTTTCATTCACAACCTCAACATGTTATATACATATTTTGCTTTACATCAACAGGGGTACTTTACGTGTAAATTATTCCTGTAATGCCTAAATGCAGTTCCATATCTAAGAAGAATTCTGGGCACGGAGAGGGCATTTGTGAAAAACAATAAAATGTCATTTCTGTAAAAACCTAATTAGAACAGTAATTAATGAATTAGTAAATGATTTTCTAAACTATCCGCGACTGAAACTTTGCTTTAGTGCACAAGAATGTCGCTGCATGCGGGGAGTTTAGTTTCCCTTGCTTAAGTAAGAATTGTGAGGTATCAAACTCACCGTAACAAAGATATGTTTTAAATTACAGGGTTACCTTTTTTGAAAACGTATTTCTTTTACTTAGCCTTTTATTGTGGTTTTATATGTTAAAAAACTGGTGACAATATGTTGATTATGCTGCGAGCAGTCAAGCCTTGCATTTGGGGACAAAAACCTATAAAAAGACCTACAATGTTTTTCTGCTTCGGTACGCCACCAAAGATGTACGCAAGCGTTGGGGCAAGGCAGCCCTAGTGCTTGCGCATTTTTATCTAAAACTCTATAAACAACCAGTTTGTCACGTAGGTGAGGTTGCTTAATTAGTGGCACATAAGTATATGTTAAACCTCAATATAACGTAAGTATTTAACTTTTCATAACTTCTTGTCCGTAGAACGTCATGTGTTTGGAACCTCAATATAACGAATTGCACTTGTACACAATTTCAATATGTGTCACGATATTTCGCTGCTGCCACGAAGGAACGCCGAGACAATGAATGGAGACTTCCAGAGACGCAGATGGTCATATGGTTGAATTACAGACGGCTGCTTGCAAACGCACCTCTCTATCTGCACACAGCATGTCCAAGAGCAACCGTCGAAGCGGAGCAGCGTCGCATTCCGTATAAAGTCAGAGTGCGATAAGATCCTATCATACCCTGCATGCTGTATGCACTATGTGCAAGGGAAAGTGTGCAAGGGTGCCTGAAAAGGATGGTAGCTTGATCAGTGCTGCCTTCCTGTGCGAGCAAGGGGAAAACGGCGGCACTAGCTCGCGGTAACGGGCGATCAAGCGCACGCACGAGGGGACAGGTTGCCGCTCTCATATTCTAGCACGACATCGCGTGGCCATCGGCTCGGCTGTATATGCAGCCTGCTTGCACTGTTGAGGAGTAATCTGCCGCGTGTGCAAAGAGTTGCTGCGCAGGGGTGGTACGTTGCATCCTGCCCGCTCGCTTCCCATGTGTTTTAGTACTGGAGGTTGCGTAATCTCGTGTTTCGGAGACGCGTTGAAGCGAGATGCGGATGAAGCATTTGCTCCCCACTGCCTGTGCTTTTTGTGATAGCGCCATCCTGCTGCGGGTGACACTATGAGCCGTGGTGTCAGAGTGGACTTGAAAGTGTGGCTGGCCTCACTTTGTACTGCTAACATGAGGATGTCAACGCGGCATGAGATTGTACCTTTTGTCCCTTGCCTACTCTCAAATTCGACAAAATGTTTTTCTTTCCCTAATTTAAGTTTGATTTTTCCGATTGACCAGTAATTCTCAAACTATTGTGGCCCTTCCGTGTAAGAAAAATCATCGGTGATAATCGGGGATCGTACTTATTTGCATGAAAGATCGAATTTCATTATGATGACATTTCGATATAGCAAAGCAAATTGCCGATTTTACTGACTTTGTTATGTTGACGTTTAACTGCAAACTTATCAGGTTTTGTCAAAACAATCTGCAGTCAGTTTTCCCATAGCAGCCTGCATAAATGGGCCATGCTCTTCTCATGTGCCATGCGACTACTAACTGGCTTATGAACTTCAATGTTGCCAATTGCTTAATGATGCTCTTATTTCTTGGTTCCCAGATCACTGCCCTGCGACAACGTTGCCCACTGTCGGACTACAGGTGAGGCTGCAGACATTCCTGTGGAAGTGCTGATAAGTGTTAACGGGAATGGTGGCACATTTCTCTGCAGAATTTGAGGATGTATTTCTCAAAATTTGTGCGAGGTGCAGATGGATAGATGCGACCTCAGTTACTTGTTAGATTCAGTTCCGCTGTTGGGACATGTGCCTTGAAGTGAATCGTTGCCCTGTTAATTAGTGAAACAGTGTTAATTAGCTACCATCACACTGCAATTTGCTGTGTGAGTTATAGCCGCTTAATTAATTAATCTAGTTGATCTGACAGGATTGTGCTATCTGCCGTAAAATATTTCTAAAAACTCCTTTTCCGCTTAAAGAGATAACTTGGTGTGTATGTAATAATTACAGAATACTGGAAACGTAGGCACAAACAGCTGTACTGGTGGTGACATCTTGTGGTGTTGTTTGACCAGTGTGCTTGGAACTCTTATTGAAATGAACGAATATGTTCTGCTCAGCTGCTGATGTAAATGTGGTTGGCTAATTCAGAGGGGTTAACTTCCCAAAGCAACGCTGGGGCTGTAAGAGATGCCGTAGCGAAGGGCTCCAGATTAATTTTGTCCGTGTGGGTTCTCCAATTCGCACTTAAGTCTAAGTACATGAGCATTCTTGCATTTCACCTTCATCAGAATGTGACTTCCATGGCTGGAAACCAAACGTGACCTCATCCTCGGCACCACAGCACTGTAGCCAAGTCACCACGATGGGTACTGGCATGTGTGGTCGAGAGCAGCAACGTCATCTTTATGAGTTTATCATTATTATTAATTTTTTTCTTTCGTGACACGAGCATCGAGTGACACATGTTTCTTGCACAGCACTTCCGGTTCACCTCCTGAGACGACTGGGGACAAAATTCAAAATAAATCAGGAAAAATAAATATAAAAAAACTAGTAAAGTGCGAAATTCGTGTGTTTCATTATAGATATGATATCAGAGCATAAGTTTAGTTACAGGTAGAGTTACTGAAGTGTTTTGAATAATTAGAATTAATTAGAAATCACTGATTACCACACACAAAAGCACAGAATCGTAGCCTTTAGAGACCCGCCACGTGAGCACGACTGGCAACATTCCTGGAAACCCGGAAGTAGAAAGCGGGAGTAATGACGTCACACGCAAGAAAGTGGCACAATATTTAACTGGCTAATTAATGGAAAACAGTTGCCTGGCATGGACTGAAGATCTGCCTAGCAGATCGGATGTGACCTAACTCCCTCCTCTCTCACTTCTCCTCTCCCAGCGTCCACCTGCTCACTCGCTTGCTCGCAATAGCTGTGCAATCGCAATCATTAATGCTCTGACGTCAGCACCGGAGAGGGCGAGTAAGGTGTGCTTCATGTGCCGCTTCCTAGGAGGCTATGCCCCACCAGGTGGCGTGTGCTGTTTCCTCCTCGCCCTCTTTCACTCCTCACCCGCATATCGTGCCAGGGAAAACACATTCACTTGTTTAACCTACAGAACACCAACGCCGAGGTGCGAGTGCCACTAAGAGACACCTAAGTCAAAGATTGGGGTTGCCTACCATTATTTTGATAAGGAGACTCGTGCACCTAAAGAAAAAAAAAGAAAGAAAAGAATTTAACGCATCTGGAAACTCGTGCAGCTAAAAGAAAAGAAAAAAATTTGATGCATCGGGTTGAACATGGCTCAATAGAATGTCGCCATCAGTGTTACTCTTCCCACCTACATCTCCGACTCATTCCTGTATTTCGTTAATGGTAATGTCTGTCGCCATCGCCTCCATCAGTAATCTCCATATAGTATATCTATGCATCATTATCAGCATCGCCAATTGCTTTCATTGCCCAGGTGTGGAAGGCCGCGTTGGTGATGTCGGACTTTTTGCTGCACCGCGGCAGGGAGCTCTTGCAGGGAAAAGGGGTCGTCGAACTGGGAAGTGGCGTCGGACTGTGCGGCATTGTGGCCGCCGCGTTCGCTGACTACGTCTTCTGTTCTGGTGCGTGTCTGCGAGGCATGCTTGCATGTAGAATCCCTTTGTGATGATAACAGCGCAAATTTTTATGACTGGGGGTAAAAAAAGCCTGTTTGTGTGTAAGCTGCTTTCATGTTTCCATAAGCTGTGAGGTGCTTGTTCTTAGCATAATTGGCTTTCATTAGGTTACATGATTACTGCTAGAATGACTGAACACTACATCGTCATTTTGTCCCTATTTTTTCAGATTTCAAGCACTAATCTATGCCGTTTCATAAGATGTGAAGCATGCTTTACTATGCAGAAGACACTTGAGTAGAAAATGAGGATAAAACAGCACATTTCATTTTTTAAGTTGAGGCTTGTTATTATTATTTTTTAAAAGGCAACACATTTCACTTTTGGGCAATCAATATTTAATTCAGTGATAATGTTTAACGTCCAAAAGCAACACAGTGGTTGTCTATGAGAGATGCCGTATTGAAAGGTTCTGGATTAAATTCAAAGTTCTTAAAAGGAACAGTAAAAGAAACACAAAGTCAGTTTAATCTGATAAATTATTAAATGTATTTTTTATCCTTGCAGAAATACATTGACCGTTAGAAGTTAAAGTGAAGGCCAGTGTTTCATTTTTTTTTCCGCGCTAGAACTACAGCGCTGATTTGTCAGACGTGTGACCCCATGTAATTCAAGGTACCTTTTCATATCTAGGCCGTTGTGCGCAGTGAAAGTTATTGAATCTTGCTAGGTACAGTCCTTGGCTTATTCAGACTGCAATATACATAGCCCATCTTCACAAAGAAAAAAGAAATTAACTGGACCCAAGCAGATGCCATCACAATGTGTGGCATCATGGCAAGCTGGTGTGGGAACTTCAAGGTGGCATCACCGTTTGTCTTTCATTTTTGTGTCTTTCACGGTTTCCTAAGTTTCTTCTTGTGTTAACAGTCACTTTTCTCATGTTGTAGATGGGTAATTTATTGATACAGCTCAAATTATTTGTTTCTTGAGTGTTTCTTTAATGTCCAGCTGAAGCTTCGTACGCGAGAGTTTTTTGCGTTCTACTCCCACCAGAATGCGGACACTGCAGTCAGGATTAGAACTCCCAGCCTCGTGCTGAGCATCCGAAAGCCACAGTAACTGAGCAGAGTGGTATGAAAACATTCGTGCAGGTACTCACTAATCAAAAGAAACACTCATTAATTTCTGTTTTCTTTGCAAAATAATATACCAGAGGCGACAGGTTAAAGGAGTGCTGTCATGGTAATTTTCACTAGTCATACTTTCTCTCTCTCTCTCTTTTGCATTTTAAATGTGCATCCCTCTCAACCTTAATAGAAAAACATCGGCAGGCGTCAGAGCACCCTAAATAATGTACTATGTTTCTTGTTTCTACAAAGCAGTTTCGGTATCTAGGAGATGGATGGTTGAGTCTGGAAATCTGGGTGCATCGGCTAACTCTGTTTGTGCAAGCACAGCCAGAATAAATGTGCGCAGCAGTCTTCTTCATTTCTTTTGTGAACAGTATCACGATTCCTAGTCCTATTGAATGAATGAATATTTGATGTTTAATGGCGCAAGGGCCAGATGTGGCCAAAGAGCGCCAGTAGTCCTATTGTTACATGGTGTTAGCAAAACATTTCGCTGTGTCTTGACGTCACGATGACGTCGATGATGCCGTGGTCGGCGTTTCGAGAGCCACTTCACTATGAAACTGTTGTGTCTTTCCAATTTTTCCAGCTATCATTTAACACTGCTTTAACACTGTTTTGGATGGATGGTCCGTATTTCGATACCTGGCGACTGTGTTTGAATCCCTAATGTTGTTCTCCAGATGCCTGGGATGAAGTTCTACATCTGTGTCAAAGAAACCTGGACCAGAACGAAGACTTCTATGACGCTCTCGACGTGAAGCAGTGCCCTACGAGGGTAAGGTGTTTGGATTGGACAAAAGGGCCGCCACAAATGCAAACTCCAGAAGGTGCTTTTGCCTGGTCTGCGGAAGACTTGGACGACTTTGAGAAAACGGGAATCTTTCTGGCCGCTGACGGTACGTCATCATCCTATTCGAGTTTGTTGAAAGAATTGTCACGATTACCAGGAGCCCACTAATACCATACGTACTCATGCAAGACCCGCACTTTTGTTTTCCGGAACCTTGGCAGGTTGTGGCTGTTAGACTGGTTAGGCTTCTGGATCTCCTCTAAAACCATAGACGACGTTGTGAATTATGTACGGTATAATATAGAAAAAAAAAAGAACCGACTGCACACTGTGCGTACATTTATTCAACATTCAGCACCACTGATCAAGTACCTCCTTGTCCTTCATTGCTCCCACTCTTGATATCGCTCTAGTTGTTACCAGAGCTTGCTAGCTACTTCATCGGTTCACTCCCTCCCAAGTATATGGTCATCCTCAGTACCACCCATGCTGTTAGATACACCAGCAACCTTAATACATTTAGCAATGGTATCAACTGATGCCAAATGCCATGCGTTCAAAATCTAACTTCTGCTTCAATATATATATACACAAACATATATATATTCTCCAGATTTGGGAATTTTAAAACAAAGGGTGCGTATCTTAAATGAGTAAACACGGAAATCACGATTGGAAGCACTTGAAGTGCAGATCACTGTACAGTCCAACTTCGTTTAGTAATTAAAATGCCTTCATTGTATCCTGTATTCAATTTAGCATAGGTACTGGTATTGGTGGAAAAAAAATAATAAATTTTGAGAATAGCTCTTCTCGCGATCAGACATTTTTGCTTCCCGAATATAGCTGAATATTTATATTTCAAGCTTTCATGTGAACAAATATTCACTTCACTGGAACCGATATTGTCTCGGAACTTGAATTTTTCGGTTTCACTGTGGCAGTAGACTACTCCCTGAAGTGAACTATGACAAGCCAAATTTCATATTTACTTCGTATATATCCAGTAATTTCGTATGTCAAGGTTCAGCGGTATTTGTTGTGGTAGCTACCTCCAGTTCATGCATTTATCTCCATTCTTCTTGCGGTCACTCGCAGTGGGGCTCATCTGTTCTGGTTGCAGTGGTGTACGATGACCACCTGACCGACTGCCTCTTCGAACTGCTGCTCAAGACCGTCACCAGGGGTAACCAGACGGTCTACATTTCCCTGGAAAAGAGGTTAGGCTCTGTCACCTACGTGTGCTGTGGCTCTCGCGCTTTCTTGCCGACTACGAGGTGATGGGCTCGATCCCTGCACGTACTTACGACAGAAGAATGCAAGAAGGCTCATCTGCTGAGGTTTTGAGGCACATTAATGGAATTCTCAGGGGGTCACGAGTTTCTCCAGAGACTTCCACTATGGCATCTCTCAAAGCACAGGTTTTGCTTCGCAACGTTAAACCTTGTCAGTCTTATATGTGCTGTTGCATTGGTGAATGGCTGTGTTGGAAGCCACTGAATCAAGCACACTGTTGCTTTTAGTAATGTGGTAATACTCTGTCAACGAAATGTAGGGCTTTAACATAGTTAACCTTACCACCTAGGTACCTTACCCCGACATCCCTGCTCCTATTCTTTTCCAGCAGAGGACAAATATAGTCCAAAGCTAAAGCATGGATTTAAAAAAAACATAAGACATTGTCTCTTAGCAAACCACCTTGTCAAAAGTCGGTCAGAGGCTGATTGACTGAGCACTATATGTGGCTCTGAGCAGGTCCACATGCTAATCTTGACCTGTATTTTTGAAACAATATATTTCTTTTATCCTCGTCTTATCGTCCATGGATATGAGTGGCTGGTCTTGGCGATGACGGTGACTCAGTGACATGCCAGCAAATTAGAAGTGGCAAAAAGAGTGCAGAATGTAATGAGGTGTTAGAAAATACGGCTTGAACTGTAATGAATAGGTGAGCCTTTAGTTTTTTTCTTTTGTGAACTCTAAGGAAAGCACAGCATCTTAATGGCATTTAAAAGCCTGTACATATCATGTCATCATATTTTGATGGTATCATCCTATGCAATGTCCCTGTAAGCCACAGGTACTATGGTTTATTTATTAAAGCATGCAACACACGAAGCAGCATTCAACATAAGATTTTTTTTAACTTTCTGTTTAAGCAGAGATGTAGTTGAAGTAAGGGTAACGACTTTGTTGTTTCAGACTGTACACAAGAGTACAAATAATATTTCACTCTCTCTCTCTTTTTCCCAGGGTGAATTTTACTCTAGAGGACCTTGATGCTGCGAGTCCATCTCACATCCACTTCGTGCAGTGGTTGAAAAAATTGGAAGAGCTTGGCTGGAAAGTTTGCGTCGTCAACCTTTCGAGCGTGCCGCAGTACTTTGGCAGCTACAGCAGAGACTCGTATTTGGTGAGACTTGCGAGACTTTTTTGCCACAGTGATCCATTATCAGAAATAATGCAAGAGCACATTAGACATGTTAGATATCTTTTCCCGTGGGTGTAGTACCGAAGCTTTGAGTTTTAACAATCGTCAATCTGTTTACCCACTGCAGAACAAAGGCTTCCCCTAGCACATTCTGTGTTGCGGCAGATGACCCCATCCCCATTTCTGCACATTTCCTCATTTGATCACACCGCCTAAGTTCTGCTCTCCTTGGCTGTGTTTCTTATTCATTGGCGCCCATTCTGTTGCTGTACTAGAACATTAGCTAGTCGCTCTACATATTATGTGGCCTTCCCAACCACACTTCTTGATCTTGTATTGTATATCAGGGACTGCTGTCTAGTCCATACTGCCATTTCTCCCTCCTATTAAAACCTACCATTTTCCATGCCGTCACTTATTTCTTGAATCACATTAGTTTCCAACCTCTCGTTTTGGGCTTTGAGCATTCTTAGTGCACCCGTCATGGTATAGCTTAGTGGCCTTGGTGTTCTGCTGCTTCGCTTGAGGTTGTGGGTTCGATCCCAGTGACGGAAGGTGCATTTTATACGGGCGCAAAATGCAAAAACACTCTTGTACCATGCATCGGTTGCACGTAGAAAAATCCCAGGTGGTCTCAATTAATCCAGAGTCTCCCACTACACCGTGCCTCATATTTGGATTGTGGCACACAGAAGCCTGCAAATTGATTTTTAATTCCCAAGACAAAAATGTGTTGCATTTGTTCTACGAGTGACAGACAGATGAACTGACATTGATGCCACGAATGTAAGTGTTGTGGAAACATGAAAGGGAACATAATGCTCATGTTCAGTGCCCGCAGTCAAGAATGTTTTTTTTTTTGCCGAAATTGTGAAAGGTGCGACGATATAACAGTGAGATTCAAGCTTGAATGTCTGCAGTAATCATTATTTTAACAAATTTGATAGCATTAATCATAATATCCTATTTTCTAAGCTCGAAGCAATTGGCATTTGCGGTCCTGCCCTTTGGCTACTAAAAAGCTACTTAAATAACCGGGTTCAAGTTGTTTCTGTTTCCAGTGCTTATTCTCGACACCGAACTACTAACATCGGTGTGCCTCAGGGCTCCATCCTGGGGCCACTTCCGTTTTTAGTTTATATTAATGATTTACCTAATCGTCTTTCTTCGACAAAATGCATTCTGCACGCTGATGATAGCACAATATTCACTTTTCATAAAGATATCTCATCTCTGGTTAATAAACTAAATGCTGACTTAGAAAACATTCTAAGGTGGTGTAATGTTAACATGTTATCTATTAATGCAACTAAGACTAAGTTTGTTGTATTCTCTTCACATCAGCGAAACAGCTTCCATTCCACCTATCAGTCTTGGTCCCCACTGCCTTCATCCAAGTTCATGTTCATCTTTCCTTGGCATTCTACTTGATTCTAATCTGAAATATCACAATCATATTGCTCACATAAAAAAGAAGATAGCTTATAACATATGCATCTTATTTAAAGCACGCCCTTACTTCACACGTACCACATTGCTCTCACTTTACCACTCTTTCATCCACTCTCACATTTCTTATGGTATCATATGTTGACGAAACACCTATAATATGTACTCATATTACGTCTTTACAAACAATTCAGAACCGAGCCATCAGAATAATTACCTACAGTTCACGCTTTTCTAATGCCACTTCCTTACTACACGAGAATAACATCCTTACTATTTCTGGGCTCACTAAATACAACCTAGATATTTTTTTCTACAGATTTCTACATAACGAGCTACCATCGATCACATTTTCACCATCTAACCTGACAACTAATAGTGCCACCAGATTCACGTTGAATAACAATTTTCTTTTACCACAAATCCGCACTTACTACGGCAAACAAACTGTGGAATTCACTTCCATGTCAGTACGGAATACTCTTCCTCTCATTAAGAAAAATACAAGATCTTTACACCAATTTAAAAGGGAACTCAAAATGCATTTATTATTGACAAACTAATGAGAAAATTTACTGTAACCGTTTCTTGTCCATTCTATTTTTTTCTTTATTGTTTGTTTTTGTTCTTGTAAATAAACTACTGGTATTTTCTTCACATACAATTCTTTATGTTACCGTGAGATAAGTTAAACCTTGTTATTATTTGTAATGAATTCTGTATTTTGCTCTGTTAACGTTCATTTCCTGTTCTTTGTATACCTTATTATATGCTACTGTTGCTTTAAGATGTCAATTATCATAACTATTCTTGTACAGGAGGTCCCGATACAGTCTTTGACTATAGGACCTCCTCCTGCATACTAAATACTTGTAATTCGACCCAACTTCTAACAATAATATCTGATTATGATTCTGAAATTAGGCATCCCCTTTTTATGTCAGAGCTCAGTGTGGTGGGAAACTTCGTTACATATGCAGTAAATTTTCTTCCGACTTTCGTACTCTTCGTCATCCTTTCACGTGTGAGAAATGTACGGTAGAGTGTTTACAACATTGAAATTATTTGTCAGTGCTCCTTCAAATTGCGGACTTTTGCATTTTTGTTTTCAGGAACTGTGGGAGCTGAGACCATGCTGACTATCAAGAAAAGATCCTGAGAGCTCCACTCGGCCCATGAGCACACGGCAGGGTCAATGCACTCCCGAGCATTGCATTTTCAGTTGCTATTTGGAGCTGCTTTCAAACAACTTTCCACCCATGGCAGTATATTACGTCAGTTGTTCAGAGCTTCTGTACTGTCGTAGAAAAGATGTAAACAAGAACAAGTCAGGACTAACCAAAATGTGTTTTTTACTGGCTTCACTATTTTCTGTGATGCAAGTGTGATTTTGGTTTTGCTTGTATGCTGCTCTGCATAACGTGTTATGCGGAGCAGCACCACTCGATGCCACAACACACCTTTGCTATTGAGTTTGCCGCCGATTACGCCTATTTTCATAGTTTTCGGAGCTTGCTTTGGTTAATACAATTTTTGGATGATATGTTTTATTTTCCGGTTCCCGTGAAGATTGTATCAACGAGAGACTCCATTGTATGTGTACGAGCACTATTTATTAAAATGCAACAACTCAAGCTCGGCTGTGCAGTTTTAATCGAGCGTTAACTGTACTGGTGGGCTGCCCAAGTTGGAGGAGACGACGACAAGGTCTGGTGTTCACTATGCGTCGGTCTCTATCATACTGTTATGAGCCAGTTATTCTGCAGATGTAAAGAATGTTGAAGGGGCTTTATTTACACTGTTTACAAACAGACACCAAAGCGGTGCCACAACAACAAAGATGGCGGACTGCTGGACACCACCTTGTCCCTATTTCTTGCCTGCTATACAATTCAACATCTTCTACATCCGCAGACTAACTAGCTCATAACAATGTTTCCGCTTTCTTCGCTTAATTGTTGTACAATGTGCAAGTAAACATTAATGAAGATGCATTATGGGCGAATGAGCGCTTTTTATGGAGACGTCATACTGAGAAAGAGTGTACTCGTGCAGCCGTGATTACGTTTTAGGCCAAGGCTTGTTTGAAAGAAGCCAAACAACCAACATCCCAGCATTTTTGTGGTAACACAATGCACATTAGGAAACATACACAGGCAACGGTGCCGTGCATCCTTCTTGCTAATGTTATAAGAAACTCCACGCCTTTGATCGACACACTGCAAAGCCAGACTCTTGAGCGTTTCGTTTGTGATTGTACAGTGATGGCTGCAGTGTCGAACAATAAATAAAAAAAAACCAAGAAACAAGCAATGTGGTCTTTACCTTGTTCGTCTGTTTTTGTTTTCAAGAACGCATTGGTGAAGGAAATTATGTAGTGAAACAATTTCTCTTTCTTAAGGCACTCATTTTTGTGTACCAAGGCTCATAAAGTTTGATGCACTTCTTGCAATCCATATTCACGTGAAATTAGTCCTATGATAGAATTCGAATGTGGAGGCATAGATTCTTTTTTTTTTTTTCTACGAGCAGCACATTACAAAGGCAGTAACAGGCAGCGACTTTCACAAAATTGACCTGGCAAATTTTTGTTGAACCGTTGACTACTTCTTTTGTGGTTATTTGTACCCATGTTGGATGAAAGTCTTAACAGAGATTTCTTGGCAACATAATTTGGTACCAAGGAGAAATAAGACCGATTCTGACAGCCAACGATACCTACATTAACCATATCATTGTGTATGACATGCAACATATTATTTGGATGCCAATATCATGAACAGTTGCAGTAACAAGGTCACATTAGCACACAGCATACAGTCAGATCCCAATATAACAAATCACGCGGGACCACCGAAAATTATTTATTCTGAAAGGTCGTTATAGTGAAGGTCCCAAAATTAACCATGTCGCCTATCAACCCACCCATCAGTCCATAAGTTGTCACTGGTTGAACTATCCACGAAAATGTTACTGTTGACTCTTGGCCCACACTTGCTATTTTCATAGATTCCACTGCCATGCA
This sequence comes from Dermacentor andersoni, assembly GCF_023375885.2. Taxonomy (NCBI): domain Eukaryota; kingdom Metazoa; phylum Arthropoda; class Arachnida; order Ixodida; family Ixodidae; genus Dermacentor; species Dermacentor andersoni. Next base: position 133,261,185 of record NC_092821.1, read on the forward strand.
CTACTGAAGCGCCATGTAATAAGAATGGCGTCAGATGCTGATGCTGAGAAAACTACTGACAAAAAGAAAGCTCCACGTCTTCCAAAAGCGTAATATTTCTTTTTGTTCACTTGTTATTCACATTCCTTGCCGTGGACACCGCAACTGTCTCACTCGAGGCAGACACGTGAACTATTTCAAAGCGCAAGCGCGCTTAAACGACACCGTCCGGAAAGTGCAAAGTGCAACTGTGTGGCATCCTTGCGAGTACGGATGTTACATTTCTCCGCGCACGTAGCTAGTATAGCCACAGAAAGAACTGCACAAAAAAGGCGTGCGCAGAAAGAAGGAAGATACGCGCCTCCGTTGCTAAGCAACACTTGCCTGGGCAGACCATGCGCTTTTAAAACCCGATGCATCGTCGCCTCCACAATAGGTCCCCCCCCCCCCAAAATTATCTCCTGCATTTTTTTATTAAGCGACATGTCAGGCTTTCCAAACCCCTATAGTGCCTTGTCATGTGCCAGGCTACCTTTTCACCTGCCATGAAGAATACACGTAAATCTAAGAATCCTCAGATTTCGGAATCTAGTTCGTAGTACTGAGGCGTTGTTAACATGATACAGAAACTGAATCACAGTCGTTATTCTGAAGTTTGTAGTATTGAAATATTTTGACACTGAAACCATAAGAAGTCAGCAGGGGATTTCTGAAAAGTTCGTTACAGTGTTGTTCGTAGTAATGAAGTTTCACTGTACTGGTGTGGTCGTGGTTGAGATGAACACAACGTGGTTTTAAACATGTTTAATGCACCAAATAAGCAAAAAACAAACTATGAAAACACATTGCACAACCTGTCTTTGCACACCACAGCTGGGAGGCAGTTCTGGCAGATGTACGGTTCCAGCGCTTGGGAACTGTCCTTGTAAAAAAAAAAAAATAACAAACAAGAAAAAACAAAGCTGGACGCTCGTCTTCATGCCCCTCCCCCGCAGTTCAGCTGTCACAAGCATGTATCGACAAATTAATAACTTCCTGAGAAACTGATGGAGCAACGTGAACAGTCTTCACGTTTTCTATGTACTCTCTTTTTTTTTTTTTACGTCTTGTCCCATGGCAGTTGTCTTGCTGCAAGTTTCACCAAAACGTCTCTGCTCAGGTCTTGTGAAGGCTTAGGTGTGCTAAGCTGGACAGCAGATCTTGTACGTCATTGTCGACCTGCAAGCAAGAATGTAGGACTTATGGCTTAAAATAAATTGATACTGCAGTGCATCATGCGGTCCTACATCTCATTTATAGGCCATGTCACATTTAAGCTCACTGAGAGAATCGGGTCGTCTGCTGTTAACTGCAGATGAAGCTACTGGCAAATGAATGAATTTTTTTATTATTTCATGACTTCCTTCCTTGTTTGTAAACAAACAACGAAAGAAGTTATAACTTTAGATACACTAAGTTCTCATGAAATTAAGGTTCGTAATCAATTATGAAACAGTTAATGAACTGGCAAGTCTCATTTTTTGGTGGTAAAGGTTGGCTACATTTAATTTTAAGTGAGGCAAATGCTTCACTTGGCAAGTTTCAGAAACATTTAATGAGCCACAACGGCTCAAATGCAAAAACATACTTTGAAATCCGTAAGTCACGCTGACGTACTGGTACTAAGGTTGTGGCATGAAATAAAAACAAAAAGTGGGGAAGGGGAGGAACCACAACCTTTATTTTCTCGACTGCTAATCAACCTATTACCTCACAAATAAATAATGCTTTATCAATCCAAGCTCATTGAGCTGGGGCACGCATCTGACCAGATGCATGCTTGGGACCAGCCACGGCTGGAGCTACGGTTTTCTAGACTCATTCAACAGTGAGCAATGTCGACGCTGCCGCCATGAGCACCACTTCGCACGAAACTTGCGATCGGACGCGGCACGTGTCGTTCGCCACGTTGCCAATGTATTCCAGCTCGCTGTAACCTTACTGCAAACACAAACGGCGAGAGGTCACGGGAGCAACTTGCCTCCTGCCGCGTCTGGTGCAGGCGCAGTCTGGTGGAAAAGGCACCCAGCAGGTCGCTCTCCGCCGGCTTGCCACTCCGCTGGAGGTAGACTTGCAGCATTTCGATCACCTGCAACAAAATGGGAAGCGGTGGGGGATTTTGGCGACTGCACCCCTTTGAGGAGTTTCGCTGGAATGAAGATACGGCTCACGGTTTGGGAGACTTGCCCGAGCAACAGTTGCTGCCTTGACCTACAGCCGAGCCAAGACAACTGCAGGACAAACTGCTCTGCTCGCCAAGCCTTGCGTCAGTCTTTGTTCCTCGCTGCTATGGCCCGTACCATGCAAATCTGCGGCCCCTCGACACTGACTCACTTATTCTAAAGGACGAAGCACTCTGCTTCGTGTATCGCACGTTGCGGCCGAATCCGATGCCCTAATTTTATTCTTGGCCTATCTTTGGCCAGTTGCCACATTTCGTGATACACCGATTCTAAACACCCAAACCGGGATGGGATGCTGGCCCCTTTCTTGCCTGAATTGTTTCAATGAGGTGAAATTTTTATATTATACATGCACCTGAACAGCAAAAGGCAGGGGAAAAATAAAGAAAAATATCCTACTGCAGTTTTTGACAATGAATCGAAGGTTTTTCTCACGAACTGCCCAAAACTCGAGATGATGTAAGCAGCATGCGATTCTTCGAGCATCTTAACTCACAATCGTAATGAAGCGAAATATGGGCACAGATTAGTTGAAGACCATTTTTGTGCCACGTGAGGCAGGTGATACGCACCAGGCTCCAAAAAGCCAGGGTGCAGAGATCTAAACTCGGGCGTTGATGCAACGCATGGACATTTGTGAAATTTTGGGCAGAGCTATATTTGCCTGCAGCACAAGTCAGCAAATCACGTGTATGTAGTGAGAATCGCTGACACACACCGAATCATTGGACCAGAAAGGGTAAGCCAGGAAACGCCGAATTCTGACACCATGCATTTGTGACATCAGCAACCGGATGCCCAGACATGACGTGTGCGTGCTGCAGCTCATGATTACTTCCCTCTTCTGAGTGGAAGTGTTCCCAGAAAGCTATAGAAAGCAGTACCCCTTGCCGACATAGTACCTCTGCCGGACAGAGAGCCTTCATGTTTTATTCACAAGCAGTTTGTCGAGCCAACTGCTCTTTAAGTAACGATGTAATTAAACATCTTGTTTTTCATTCTACGTTGCTTTTCTCTGCACGGGGTTCCCTCTCCTCTGATCAACCTGACCAAGCTGCAGGCACATAGGTCAATGCTATAGGTGAATCCCTGGGACCGAGCATTACATCAGAACTACGCTGGAGAACTAAGCTGTTATGCTATTATTATTATTATTATTATTATTATTATTGTTGTTGTTGATTGTACAACTTGGACCACTGGATATGCGTTCGAACAGACGATGTGGGTCGCTCTATTATTATTATTATAGAACTGTGCTTTAGAACTATGCTATCCCGATAGAACTATGCTAATAGTGTTGCAAGGGTCTCCTTGGAATGCTATCTCACAATTGCTTCACAACTGGTGGAGTTGCAGTGTACCTCATGGAACCTTGGAGCTCTGGCCCCACACGCTAAGGTTAACCGGGCCCGTTTTGTGGCCTCTGTGATTACAATATCTTGCAACTAAAGATGGAAAGAAGGGAGGACGGGAGATGGCATTACATTCATGACTTCCTGCTTGACATTCTCCGATGACTTTGAGACGTCCACCTTCAGGACGCGCAGCTTGGACTGGGCCAGGTGCAGTGGTGTGCGACCCGAGTTGTCCAGCGAGTTCACGTCGGTTCCTGGTGCAAAAAAAAAAAAAAAGGAATTTAACTGTGAAACGTTACGCAACACCGTGCAAGAAGAATCCAGTGAAAGGCGCACTGGAGGACTTGACCTCTTTCTTACAGTAACAACCATATTTATCACAGGAAAAAGATTTCTTTGGTTTTTCCCCTCTCTTTGTGGCTGCTGCCGTCTTGTTGATTGTACAACTTGGACCACTGGATATGTGTTCGAACAGACGATGTGGGTCACTGTGTATGTGCAAATTGGCATGTGGCAATGTTTATGTGCTACTAGGCCCAAACAGACTAGCACACAGAGAGGCAAGAAAAAGGAGAAGTCAGCAACAGATGCAGCCGAGTGTCAAAAAAAGAAGTGAAGCGAACAGAATGAGACCAGGGCTTGCATTGAGAGAGGAGCTACACAGAAGTGAAGCTGGAGTGAAGGCATTTCTGTAAACACAAAGAAAAGAAAGGGGGAAAATACTTCGCTTATCACAATTTCCCACGTGTGCGTGTGGGATCTGCCGATTTTTCGTTTACTTCTACATTTCAATTTAAAAAACTCAGAGTTATTTAGCCCCGCACTTTTCTTGGCTTCATTGTCTGTTGGGTTCATGTGGTTATAGAGTTAAACCTCAATGAACAAGATTGCATCTGACATGAAAATTCCTTGCTTATGTCGGTTACTCATTATAATCATATATATTCATCACATGCTGATATCGGCGAGACATGCTTTAGATGTAGTATTTGGTTACATTCATATTCTCTATATCGAGGTTTGGCTCTACGACATCACAACTCAAACATTCAAATGGTGCACTAAGCTTGGGAGCTTTTATCGGCAATCTTTTCTCACAGCAGCACTGTTTGATAACCACTGCAAATAATGTATATTACTCGTACAATGACTGGATCTCTATATTTTGGGACAAAATATTTAAGAAAATATACACGGGTTTGATTCATGGCCACCATGAATCAAACCACTGACATCATAGCCAGTAGGCCACAGTTATGAGCAACCTTTATGCACTGGGCCCTAAAGTTTGCTGCATCTGTGTTTGTTGCTGCAACGAAGTTTAATACACCAGTCTCACAGGGTACTTTAGATTGCAATAGAGGCCAATCGGGATAGAATTTCTCGATCTCGATTGGCTCCCTTCCGCAGCCTGTGCAATGGAGCCGACCACAATTGAGAAATTGGATCCCGATCAAACTTGATTGCGATCTAAAGTGTCCTGTGTGACACCGGTATAACTTAAAGTCGGGGCAACACTTACCCGCTTTCAGCAGGTGCGTGATAACCTCTGTATGACTTGTGCAAACAGCTGAAACAAAAAGCAATGCAGCTTTCAAGCAAGAGAACAAAAAAAACTTTTTCTGAAGGGATGCCAAGTCAGTTTAGACCGGTAAAGTCTACTTTTGAAACTCCACCTGCATTTCATTGCCACAAAATTGCCAATTATTAAGAGGAAGTTTATCTTAGGAGCCTCCAACATGAATACATGAGAGGGAACGAATGGTTTTTCTCGGCAACCCTTATACCGATTTTGACGAGGTCCGTTGCATTTAAAGGCGCCCTGAACTGCCCCATGGACTTGGTGAAAAAACACAGTCCGGTGATAGCATACACTGCTGTGAACATCTCAGCCAAATTTTGCAGTCATGCATGGCGCATAGAGCTCGCAAGCAGTGCGTGAAGTCACCTTTCTCTAAAACACTCTCTTCAACAGAAGCCTGATGCTCACTTTTCTGGATGCTTTATTTCCTAATACAGGAGATACCCATACGCGGCTGCTATTGGCCAATAGCGACATCAGTCAAGAAGGCTGTTTGGATCAGTGCACCTCTTCCTACTATATTTATTGATGCAGTTTAATAAACAGGCTGAAGTAAGCGAAAATATTCTTTTGAATTTCGACAATAATTATGAACTTCTGGAATTAGCAGACCGTCCTCTGCTCACGCTCGGCAGCAGCCGGTCATGTAGGAATTAAACATTGGCACCCTGCTTATCAGTATTTTAGCCGATGGGGTTCACTAATTTCGACTAGTTTTAGACACTCAACTAGGCCCGAACCACGTGAAACTTAAGGTCAGACCACAGACACACTTGCCAGCGTACCCACTCTTGGCTGCTCCTGGTTAGACGCCTTGGCAGAGTTCATTTCATAATGATCGAGCTATTGATAACGCTTCAAAATGCGCAAGTTGGTGTGGCTACTATTCGTCAGCCAAGTTGATGCAGGACAAAGCCGGTCCACACCACACAGCACAGCCAGACTGGAGTATATGAGCATGAGCGCACACTCTAGCCCTGTTGTGCACAAAGGAAATGCGGCAGTTTCATGTAGCTGCGGTCCGCTACGTAGCATAGATAAATGCGGCCACCGCGGGGTGCCGTGACGAGTTCGCTGGCTGAATGCATTGCAGCTTGCTGAGGGCAACCGCGTTTGGCACGTTTGGCATGTTGTAGGCGCCAAGATCAGAAATAGTGTTTTCTTCATGAACATCCAAAATCAAACATTAACTGCACGCCTGGATGACGTTCAGTAGGCGGAGCATTGGGGGCATGTTCCGCTCCGCCGTAGCCTTCGGAGAGCAAATGATTGAAGGAGGAGTGGAAGCACCGCAAACGCCGTTGTTTGACTGCCAATAACTCTACTTCTGCTGCACGCATTGAAGAACATCTTGCGGCAAAGTATTTTTGAAAGAGTCTAATTTAACTTCGAATGCATTTCTCAACTTCGATAAGAAGTAGATCAGGGCTGCTTTAAAAGAAAACATTAAAATCTGGAAACTGTAGGAAGTTGATTTTCAATTTATGCTTTAATTCCTTTTTAACTCTTGAAGATTGCTTTCCTTCTCAAGTAATTCAAATCGGTTAATCAGTTGTCCCACGAGAGCATTTCTGCACTTTACATGCATTCTAGTAAGGAAATCAAAGCTGGCCGAAAGGCTAACATTTCCTCTTAATTAAGGTATTGGTCAATTATTATTAGTGAAAAGAAGCCGTCGAGGGACACCTTCTCATCGTCTGGTGCTACAGCAACTGGTGCATCGACATTGCTGGAGGAATGCTCGCCTGCTTCGAAAACTGCGTTTGGGCCGCCATTTCTTTCTCGCTCACACAGTGACTGTCACTAGCGAATCGACGCTCATTTTCAAAAGTGAACATTCGAAAACGGACATGTGCACGAAAAGCAAAGGGCAAGTCTCCTCTGTGTCCTACAGGGAGAAAGGGAGGCAATTATCTCAAAGGATCGATCGAGATACTGGTTGTATCGCATCAGACAGAACAAGTCATCAACGCTTGGTGCAATCCCCCACCGTGTCGGCAAATAATGAGACAGCAAAGCAAACCTCTGCCTTTGTCACTGGCTCGTTGACTACCCATGTTAGATGTTTCAGATATTGCACGGGTGTCATTTATTTTGGAGACCGTAAATGATGCGCCAGCACCTATTCCCACGTCTCTCTGTACTGCAGCAGGTTTGTGCAGTCTAGATTATATTCCAGGATGCATTTATTATCAACATTAGCAGAGACAGCACAGCTGCAGCACTTAGAAATGGGTATGACACGGCACAGTGTACGCGCAGCTTGCGGTTCGTGCGAACCCAACGTGGGTCACGAATGCGTGTCTTGGACTGCGGAGCACAGCAACACTTTTGCAATGCTGGCACAGTCTTTCACCCTTGAAAATTAATGCTTTGGTGTACACAGCTGCAAGGGATGATTGCAAAGCTTGCCAAACCAATACAACACTATTTAGGCTGCCTGGTGACCCGCTTCGTGACACGTTTTCCGACATGTTTCACAACATATAGCTGTCAACCTTCTAGGACTGCACAAGAACATGTGCCGTGAATGAGAAAGATTCCTAACTCTGCCAATTTAAAAAGCAGAGGCCTAGAGGTTGCCTGCTGACAAAGACACTAAGTATTCAATTTAGTATGGTTTGACTCCTTGCAGAGCTTCGCGACCCATTTTCATGAAGGTGTTTTGCATAAGAATAGTATTTAACCGAGCTCGTTGGTTCATAGCCAAGATGAGTATTGAACAGCTGAACTGAAAAATCGCAGAACTAAGGAAGATGGAGAAGGACATTACTGTACAGCAACGTCTGCCACCTCGCTTGTGGGAGGCATAGTATGATGGCTGGATCAACTTCGATCTCGTTTGTTTAATTGTTTTCCTTAGACGGTGCTGCATGTCAAGTCAGTCTCCAAATTTCTGTTTAGATCTACACTATTTTATTACTTCGCAATTACTCCGTGGTACTATGCAGTGCAACATGGCCACATGCTATTCTCCCAAACTCACCTGCGTACAGAAGCACTTACGCACGCCACTGTATAACAGGTGACACCGCCATGCGCCACTGTCCTGCTCTTCCACTCATTGCCACGACAGTAGTCCCATTTACAAACATGACCTTTCCACGCATTGTAATACACACCGAGAAGAGCTTAACTACAATAAGACATAACTAACGCATTTATACATAGGAGATCACAGTTGCGCTAAGAGGCGTACACATGATATTCAAGTGACAGCGGCAAGCAATGCGATGGGTCGACTCTGTCTCATTCGGGCGTTGATGCAACATCGTTGAAAGAGCTAGCGACAAATTTGCATTGTTGGCGGATTAAACAGAAGTGTGGCCATAAAAATTGCCAACATGCTGTGAGATAAAAGTTTTAACTTGAGTGTAGTAGTTCCTTTTTTACCACCATTACATATTACGCTTGAGCACAGTGAACAAAACGGTCTGAAATGCCAATGTGGTGCCATTTTTGGTGCCATTTGGTAGGAACAGATCAAAACGCTCTCATGGCTAGGTGGCATGTTAGGCCTAACAGCATCAAAATGCACAAGGAGGCTCAATAACGATGACAAAACATGAGACCCAGTGAAGTGTGACTTCGACATTTATTGCTGTCACACCAAAGAACAAATTTCAAGGGTGAATTCAGATCGAAGCAAGCAGCCTGGGTGCTACCATGTTATTATGCAATTACAGTAACCAGCAGAAGCCATGGATGGCACAGACTTCTGGGTTGACAGGCCAAATTTTCTGGGTGGCCAAAAACCAGCAATGTGACAGGTTGTAGTGACAGATCGCACTTCGCAACGACCAGACTTGTCGCTTGAATATAGGGCGCACATGATTTAGCATTCAGTAACAGCTAACTTGCATTCACCAGTTTGTGATCCCTTGGGGAGCTCCGATGCTACTACCAAAGTATGACAGCAGAATGTTACAGAATGCAGTTATACATGACATTCTGTGCTAATGTACTGTTGCCAATTCCTCTCTAAACTTCTAACTTCATGTTCAATTATATTTTTGTATTTGCAAATGTTCGACTGTAACATAATTTCCATCATAATGTTAAACAATCTGGTCAGTTGTCAATCCCTAAAAAAAATTAAGAAAGATGAAAGTGTTCTGCTTGGATCGCAGACTTTCTTCCCTGACTATTGCGAATCAATACAGGAAGCATGCAACTTGCAGCAGTTAAGAGCGCTTGGGACCATTCTGATGAACAATGGATCTTAATTACAACAGACTCGAAGATCATGTTCATTATATGGACTCTGCGCATGTAGATCAGGGTATGACTTCCTCGTGTGTTAACGCTTAAAGATGAACTGCCCCTATTACAGTGTTTACTTGATTCTAACGCAAACTATTTTTTCTATAAAAAATTTACTAAATAATTGCATGCTAGAATTGAGTATGAAAGCAAAACTGCCACAGAGACAAGCCATCGTCATTGGCATTTAAGACTGCTGTAATCCAGTGCAATACAATCACTGGCAACAGCCTTTAGAAGCTGCAAGAGCTGCTACGCCAGCTCCATAAGTTTGTCAGGCTACCGTCGTCTTTAAGGCATTTAAGAAATGCGGCATGGCCAGCACAAAATACGAGATGCTTTGGTAAGTAAACAGCCCAGGCCACCGCATTTTTCATTTCTTGGCCATGAAAATTAGGTGCCCGTTACAAACGAGGGCATGTTAAAATCGAGCACGCATGGTGCACAATTGCAGCTATTACACCGAGTTTATGAGGTTAATTAGCCAACAGTTCTCACCAAGGTGGAGTGGAGTGTTGCCAACGATGTCCCTCTGGTTTGGGTCGGCGCCGTGCTCTAGGAGCATTTTGACTGCAGAAAACATGAAGCGAGGTTTGGATCGTCAATGACTTGTAACATCACTACAGAATCCATGTGCACACAATGCATCCCCAAAGGCAGTGATCACACTTGCAAAGCGTTTTCTCAAGCTGTAGTGCCGATTTGATGGCACAACAATAACGATGGCTCGAGGATGATGAGGATGGCTTGGCGGCGACGGTGGTAAGGCAGAGAGAATGGTGGCACGGCGACCGGTTTCTTTTACTCCAGCAAACAAATGCCGCAGCTTGTTCTGTTACAATGCAAACTGATCGTGAAGGTAATGCACTGGGTAACCTTGGCTGATCCTGAATGCACTGCAAAGCCATGAGGAAATGAGAGTGGTAAGCTTGTCATTCACTCGTGCCATGAATGAGTGAGTGGCCGAGCGTGCAGAGCACTGGGCTATGGCACTACAGGACCATCACTCAAATGCCGCCATTGGACACACAGATTTAAAATGAAGCTTTCTTAACCAATCGTTTCCTACATTGACGACTGTAACTGCCACTGTCCCGCCGATTAGCTCGTACGCAGGACGGCACTCCTACAATGTACCGGCCATTATGTAGCCCCGTCTGTACTACCCCTAGGGATGTGTCGGTGGCCGGCGCTGTTGTCTGTGCAATAACACAATGAAACAAAGACAAGTTCCTCAATATCCGCGCTCAAGATGTGTCACAAACAGCACCACTGACCACTGTCCATGCAACAGAGCAACAGAAAGGTCAAGACAGCCACTTACTTATTTCCAGGTGACCCTTGCAAGCCGCAAAGTGCAAAGCAGTGCGGGAACGTTCGTCGGCAGCACACGGATTTACACCGGTTTCCAGGAGACGGCGCACTGCAGCATTCAAAAGAAATGAAGCTACATTACCCAAGAATGCAATGGCAAATATCATAGCAAATGCCACAGCTTTTCCTACAAAAATTATAAAGAAGTCAATCTGGTGCTTCAACCGTTCAGCTGAATCTCTCTGAATCTGTCTAATCTTGAGGCTTGTGGCTTCAAACGGCCTTGTGACATTCCTTATTGCAATGCCTTTCTTTTTAAGCAGGTGGTGTCTATAACATGGCAACCATGATGTGTTTCTGGCTCCTACTATTGTTTCCGATGCTAAATACAAGGCATGGCTTTTGTACCTGGAGGGAACCACCGCTTGGGGGTGTGATTTAGACAACACCGATTTCCCAAGATGGCAACGTATTATTAAGTCCCTGTGCATATGCATAAATAACTGCAAATAATTTCATTTATAAAGCAATATACATGTTGTTGGAAACGATCCTTGAGCAAAGTTCGCAAAGCCGTTTGAAGCCCAGAAGGACAAAGTTTAAGCAAGTCAATGTACCACTACCCACTCTGGCTGAACTGCCATACTTCCAGCCCCCATAGACACTAAGTACCAGAGTTCCATCTCGTAAATTTAGTGGGAAACTCTGTGCAAAAATGCAACACTGTAGCCAGCAAGAACCCAAGAATGCAGCAGCTTATACACCACTTGTTCAACTCAAGAATTTGCATAAGTGCTCCAGGCAAATATATTAGCTAATTTCAGTGATGTTGTAGCGGAGGCAAACTTCTTTCAATACCAGAAGGTCTCTAGCTGACTTCGTTTATTTAATATTATTACTATCCTTTATTTCTTGAAGCACAGTGGCAGAGAGGGACAGCTGTAGTAGGGTTTTGCAGGCGGGGCTTGAACTACATTCTGGATCCCTGCCAATTTTTTTTTTTCCTTACAGACAGTACCAATCTGGCTCAGTATGTTTATGATGTGAAATGTTTAAAAACCATAGTTAGAGCAAACAAATATCTCTAAACCTCGCATGGCAAATAACAGTTGTTTAATTACTATTCTGAAGCACCCACTTCACTCGTTAAGAACTTTGTCGAAAAGACTGCTTGGATTGTACTCTTCCTTCACTGATGCTATGCAAACTATATAGACCACCAGCACCCAAAACACAGCGCTCCACACTGTGCTTTTTCAGACCATGTAAACCAGATCCTGGTTTCTTCCCACACATTCTTTCCACAGCCGCCCTTTTACAGGTAGCAGACGACGCATCAGCATGCTGGGATTGCTAGCTTCCATGCAGGGCAAAAAATCTGGCTCAATAAAAGTGCCGTCGATAGAATGGCTACTGCCATCTATGTTGTGAAAGCTTACCTAGTGGGATCTGGTTTGTGATGGCTGCTATGCGTAGCTTGCGCTCACCTGAAACAAAGACAACAGCCGCTCAATGTTCAGTGGCACTCAGGCTTACAATGAAGCATGTGAGGGTCAGGATTTAATGCCTTGGGGCTGCAGACTTTCTTCCGAACTTTACGAGAATAAGATCAAATTTAACTATAACTGAAAAAAAAAAGAATAAAAAAAAAGTAAAGCAATGGTCTGACCTCCGTGAGATTGCAGACACTTTCACATCAACATAAGCAGTGTTCAAACATGGCAAGCCAAAAATCACCACAGGCGGGCATCGAACAAGAATGGCACTTATTTGGTATGTTCCCATGAAAAAGAAGGATACTGTCTGAGCAAAAATAAAATTTATCTTTTTTTAATGTTAACAAAGGAAGAGTACATTTCACTAAGCACAATTACATTCGAAACTCGTTATAATAAAGTCACATTTTATGAAGAAATACTTTCATTAATCTTGATATTCGTTATAAGTATATATATATGTTACATGCTGATATCAGTGATAAAACAGTTTAGATTCACTTCGTTACATCCGTGTTCTTTATACTGAGTTTCAACTGTATTACTACAATTTCTGCTTATTTTCATAATAGGGCTTCTAAAGCAGTCCTGCACAAATTTAGTAGTACCTAAAAAGACTTGCACAAGGCCTAGCTGGAATATATTTGACATGTACTATTGACATGCTGAAGGCTTAGTCGGTGCATACTTAATGCAGCTGTGCCTGCATGCACCAGGTATACAACACTGCAGACACGAAGCCTTTGCAGGGAGATTATTGAAAGGTACTGAACAATATACCACACAAACAGGAACGGATACAAGTTTGTGGCAGGTCACAGCTATGCTTCAGTCATTCAATACCAATCTGCTATCGTTCACGGGAGATAATAAAACTTAAGGGCATTTGTTCCCGCAAGAATTGGTGTGAAAGAATGAGGGTGGCGGTGTCTAGCATGGATATGTTTTGTGACAACATTATGGAATAAACGGTCGAGAGAGTAACGCTTGCCCCTGTCTGTTTATTTATTATTTGTTTTCTGTGGCACAACTGTGTTTGTGCTTGCTTGCTATGTTTCGTAATGCCACCAGAGTGCTCCTAAGTGACCAGTCGAACTGCACCCCCAAGACGGAGCAATGGAGTGACCCCTTCCCATCTCACCGATGATGTTCCTGAAGGCGGAGCAGTTGCCTGGTAAGTGACGCCACCTGTAGGCACGCCTGTGCTGCATGCGTATCTTGCCGAGCCAAGCACGCGGCGAAGACGAGCCACTGTCTTCCATGGTGCCATGACCGTGCAGCGAGGCCGATGACTCCGTTGCCATGGTGCCAAGGCACTGCACGGCCAAGGGCTGGACGCTGCGGAAGAAAGGAGCGGACGGCTCGCCTACTTCTTCATCCTGCGGCTCGACCTGGTCCTGCAAGCAACACAATCAGACCGCTGGTGAAGAAGGCCTAACCCTTTCTTAGCTGGCTGTCACAGTTTCGTGAGGTAGTATCTGTTCTGGTTGAAATTTTGGAACGGGATGCTCGACATGACTGACATGGCATTTCTGACTGTTCATATTTTTTTTTTTTTCATTAAATTGAGGTCCAGAGCCTCTAAAAGCCCTAGAAAACCTATTGACAAGTGTCAGGATGCCTTAAATAGTAACTGTTCATTTCTTGTTTCTACTGTATTGCGTACATCACTTTGTTATTTTGCTGGTGGCTGTTTTTCACCAGATTATAACTGTTTTTGAGTTATCATTCGGCACAAGATGCACCTGCTGTCGCATTCCACAGCAAAAAAGCCTTGCCTAAGCAGACTGCTTGTGCAATGCGAGTTCTCAAATTTAAGTCCTCAGTACGCTCTCAAACGTAAGCAACCATGAGCAATTATTCTGAAACGTGCTGCATTACATGCATAGACGGCAGATCGACTTGATTCGTGGGTTCAAAATTACAACCGATGGCAGTGCCCACTGCCCAATGCATTTTTACCATACGGGGAACAATGAAAAAGTAATAATAATAATGATAAAATGTGCACTGTAGGCAACTTAACCCTTTGTTGACGAATGTTGCCTGCAGGGAACATACCAAAAAAAAGTTTTTTTTCTTGCAGAGTTTCTGTACCGAGTACAAACTTCCTGGCTAAATGCCTTCAGCCAACACTGAATGACTAGGCAGCGAGCATCATTTGTTGGTTTAGAGTGGGAACACATGGCGAGGAGTAGATAGTTTGACACGCGACTCGCTTTCTTTTGAAAGCGCGTGCAGTGAAGGCTGACCGATGCAAGCTCTCTGGTGTCACACACGTGATGTAAAGACAATGAAATGTGAACCTATGGTTCACATAGGACAAGAGATGTTCATACAAATTCCAAAACGAAGCTAAAGGTGACTCGGCGTCAAGCCCAGTTTTCTGCCTGGCGTTTGCCTCCTATTGCTGAAAAAAGTTTCTGCAATATATTTTTCTTTTCATTGATTATGCTTATTCTATATGTATTTTGCATGTTTATATAGAAAATGACTTTTTGTTCGAGTACTTATACGGGCCATTATTAAAGGGTTAATGAATGGATTATCTGCGGTCGTGCACCTTTCTTGTCCATTCCCAACGAATCATCCCGTGCTGCCACATAATTTTCATTTTAGTGTACTTGATGCCAGAAACGCTTAATGTCGTGCAGTGTGTTTGGAGGCAAAATTGTAGTTTTCTCAAAATACAGCGGCGCACCGACTGCAGGATCCAACACACCGTAGAACCACCTTGTCCATGGGCAACTAAAGATGCACTCATCGGCCACATTTATGTTGCACAGCCCTTTTATTAAAGTTTGGGGCAATCTTGACTGGAACACCAACGCATTTATTTATAACGTGGGGTCTAATGAGGGGGGGGGGGGGGGGGGTAGAAGAAAGCTAAGGAAGTGGTGCACAGGAGCAATGAAAAAACTAGAAATTTGTGCAGTATTTGTAATTGCACGTATCTAAAATGCTGCTGGGATCATAGTGTTCAGCCTGTCTTAATTCCTCACTTCTGCTGGAAAGGTGTTTTGTGTAGCTATTTGCTTCTTTGGTACTTCGAGAGCATGCATTTTCACACCGACATATCTCTCATCACTACTCATAAAACTTTTTTTTTCAGGTACCCTAAACAACAAGATATTTCAAACACAATTAACACAGGTTCAAACACAGGTTAACAACAAAATATTTCAAACACAATTTGGGGAGACAGGCAATATAGAACACCGTAGTACAGATCACCGAATACAACAAGAAAAAAAATGAAATAAAAAGAAAGAAATGCATACATGATGGAGAAAAAAAATACACTCGGTACGAAGCATGTGGATGCACTTACAATGCATCAATAAAGGCACAAAATTCTGTTTTTACTCGACATGCGTATTTAAACTGTGCTTCAAATGACTTACAAATGAGTCACGATCATGTATAGAAGCAATCTTTTGGCAGCTTGTTTCAGTGATAAATAGCAATAAAGAGCGGTGATTGTCGAAGGAGATTCGTATGCGCAAACATGACGCACTTTGAAGGGATGGTCGAGGCAGGGGAAAATTCCTTGCGAGGTTTGATATGGGATGCTGTAAAGGACGACGGGGTATGACACAATCTGTGGAAGTGGGAAAGCAGTGCTAACAGTCAGCGTTTTTCTAGAGAGGGTAATTGGAGAGACTTTTTGATAGCTGTGATGCTGGATGTTCTAGAATAGGTTTCAGTGATGAAACGTGCTGCTTTACTTTGTAAAGATTCAAGCTTGTTTATTAAGTATGTCTGATTTGGATTCCATATTATGGAATCCAAAGTTGACATAGTTGACTGATTTACTAAATACAAGTTTCGCCTAATGAATCCAAGTATTTTATTTGCTTTAGAAATTATTTCATCAATGTGATCATTCCTTGTAAGGTTTGAAGTTAAATGGACGCCCAAATATTTTAACGTAGACACATTCTCTATGCGCATGTTGTTCGTCAAATATGAACTAATAAATATGAACTTCATCAACCGATGGGCAAGAAGTACTTTGTGATTAGGCTGACCACCAAACTGATCAACATATACGTAGTACAATTAAAGACACCAATAAAATTGTGATGCGTTACCATTGAAAAGCCACTGATCTAGAGTGCTACTATACTAATGCAATAAAGTTGCGCAGCTAACGAGGGAGAATTAGAGAGAGAGAGTGTGTGTGTTTCGCATCAGCAAACGCTACAATAAACGTGAAGGGCTTATGTAGTGATTTACAACCGTGAAATAAACTTCCAAATTTCGATGGGCAACTAACATTTGGGACGCAAAAGCAAGAGAAAAGGAGAGAGAAACGTGCGATCTCTTCTGTATTACAAAGCCAAGCGAGCACGCAATGGATCGCGTTAAAAAGAAAAACAAATTGAAGCCGATCGGTGGACAATTTACATGAAGCACAACACCTGGCTGCTTACATAACGCGCAGGCGCGAGCACAGTTGACCGTGCCCAGCGCTCTGGCGGAGCGGCACGTTACCAGCTTAGAAATGGTTCTAGATGATTGGCGCCACGATCTTACGTTGTCGGCGTTCAGCCTTGGCGGAGAACCGACCGACATCGATGTGCTGCCGTTGCTTTCGCTTCCAGTCTCAATGCCAGAATCGGTGCCGGACATTTTGGCGTCCTCCCCTCAGCCAGGACGACCGCGCCAGAAGCTTCGCGTAGCTTTGCTTATACGGTGGATTTTCTCAGATGAACGACCGCCAGCTGCAAAGCGACACTTTTTCCCACACAAACGCACGAGGATGCGACCACCGTTTGCGACCTCACATCGTGCGACAACACCACGGCAGACCACGGTTGTTCCCAACCAAACACACACACAAACAACGCACAGGGAATCCAACGGGGTGCGTTCCGTTGTGTGTCAGAAATGAAATATCCACGCTCGTAAGGCGCCCATTCAAGTGGTGGTAGCTACAGGGTGACGGAGTAGCGCTTTAAAGCTTTAAAAGGCAGTGACTAGGCTTTATTGCGAGTATAAACAGACTTCAATTGCAATAATAAAGCCTGATTATTTATATTACATAGCAATTTAATTTTATAGTAAAGCTTCAAAATCATATTAAAAACGGTATCGCGCGATCTTGAGGCTCTGTCGGAACGCTCCGTGACGATCTTTCGAATACACTATTCAGAGCAATATGATTGTAACCACTGCGTCACTGTGAGAATATAAATATATTTATTAACTTAAACTAAAAAGTTATAATAATGTCATTTATTACATTGTACATGTTTATGGTAATCTATGGTATTTGTTAACGTACTTTGCGTCCTAGCTTGAAGTCATTTGCAAAATCCAAGCGTTGGCAAAATCGAGCGCGTTGTCTTTAATATAATGTATGGGAAAATACTAGCACGTTATAACAGACTTCTGAAGTCCCATACACCGTCATGCAGCATAGGCAAGTAAAGCAAAATACCGATATTGCGATTTCACTTTGAAAGCCTTCCGCCATGCCTTCCGCCAAGGCATTGCTTCTTCATGAACTTCAATATGGTAGAGCTAAACTAAATCATACTTCACTCTAAGCGCTTGAAACGTTGCATGCTTCTCTCTTCTGACATTAAATTACCTTTCTTTTCATTTTTTTTAATACATTCACCACGCTTGCCACGGTGATTCGCTTGCGAGCTCCGTCACAGATTTCGGTTACTGTGTATCGCGTGCGGTCCATCATGGAAAAGCTCGGCGCGGCGTGTTGGACGCCGAGGCGCAAGGTTTCGTGATAGCGTGGACGGTTTAGCTTCGTGCGATGTTCTCCTGACACTGAGTTACCGTTTTTTCCGACACACATTATGTAGTGTCCTACCCCACGTCCCATAGGATGACTACCTTTACAATAACGTAAATCTTAAAGGCTATGCGTTTGCTGGTTGAATGCGGCGGAAGCAATTGTAAAGAACGGAAATACGTCATATTATCGCTTGCGCCACCAACGCATGTGAGCAAGTAGCCGAAATTTTGGCCAGCGTAGGCGGCGTAGGTGCTGCCATCTGGTTAAGTAAAGGGAAACTACGGTGTGACATGTCAAATAACCGAAACAACGTCCTCGTGGTCTTTTAGTTATGAGTTGTTGTTGTCAGAGTAGCTGTCACTTGTCACTCACTCTGTGGATGTCACGTTGACAGGCATCGGTTGGGTACATCACGTGTCCGTAATTAATCTAGGTAATAATATCCACACGGAAAGGCGATTCGCCCGAGGTGTTCGTAGCGGAACCGGTGTACACGAATTGCGAAAAAATAACACGAGTTGTCGAACGTCAACAAATTCATGAAATTGTTGACGCTTGAAACGGTGCTCACTTTGCCCACCGAAGACAATAGTTGTGGTGGCAAATGCAACTGTGGTGAATAAATGGCGATGTGTGTTGCCGTGGTTATCACCGCAGCCGTGGTCTAGTGGTTAGGGCGTCCACCTCGGCTGCGGTAGGTGGTTCGTTCGAAACCCACCGCCGGAGACCCAACCGGTCAAGAAAAACGGGTACAGACGTGGACCCTGGCCAGGCGCCCGGCTTTCCTTCTAGGGTGTGCGTCTGGGGGAGGCCTCGCAAACCCCGCCTCCTGGGCTGTAACACACTCTTATAGCCCAATAGTTTCGAACGGTTCCAACCTGAAAAGGTGGTACTTTCTCGATACGTCTGTGAATCACAGGTCGATCAATACGCCCGTGGTACTGTGATGATAAGTCTCACAGGTAAACACCGGCTGTCACAGGCTTGTTCTGTGATGCTGCTTCCCCACCTTCGGGTGGTCGTACGTTCGTGCCCTCGCATCGTCGAGCGCCGTACTCACAGGATTTCTCCGAAAATCCTGACCGATCATTGCTGTCTCGGCGTAGACCATTGCAGTGTCTGCAAGGGCTGTCTGACAGAAAAAAAAAAAAAAAAAACTGGGTGTGGCCGTGACTGTGGCGGGGGTTGCGGTCAATATCGCCCGCGAGGCTTCTTTTGGAAAAAATAAAAAAACGCTTTTTAAATGGCCAGCGAATGCGGTAAAACATAGGACATCGCCACAATGTGAATGAAGTTTTCAACAGATACTGTTTCAGTGGCTATTCCAGCGTGGACCTCGAAGTTCACCACACATCGAACAACGATTGTATTGTCGGGGGGAAGCGGCGAACTTTTTTGTCTCCAATGCTGATCCATATTGTTTGTTTACTAATAATTTGCGGCCTTTGTTCTTTTTCTTTTCTGGCTTTTCTGTAAATATTTGATCCGTGCTTGAATCTGTACGCCCACTCTGCGAAAACACTTCCTGGGATTGCAGTATCAATAAATAAATAAATTCAGCAGCGGCACGTTACTTTACAGCTGTAAATTAAGAATGCGCGATTGCGTTTGTAGGCACGCAAGCCCACGGCCAGCCGGCCTAACCACGTCATAGCGTTCTTCCTCTATAATTTATAGTATTGTAATTTGCTATGGTGCTGAAAACCTCGCAGGTCGAGAGCTGGTTCTTCATTCTATGGTCGAGAGTTGCAAGGCCGCGATCACGGCGGCATGCAATAAAATAGCCAGCCTGGCATAGGCATCTCATAGTCTGGCATAGAGTGTGCTGCCATCTGGGTATGCAACTGAGAACTTCGCCTACGGCCAACCATGTCGTCTGAGCGCCAAGTTGGTTCTTCATTCTATGTGAGCGCTAGCCACACTACGCCACACCAAAGAACACTGCTCGCAAACTTCGAGTATACTATCATAAATTAACATACCGTGACACGTGGTGTGAGCGAATATAATTGACCGGCCGTTATCTGGTGTCCGTGCGATTTATTTTACTTCTTGTAGCGCCTGCTTCGCCGCCTTTTCATGTGCCTAGGTGCATTGCGAACGAAAGTTGTCGTTTGTTCCGATGGAAATCACACATTACGACTCGTTTTACGCGACCGCACATCAGTGTAACGCGACCACACGTCATTTTTGCTTCGACGCGGTTAAATGCGGGAATAGAGCGCCCGCATCCTCACCGAAGCCGTGGTCTAACGGTTAGGGCGTCCGACTCGGCTTCGGGAGGTGGTTCGTTCGAAACCCACCGCCGGATACCCACCGGTAAAATTGGGCACAGGCGTACCCCGGCCAGGCGCCCGGCTTCTACAGGGTGTGCGCCTGGGAGAGGCCTCGCAAACCCCGCTGCGCCCCTCCTCCCCTCGGGGTTGGATCGGCAAAACCCTGTTTCGAACAAAACCTCAGCCTGCAAAGGTGGTTCGTGTTACGTGGTTTTCCACGGGTTCGAAAAAGTCACTGCGTCGCATTCGTGCGCGAGAGTTTCTCACAAAGCTTACAAAGCGCGTCGTCACTGACGTCTCACAAACCAGAAGATATCACCGCAAGTCTACAAGTCCTGAGCAGTTTCGCACTGTAATGGCTGAACGACAAGCAATGAAGAAAAAAAAAAAAATGGGTGTGGCCGCGACAGTGGCGGGGGTTGCGGTCAATTCGCCCGCGGGGCTTCTTTTTTCTGTACTCGTACGCATTTTCTTTTTTTTTTCGTTCGTCGTTCATCAACGCGCGTGCGTAAATTGCCATTACGGGCAGGAGTGAGTATTTGTATGTGTATTCTTTAACGCGAACTCTTGTGGACTTTGCTGACCGTCACTCCACTGAAGTTAAATTAACACGATCGATAGCAAATCCGACGTCGGCGTCGACCGCCGTTTCGGGAATAATCATTCCGAACCACGCAGGCACTCCGTGTAGTGCAAATAAGTTACTGAAACAATTAATTTTCTCAAAGTAAAATGCGTCAGAAGAATTGGAAAGTACGCCTTACACACGACCTACAGACGTACATGATAGCGTGGGAATGTAATTTGAAAATATGCGATAAAACGTAATTGCTGCCGTTTGAGGTCTGCCTTAGCAGGAGCGGCGAGGCCCCCTCTACTCGCACACCGCTCACAAAAAAAAAAAAAAAAAAAAAAAACCAACCCCACAAAGCTCGTCTTCGTGCATAGTGTTCGCCTCCAGTGCTTCCCGGTAAACATTACAGTTGCATAAGCTACAGTTGCCGGGACGCGTGAGAATAAGCGCTCAGAGTCAGAGAACTTTGAATGCTATCACGTTCCGCTCTAAAGGCGAAGCTTTAACGTCCTCCAAATGTTGCGTGTGAGGTTGACCATACAATAATTCAACGGAGTTATTCCATGGAACGACGAATTGTACCGGCATATATATATATTTGCTACAATAAACATTTGCTGTGAAGTCCCTTAATAAAGCTAAGCTTTCTTTTATTATGCCTGCATCATACGGCACCGCGGAATCCACCCATAAATGAAAAATTGGCAACCTCTGACTTTTTATCTTTCTTGCCAATGAAGCACCATTCAATTAATACTACGTACGTTATACGCAGGCTTGTTTGCAATCGTACAGGATACGAGACATATGTCATAAGGGCGGATATACCATCACGAAACACGTTTAGTCGCGCGCAATATATATTAAACACGGTCGCTCTGCATCCATAACTTCTATGTTAATTCAACCGGACGGCAATGATCGTTGACAATGAGGTTTCTTAGGATTAACAATCATCGGTCGTTTATTATTATTATTTTCGGTGTGGCAAGGGGTGGCTGTAAATTTGCAGGAAGCGTCATGATCGAACTGCAGGCCTTCAGTGCTTTAGCATAGAATAAACAAACATGAGTTGCCTGGTCGAGTAGCACGCTGCACCACAGAATAAAGAACCAACTTTGGTGCACAATGGCTGTACATCGCAGAGGCCGTAAAGAGGCCGACGACTGCTGCGACACCTCTCGGTCATACAAGCAGTAATATTGTATTTAGCGCCAGCTGAGAAAAGCCACAGCAACTTAAGCACCAAATTTTTGTATGGCCTTCAAGATTTTTATATAGATGATGCCGCGTAGTTCTCAGAGGTCACACTCTCTGCGGTCCTGGTTGTTACTTTGTAAACGAGATGCCGCCACGTTCTTCAAGCTCGCCAAGCTCGCCGCGTTGTTGCCGTTGGCGGTAGTGTCGGATTGAACGAGTTTCATCCAGTGCCTCCTCTGTCTCTTCGGACTTCCAACTTTAGTCCTTATTCTATGGTTCTGTGATTCCTGGTTCCCTGTTTTGAATGATTGGGCTTGCTGCTGAACCACGCAAGCATCATGGAAAACTTGCGGAAGTATTACACAGTGATATATGCCCAGTGTTTTTCCCCTTGCAACAAGTACCTCGTGGCAGCGAGTAGTTACGGGGAGATTGCGGTCTTCGTAGCGTCCAACTTCTTGTCCGGCGATGACGAGGAATATTCCAGGGAGCCCTTCTACAAGTTCGCGGCGCACTCGGGCAGTATTTTCGCCCTGGTCATGTGCGACCACTTCTTGATCAGCGGAGCCAGCGGAGAGATATTTGCCTGGAACTGGGACAAGCTGAAGAGGAGGTCGGCCGAGAAGTGCTGGGCCCTCAGCATACCGCAGGGGGAAAGCATCGTCCAACCCGAAGTAAACGCCCTGGTTCTCTCCGGTAAAGACTCGGAGCAGAGGCTTCTCATCGCCGGCTGCGGAGACAACAAAATTTACGTCTGGGACATCGAGACGAGGGTGCTGCTGTCGACGCTCGCGAGACACACGGACTACGTTCACGACCTCGCTCTGGCGTCGAACAACACCCAGCTGTACTCTGCGGGCGAGGACGGTGCCGTCCTCTGCTGGGACGTGCGAAGCCTTCATCGGGAGGTTTTCCACATAGAACCGTTCAAGCAGGAGGAACTCCAGCGCCCGCGTTTCGGCAAGTGGATTGGCTGCGTCGCGCTGGACGCCGGCGACGAATGGCTCCTGTGTGGCGGCGGCCCCAACCTGTGCATCTGGCACGTCCCCACGTCGTCGCCTGCGACGCCGCTGACCGATCTCGCGAGGCCCGCGCACGTGGCCCACTTCTACGACGACATGGTGGTCGCAGGTGGTGGCGAGCCGAACCTCTACCACTGGGACTTCAGCGGTCAGCTCAAGGCGAAGATCGACACGTCGGCGTCGAGCTTGTACAGCGTCGTCTTTCACCTCGATCCCCCTCACAAGGGACTCTGTGCGGCAGGTTCGAGCTGCAAAATCGAAGTGTGCACAAATTTTCTCTACCGGGACTTCTCTTTGCACTTCTAGTGTCACAGCCTCATCTCTCATGTCCTCACCATTAAACACCTCATTGTCAAAAAAGAAAAGCAAAGGAAACGTTGAGTCTTGGCCCCGTGGTCAGAGCGGTCCAAGCCGACTGCAAGAGGTCGTTGGTTTGGCACCCATGGCTGCCAGCAAACATATCCAGTGTTTGAAGGCAGGGTCTTCTTTGGCAACTTCAGGTCGATTTGGGGTTCGTGGGATCTGGACATCTGGCCACTTTCGTCTCAAAATTAGATGATTTGAGGTGCACGTAGGATGAAAAACGTGTCAAAATGAAGCTTGGAACAAAAAAAGATGCGCCGAGTTAGCGTAGAGCTATGTATGGAACAGTAATATTGTGTAATTAGCGCGAAAAGGCTGAAGTGAAACCTAGAAGCACTCATTCAAATTGTGCATGCCTAAAATCACAAGTGTGGCTTTATTCTATGAAAAACGTGGGCCAATTCCTGCTTCACGTTGTAGGCCTCAGTTTCAAGCGTCATAATTCTGGTAGTATGCCACTGACAGCTGCAACACACCAGTTAACAGAAATAGCATGTACCTGCAAGGGAGTATTAACCAGGAATTGCAGTGATGAACACATGTAATAATCTCATTTTACCACTAACTTGATAGCAAAGATTTTCAACATCCATAAAGCGACTGAAAAGTGAAAAGACTAGTTTGTGATGGGAGCCTCAATGGAAAAAAAAAGGAAAAGTGCACTATTGTTGAGGAAATGGTCGAATTGTGACGTCAACTGCCCTGAAGATTCTATGTAGTTGTGCCTTACCAGGCAAGACCCAGGCTGCTTCTGCCTAAAGATAAGATAGCGGTAGCATCCGAGAGGCTAAGTCCGATTAGCAATTCAGAACCATGCCATAGGCAAAAGAGGAGAGTGTTCCAAATATAAATCCTTGCACAAACTTTGACAATGTGAACCCACACCTGCCTACGTAAAGTTATAATTGTGGAATTGAGCACTGTAGAAGTCTCGTTGACACCTTGCACTGTCCTGATGAACATTTCAGGGGCACACCAAATGTTTGTAATCTGGTGCAATTAAGGATGCATTTTTTTTCTTTTGTCTTCTCTCTTTAAAATTACTTTTCCAATGTGTTGACCCACTATTGGGAGGAGATAGTTACAGAATGTGTTTCAGGCAGGGGTGCTAACGTCATAGTTAAAACTGCACAAACTGCTTCTAGAGGAGTTGCACACCTCTCATGACTGCAAAGATATAATAGCCATACAGGTACAGTGCAACTCCTTAATGATATCAGAGGGACTGTTTTGACTCGGCAGCATGTCATCTCGTGAAACGAACCTAACATTTAACAACTGGTGCATACGGTCTGCTCAGTTCTGGATACATTATATGATCCCATTCATTACTGCGATACTGCTGTGCGCAACAACACAGGTGCGACTAATATAACCTGCCGACAACCAAGACAGCTCAGGGGTACAATCGCTTTTCATGTCGCTTCTCTCTGCTGTCTGGTAAGATGCGAATGTGAAACCCCCCTCATTTCTTAAATAGGAAGGCTGTATTTATGAAATTTGATGTGACCTCCGTTGTAATGCATATCTGATTTTCATTGCAAGAAACAAAAAATGACTGTGTTTTTATTGTGAGAGAGGAAGTATAATAACAATTGTTTCTTGGAAAAATGTTTATGGCATCTGAGGAACAGCGGACCAGATATAACTCATCATTGCTGCCAGATGCCTCTTATCACTTCTTAACAGTGCTTAGCATTTGATCTTTGATGCCGTACATGTCATTTGAGATAACACATTTCTTGGACATTTTGCAAAATATGGCAGCCTAATGGACTTACAAAGGGGGCATAGGCAATGACGCAATGCCTAAAGCTGGAACTGGTGTGTGGCTTAGTTTCGATTACAGCAATCTTTAATGCCAATGACGATAACATGTCACCGTTGCAGTGTTTATTTCATACTCTATTGTAACGCTCATATTATTTTTAAGTGTGTGCTTGATTAAAGTAAATATAGTGGGTGCTGAAACCAACATCTCCAAGTTTGTAGACAAAGTAACCATTCCCTCAGTTATGTGAATGATGGAGCACAATCAAGTTTTCCTCCCCCTATTTCGATGGGGGCGAAATGCGAAAACACCTGTGTGCTTAGATTTAGGTGCATGTTAAAGAACCCCAGGTGGTCAAAATTTCAGGAGTTTTCCACTAAGGCGTGCCTCATAACCAGAAAGTGGTTTTGGCACGTAAAACCCCATAATTTTTTTACCCCTATTTCCCATCTCAATATGGTAAACACTGAATATTATGGGCCCATATTAAGTTTCGCTTGCAGTTTAGTGCTACAGTTGGGTTAATGACATTCTTACCTTTCGTGTTCCTGTTCTTGCAGAACTATTGTAACAAAGTTATAAATTACCAGCTAAGAGATATTTAATGCAATGTGTATATGCGTATTAATTAATGTTGCATGCTTTCGTGGTATGGAAAACTGAATTTATTCATACAGCAAACGACCAGAATAATTTCACCAAAATTGAAGCGAATTTCTTTATTAAAACTTCTTTCTGGGCGAGTTGGTGCATACTTGACATGAAAACTGTTTACAGCGCAAACACATGCAACCACAAATTATAAGGGACAGGACACAATTTCAATTTATGTCACATATTTTTTCCCTGAAATCTGCACATTTCATACTTTCGTTTCGTTTGCTTGCAAATTTTACCATAGCCACTACTTCATAATCGATCCTACTGTGGCTCCCTACTAAGGTTGCAGAATGAACAGAATAAGGTACAGCTGGTCAAACATTGTCACAACCAAGTTGCATCTGATGCAGAAATACACTCGTTTAATCCAATATTCATTATAAGCACGTATTTGTTACCCATTGATATCGTGGAGTGGAAAGCGGTGTAGATCAGAGAGCAATTGGGGATCGCCGACATTCTAGTTGACATTAGAAGGACAAAAATGGAGCTTGGTTGGACGTGTAATACGTAGGGAAGCAGCGGGGCCACTGTTCCATTAAAGCTGCAGAATAGATGCCAATGGGAGGGAAGCATAGTTGGGCACGGCTGAAGATTAGATGGCAGCACAAGATTTGGAAATTTGCAGGCACAACTTGGTATCCTGCATAATGCAGGATTGGATTCGTATTTATAAGTGTTCTTCTTTTCCTATGCCATAACGCAGCCTTCCTTGAAACAACAAAATAATTAAAGGTAGGCTGAAATGATGACGACAATATCAATGATAAAATTTTGATGTTAACTTCGTTACGTGTAATAATTCATTATATTCTTTATATCCATATTTGTTACATCAAGGTTCAACTTAATAGAATGCAACCAATTTTAACAAACGTATTTAGAGGAAGGTTTCGTCAGGCGTGTCATGCGACGCATAGAGCTAACCATGCATTGGTTGCAGCAGATTAGGTGATATTGTGACACTCAAAAATTTGTGGTCTGCAGGTACAGAATGGAGTCGGCTAATGTAACAGGTGTAATAGGAGATTGCTGGGAGTGGCCTCAGTCATGCAATGGGCATAAGTAAAGAATGCTGATCGTCATGAGCAGCTGGTAGAGAAAAAGATTTGCCATAACTTCATACACATCTTAGCAACACCATGCAGTGAACAAGATGCACTGTGCATGATTCTTAGCTCCTGCGAAATGGTCCTGCATAAGTTAGTGCATCTAGACACGAGAGAAAAAAAAATACAGTCAAAGATTCAGATTGTAAAAATTGCTCTGTACGGCTGGGCAAACGCGCGATAAAGACTGAGTTGACAATGTGGAGGCATGTAGATATATGCTATCCTGACCCAGTCATATGGTCCTCAGGGATGATACCAAGACCATGAACAGATCTTTATCCCTTCTGTCATAATGCAGGTAAGTGAGCTAACTGAGTCATATACTTGAGAGCCTACAGCAAAGTTAAGAACAAAAGAAACCTTGCGTTTTGTTTAATTTATTGTGTGGTTGATTCCAAAATTTACTACCACTTGCCACAAAAAGGTAGCAGCGAAGCTACGCTTCTCACAGGCCTTGAGCCCCTGCTTCATAGCTCAAGTTGATGCATCATGTGTATAATCACCACCGTTGCATGTGTCAATGATTTGTTACATGTGCCACTTGTGGTCTGTAGCCACTGAGAGATAGTCCACAACACGAATGTTAGGAGGAAGCTTTAGCTCATGCTTTCTCTTTTCATCATGTGAAATGACATCATGAAGGTGTTATTGCTAAGGTATGCTAAGGCAACAGTTGAACCGATTCGAATGGAATCTATTTATCTTGAAAGAAAGTCAGTTCATAAGAAGTAAAAGTATATATATATATATATATATATATATATATATATATATATATATATATATATATAAAATGAATGAAATCTAAAGGCATTAGCACAATTTATCTGCTTCCACCACTCGAACCAAATCAAATTTATTTTCCTTTGACAGGAGCTAGGGGCCAGGATTAAAAGCTGCAGTGGAATTGACTAAAGGTCCTGACACATTTATATGGCAACATAAAGCACTATAGACAACAAAACAAAATAACAACCAAAGATAAAGATAAAATTGTGTTCAAATAGATTGAAGGACATGGCGATGCAAAAAATAAGAGAAATTCGTTTGACTTGTTTTCAGACCAGTTCAGCACCCACCTAATGTGAGGCGTCTCTGCATTTCACGTGCATTTGAATTGGTGAATGCCCAAGCTATACGTGTTGAACGATTGCAGTGTGTGCTGTTGTGAAGTAAGACGCAGTGACATATATGATATGAACTGCCATAGTGTGTACATGCATGAGTATGCTTCTCGAAAGGAGCTTAAACTATATCCGTGTCATATCAACGTTAGGGTCCATCTAGTTTTATTTCTTTTCCTTTGTTCTTTCATGTTTGTCCCAATTAACAGGCCCAATTGAGAGACCAGTTGGGTCCACCTGTGTTCAAACAACCACTTGGTCCAATTGGGCCTGCAGAATATTTCTAATGGGTGTCCCAAAACACAAGTGGAAATATGCAATTCATTCGAATCGGAAATTTCCAACTTGTTTGAGATACTTTTTTTTTTTACTGGAATGCATATCACAACATAACTTTTGGCAAAGGCTAGCACAGTGTTTACGAATATGTAATGTAACCACCCAAGTGTGTTTACTGTTGCAGTTTGCTCAAGGTACTATTGCCCATTTCATAGAGATTGCGGGCCAACATGCAATGTACCAATTGATTTCCTCTTATCAATGGTACACAATACTCTTGTGAAAAGGTAATTGCACCTCTTGAATAAGGGCACGACCTTATGGCACGTGCAATAACACCACTTAAGCTGGATCCTTGAAGAGGCGGACATTGCTCGCAGGACTACATGCAATGACCTAACCAGCAAGGTTCCATTAATCATATTCCTTTAGTAATTTAGGGCAGATGTTGCGATTTCAGAGTTGAGGCTGGTTTGTGCTTGAGGCGTGTCCATTTAGAATGGGTTCAAAGTCTGCGTGGCGCACTAATTTTGAGATATATGTCTATGAAACCACACTAAAATGCTTCGGCATTCCACTTGCATTCCTGAAAAGCCTCTTTTGCTCACTGCAGAGCAAAGGTATGTGGAATGCTGACTGACACTGCAAATTTTCGAGACTGGCACCAAGTTGAAGTAAAGGTTGATTTTAGTCACACCACAATTGATGCAGAAAGGCTCAAACTATAAAAGTGAACAAACTTTACTTGATGGCTCTTAAGCTATACAAAACACCTGTATAAACTTGTCTCACTGCAACATTGAAGTGCCTTCTGGCAATCGGGGTCTCGACCATGTAAGGGGTAAGGAGTGACGCATTCAGCAGCAAGACTTGAAGCAGCTCGAGAATTCGAAGCAAGAAAATGTAATAACATTTGAGAAAATATGGCACTTACAAAATTTCAGCATAGCACACATCCTGAAGGTAGCACAATGCTCAGAGATGTCATACGAGACAACAGAAAAAATATGGCACATACAAAATGATTTTGGCGCAGCACATATTTTACTTATGACAGCAGCACAAGGCTCAGCAGTGATACATGATACAGTATAAGAAATTTGGCACATATAAAGAGATTTTGTCATAGCACATATTATGCAAAGTATTATTCAAAAAGATGTTTTGAATATCATGTACATATATGCCACATTTTTAAACAAAAATGTCTGTATACCACTTTGATAAGTTACTATGCGGGACTGTGGAAATGATATACACGCACTCTAGCGGTGCTATTGATTAGATATTTCTCTCTTTCATTTGTGTTTGAATTTGCCTGGCCATTGATTTATGCTTTGCTATGCGAGTGGTTTGGTATTGCTTTCCTGTAATAACAATTAAGAAAGCTGATTATCTCAAAATGGTAGCGCAACCATCCTGAAAAGGTGTTCGTCCCAGCTGAGTCCAAACCCGGGCAAGGACAAATATTTCTTGAACTGGCAAACTTTCTTTCTGAAAAACCTGTACAGGTTTCCTTTGCAGTTTCGTGCTACTCTCAGATGAACAATTTTTTTCCCATGTCGTGACCTCCATTTTACAGCAACAGCAGTTAACTGGACCCGAATCTTGGTTTGCTGTGTCTTCAAGTCTTTTCTACTATGCCATTGTCATCAGATTGCTGTTCACTTCTATATTTATTTATTTATTATTTCAAAAGACCCCTAAAGGCCCTCACAGCGAGGGTATTACATAGGAGGGGGGGGGAGCAAGAATTACATGACAGGTTAGAGAAAATGAGTAAGCAACAAAAATCAAAATGTGGTAGAACAACAACACTCAATGAGTATATTGAAAAGAAAAACACAGCATAATAAACAGCAAAAAAAATAATCAAACACATTATGGTGAATGGAGCACAACTATAATAAACATCTACGCATCGCTTTCTTTTTTTAGAAGTTCATGAAAATTAGTTGCATTCGTTTCAGTTGCAATTGCAGGAGGCAGCCGGTTCCGCTCAAATAATGGTTTTGCGTAGGAATGATTTTGCAAAAGTTGAAGTGCAGCAAGTGATATGTTTGGTCACGACGAGGAAAGACGGCTGAAGGTGAGTGAAAGAAGTTGTCCTGAAGGAACGGATGATAAAAAATTTTGTGAAAAAAGAGTTAATTGAGCAAGTTTGTGACGATGGGAAGGGTTATCAAGACCCACATTAGCTTTTAACAGCGTGACACTAGTGAAACGCGAGTGATTTGAAAAAATGAAACGAGAAGCATGGTTCTGCAGGGATTTGATGTTATCACTAATATAGGCTTGACCCGGGTCCCATATGGCTGAAGCATACTCAATTTTAGGTCGGATGAAAGTAATAAAAGCAAGTTTATTCACCTGCGCAGGAGCACGTTGAAGGTTATGTTTTAAGAGGCCAAGAGAACGGTCAGAAGCTGCTATAATCAAATCAGTGTGGTAGTTTCAGGTTAAGTCAGACTGAAGCTGAACTCTTAGATATTTGTTAGTGGAAATTGCCTCAACTGTTATGTCATTGAGGGTGTATGTGGTTGGGATCTGGTAAGAATCTATAGTAAAGGAGACAAGCTTTGACTTAGATCAACCAAACCATATGCTGAAGAAGAACTAGACTTTGCCTACCACTTTCATGGAGATTAACCTCCCGTGCACTTGAGAGTTATACTCATTAGCCACCAAGGTAACATGCAGCAATTCATGCTTGTAAACTTGTGCTGGGTCAAAGAAAGGTGTGCTGCTGCCTGGTCATTGCAGCATTTTCGGCAGCCATCTTGCCGACGAAGCTGCTAGATCAGCTCACGATAATACACGAACCATGCCCATGGCACTAGCATCGAGAACGGATTCAGCCCGGGAACTGCAATGAATTGTTACAGTGACACCATGCTGGCTCTTTGGAAGAGCCCAGAGCATTGCAACCATCGTTTGCACATGCTGATCTGTCACTGCAACTGTGATTACCATCAAACCTCTCCCGGTGTGACATTGGGCCGCTGTGCTGCCTAGGACTGGGTGTTGCCTTCACAAATTTGTGCTGCTTCCTCAGTGGAGTGGCTCACTCCCCACATGGGACCGCTGTAACTGTGAGGAGGCCATCAGGCACCTGCATGCCCCTGCTTTGA
Organism: Dermacentor andersoni; assembly: GCF_023375885.2. Taxonomy (NCBI): domain Eukaryota; kingdom Metazoa; phylum Arthropoda; class Arachnida; order Ixodida; family Ixodidae; genus Dermacentor; species Dermacentor andersoni. The sequence continues at coordinate 133,292,672 of NC_092821.1, forward strand.
CATCCAACGTCAACCTCATTGGATCACGCTAAGCCAACTGAATTGTCGACGCTTTACAGAGAGAAAGATCCTGGGTGCTTGGAATCATCTGTCGTCAATCCAAAAAGCTACGCATGCTCTAGCGACTCTTCTAAAATCAGTGGAACATAAAAACACAGTTATAGACACCTTGCGTCTACTGCTGTGCACACGAATTATCTCCCGCCTTTTGCCTTCTCTGTAGCTTTTTTCGATCCCTCATCTCCCCCTCTCTCGTGCAGAGTAGCCAACTGGGACATCTATCTGGTTAACCTGCATGAATTTTCTTGTTTCTCTCTCTCTCAATTGCATTAGGCTCTGACACTTGCAATGGGCCTTTGGATGCACATGTGGTTTTTGTGTATCACCTAAACATCTCAAGCAAATGGCTTTGAAAAGTTATGCCACATCTAAAAAATTTATGCCTCCACAGTCATTGTTCCGGCCAGAGGCACCATGCATTCTCTCTGCAACGTGTGTTGGCAGTAATCTTCATCGAATAAGCTTATTATTGGACTACCGAACCATTTGTCACATAATATCCAGCTGGCTTGAAGAGATAAATGCTTTAAAAAAATAAGGCACATGCATGGAAAAACCTGAAAATAATCATTAGTTATAAAAAAAAGATATCCTGAAAGCTCTTTTTTCTACAGCACTGCTAATTTTTGATAATTCAACTTCAACTAGCAATAGTGACCAACAGCACTTGGCTAAAGAAATATGCAGCTCAGCGTTTTCTTTAACTGCAGTGGTGGAGGCCTTTAATGGACTTACATATGAAGTACCAACTGCTTCAATGAAGAGGACAGAAAACTAGGCAATTTGGTATTGGTTCTTGGCTAATAGCAATATTGCACTGAAAACGAAGACAAAGTGAGGCGTAGACACAAAACATGGCTTGTGTTGTATTTATGCCTTCCTTCATATTCAGCACCTTGTTGTTATTATTAGTCATGCTTCAGTAGTTCACTTACAAAACTGTTTGACTTGTGTATTCCATAAAGCAAGAAAAGAAAGAGAACCCTGAAACCAGACTCCTCGATTAGCTATCTAATCAGGAAAGATCGGTATTGTCGCACAGATGAACTGCATTGCTATAAACGGGGTTGTCGATACAAATGCAGTTTGATGAGAGGGAAATTATTGGCACAATACTTCCAAAATATTTGAAATGTTTGTCGTGAGCGCTAGCATACCTAGCTACGACAGCAAACGTTTTTGAAAGCAAGTCTGCGGAGAGAAAAGAAAGAAAAAAAGTCGGAACAAATTAATGAATAAAACTACATTGGAAGAAAAGGTGGCTCGCGGCCTGTTGGAGGGGAAATGTATACAAAAATTAAAGACATCTAACTTTCATCGCGGTTTTGTTTTGATAGTTTTTTACATACTTTACCTTCTCTACTCAAGCAAACATTTTAAATTCTAATTTCTAACATCTGATTTGTTAACTTCTTTGTCTTTACCCGCTCAGTTTAACTACCCGATGATGGATGTCCAATCTAGGGACATTGTGTGAGTTTTTATAGGTGTTCTGCGACTATGTGCAATCCCCCACTGCGGGAACGCGCCACGACCACTCACGTTAGCTGCGTTGGTCGCAGCACCGGACCTAGTCACTACGAGGTATCTTCGATCGCAATCGAGTCCAATCGGGTTCGATTTTCTCGATCGCGATTGGCTCCTTTAAGAGAGACAGAGCGGTTGCATTTCTGCTTCCCAGCAGGGCGCCCGGCTCAGCTGGCTCACCGCCACACAGCTCCTTTGAACAAGCTGCATTCTATGTACAAACAATGCCTCGTACAAATTACCTATAAATTCGACACTATGTGGTGAGGACGCGAGCAAATTTTCGTTTTCGCAGTGTCCGTATCCTGAAAGCGTTTGCTATTCGCACTTGTGAAATGCGCGTACTTAAATCTTTGTTTAAATCATAGAGTTAGTAGAACAACTCTAGAGGAAAAGCTGGGCCGGAAAAGTGGGAACCTCTAGGGCGCCGCCCTGTTGCTACTGGTCAATGTGGCCAGCGCAATTACTATTGAAAGAGCTGAAAACAAGTACAGGTCACCGTATGCTTTGTCATCTAAAAACGCATACCTGAGGTTTTATGAAGGTGGTGGGTTAATATTAAGTTTACAGAAAGCGATCACTAAGTCCGTGACTTATGTAAATCACGAACTACGCATTCATTTAATAAAGGATGACGCGAATTTCGGTTTCGAATCTGGTTTTTGGATGCGTAGTAGTTTCGTACAGTTTAGGTTTGACATGCGATCGCGCGTCGACATCGGACGCTATGGCACACTCGTGCCTTCTGTGCCACCGAAGCCCCGAAGTGCCCAGACATATGCCTTCACATGTAAGTAAACGAATGTATCTCCTTGTTGAGAATATCACGCGAGTAGGCAGCTCTTGTGGGGCATCACAATCGTTTGAGAAGCGTCACAGTAGAGCATTTTTCTACATGCGGAGCGGCGTTTTTATTTGCAGGTTTCCCTTCAGTAGGAAATTGCTGGACAGGCGGACCAGCGCACCGGAATTGTACTGGCGAAGCCACAAGCAACTCAAAGAATCTGTTTAATTGTTGCACTTTGAACAATCATGCTTCTACAAAGGCCACAGCAGAAAAACAGCCTGATGCCGAGTATTTCTGTGCCACGAAGTAATCAAGAGGCGAGTGCCTAATGCGGACGAAATCGAGTGCATCGAGACTTAGAACGACAGAAAGCTGAGCTAGTTGGTAAGGATTCATTATGCAAAACAGGTGAGGCGTGCAGACAGGACACAAGAGTAGAGAAGTGGGCGGCGCTCGTGTTGCATGTTTGCTTGTAAATACTCTATTCTTGTGTCCTGTCTGCACGCCTCACCTCCGTTTTGCATAACGAGTGTATCAACCCACATATTAATAGCGTAGGCGTTTTATTAACTGTGCAATATTTTCAACACTTCCTTGCATGCCATTTCATGTGGAATATCTTTTTTGGTCACAAATTTGTGCAGCGAATCTATTTGCATGATCGACTTCGGCCCTGTAGGTCCGTTCACTTGCACTTGATGCTGAGTCTTTTACATGTATCCATAAACTGCAGATATGCACATCAGATCCCTGCGAGCATTTTCAAAATTCGGTTATTTTAGACAACAGGCACATATGCAATACTGACATAATCTCAAATACCACTAAGCAACTGGGACACATTTTTGTTGACCATACTCGCAGGTAAAATAAGTAGATTATGTGGACAGCTCCAGCTCATTTTCCTTAAATCAGTGTGTACAAGGGGTATGCAAAAATAATTTTTTTCTCGCACACCGATTATTTTGCTATATAAGCAAGAGAACCTTCCACATTAGTGTAACGTATCTTGTACATCACACTAATAAGTGCTTTAACCCTTTGAGGGTCGAATTATTTTGAAGAAAACTTTCCCGGGTGGTCAAATTATTTTATTGCGGATATTGAATGTACAAGATGTATAAAGTCGGGAATAAATAGTAAAAAAAATTAGGGAACAGTATTTTGGTGTCGGCATCACTCAGAACTGCAATATGTTCAATAGTATTTTAGAGTGTGGTACTCCTTGAAACACGAGTCTCCGCGCAGCCGCAGAGAGCGAGAATACCTCATGAGCGGCGGTGATAAACGAGCTAAGAGCCGTGCCAATCAAGATAGAAATCAACTTCCGCCGCCCCCGCGATAGCGTGCCGACAAAGATAAAAATCACGTTTCGCGCGCCTCCGTTGCGGCGGAACCGAAACCGCGAAAGCGCGTTGCCGCTGAGAGCGAGAATACCTCGCGAGCGGCGGTTATAAACAAGCTAAGAGCAGCGCCAATCAAGATAGAAATCAACTTCCACAGCATTTGCAAGAGAGTGCCGACAAAGAGAAAAATTACGTTTCGCGCGCCTCCGTTGCGATCACGCGGCGAAACCGAAACCGCGAAAGGGGTGTGGCCGCAGTCTGCGCGACGCGCTGAAGCTTGAAGTCAGTTCTGTTTATCTCCCCAAGAAGGTAGCACAAATTTCAAACGCTTCTTGTAAGACCTAAGAGGTGGCAGCACCTCCCAGTAAGCGTGCATCGTCATTATGGCGCGAAATTTCAAACGGAGGGTCGAAACCGTACCCGTACGGCAAAGACCTTGTGGGACAGAAAACCGCCGCCGTACATGTACGGCTAAAACCGTCAAAGGGTTAATTTACCAAGTGAGATGAGTTACTTTAATGGATCATTCAGTCATATCACACTGCAAGCTGCATTCATCAATTGGATTTCGCATGAAAAATGTTTCCCTTTTATGCAGATATGCAATGGCAAGCCCTTCCGTGTGTTCCAAAGGTAAAATTTAAGCTCGAAATTAAAGAAGACATTTCTAGTCAGAAACAAGCAAAAATGGTGAATGCAGAGTATCAGAAGCCCAAGGTACAGAAATTATGAGAAGTGTCGAATGATCTTAAGGAAAGAATGGTATTTGAAGATGCAAGATTCTTTAGTGAAAATCAAGCAAGTCAGTATAGGTAGAATACTCTGAGAAATTATGCGAGTAATGGGATAGCACACAATGGGTCAGGAAATGCGTTGTTTTTCTGAAAAACTAAAGCTGATGACTGTCATATCATGAGTCACTTTAGCATCATGAGACTGCTGTTTGATAAATTCAGAAACAAACCAAAAAGCAAGTCATGCAAAAATAAAAAAAAAAACTATTTAATGATGCTCTCTCCACACTGGGATAAATAATAAGAAACGGATCACGTCTAATGTGGACATATCAGACACCTTGTGAAACACTAAAGGAAAAATTCAGTTTCGAGCTATGGCACTTGCCGCATAGATTTGGGGGGCCTTGCACCAATAGTAATAGTTACCACTGCATCTAGAAATTTAAAGCATTCATGCAGACAAGGATGATTATATTTTTGGCTACCACGTCAAATGCCTCCACTAAGTGTTACAATGCTGCACGCAGCCATACTAAGGATCTCACAGCAACACTTGCAGGTAAACAGCAAAAGCAGTTAAAGTGCTGGTGTATTCTGGACACTGTCTTTGAAAACGTTTAGGCAAGAACAGTGCGAGAAACAGACATAAGAACTGCATTTATTTCTATAATTCCCCATTTGAATGGCCTTTTCTTTTTCCTTCGACAATGCCTTCGCCTAGCCACAGCAGCTCCCTCATACAGACTCCGCAAGCCAAGAGGCCGTGGAGGCAAATGCAGGTAAGAGGCAAGAAGCAATAGCACTGGTATCGACATTCATCTAATTTTTTTCTTTTTCTTTCGTTTAGACAGCCAGCACACCTCGAACAGCCACCTTGACTGCGGGTGTGTCACCCTAGTCGCCAAGGAAACATTTGAGGGAAAGCGACAGGCAATGTGAACAGCCACTTCTCCATGTAAACGATACTCTTTCTCTCGGATGACTCCTACGTTTTGCCACGCCAGCACACTTGTGCACAAAGATGCCGCGGAGGCACGTGCAGGTCAGAGGCAAGAAGCAGTGGCACTGGTGTCAACATTCGTCCAATTTCTTTTTCTTACACTGAGGCAGCCAGCACACCTCGAACAGCCACCTTAACTGCGGGTGTGTTAGTAGATTCCTGTTGTACATATGCTCATAATAAACTTCAGTAAACTTGAACTTGATAATAAACTTGGAGGCAAATGGGACATTGATGCATTGTTTTTTTGAACATTTATTGTACACATACAATATATGTTATACTTTGCAGTGCTGCAGAGCGTATTTTGAAGCTTCCCCCTATATTTTGCACCTTTAATTACGTATGTGTTGTGTGGCCCTCAATTCAGTTCATGTTGTAGCAGATGTTTTGTCTGTGTATCGCACATTGGCTTAAGCTCGTGATATCCACATACTTCTCTCACATATACAAAATAAAGTTCTATGTAGTCCTCAGTGTTACAACAAAAAATGAAAGTAAACAATCCGATCGTGGAATTGTGTTTATTACAGTCATTCCTATGACAGTTACTGACAAGTTGACAACTTGAACTGGTCAATCCGTCCATAGCCTCCTCTATTTTTCAAAAATAAAGGAGGCTATGATCCACCATGGCAAGGAATTGTATGTATACACAAAAAAAGGGGGGGGGGGGTATGTGTGTGTGTTTGTAGTGGGGGGTATAACAGGATTAGGGCGGTACGAAAAAAATGTATCAACACCGTCCTCTAGACCCATTCCGTTAAGGTACTGTAACAAAGCGCATTAATATGATGAAGTTCATACAACCAACTCTGATATTACTACACACGCCAGGCGACGCGAGCTATATTTGCCATGACGCATTCGCGACTGCACCGGATGCCCTCCATATTATTCTCATTAATCGTGCTAACTGCACCGAGGCAAAAGAAAGATCATGGGCGCAGGTGCCTTTAAAGTATCTCGACCTTGCGAGGCACTGCTGCGCGTGCCAGGGGAGCTGTCCGTGCGAACACTCCCTGGCACACACCTGCCTCGGCGGCCCCAACCTACGTACCGTTCTGCTTCGAGCTTTGATCCCCCCACTGTCCCTTTGGTGCCCTGGAGTTCCTGTGCCGCCTGCTTTATTATAATCTCAGGTGCTCTCCTGAGACTTCCGTTTGTCGGCTACATGTGCCCTACAGCTGGATCAGTACTTATAATAATAAGGAAACCCGATCTATCGTCGCTACGATAGATCGCGAAAGCGGCTTTTGCAACATACCGCGCCCGTGCGAAGAGAATTACGGAACGCCAACGAAGAATCTGACCGCAGCTTCGAGCTCGTAACCTCGTCGAGTGACACTCCTGCAACAGGCGTGACCGCTGAAAACCGCATACCGCCGGAAACTTCAACAGGATCATCCCTAGTTTGCATAACTGCCACCTGTACGGCCAACATGGACCACACCCACACCGTCCCGCAACATAGAATAAAGAACCAACTTATAAAGCCCAAACACACGGCTGCACGCACACATCACGACACTACAAGCAAGACGCCATGCTGCTACGCAGCTACTGTTGCCGGATTAAAACTGACTACTGTCACCAAGTCTAGCAAGCGTCTCAGGAGCTGGCAACCTCGGCGCGTAGCAACATGGTGGCGCTCTTGCGGTTCCCGATTTCAATGCATGGGCCCTATGGGTAGCTTGTCCTCTAGAGTCAGTATAGTAACTCTATGGTTTAAATATGCAAATAGACTGATGATGATAGTAAGGCAAACCACTTTTTATCGCAAAAAAAATATATATAGTCCCATAGCTACAAAAGCTGCAATTAGTATCAAATGACACAAGACGAACGCAAGAGAATTGTATACACAGGTTGTATTTGCATAATTTACACGCGCTACATGCGTCTATCGCTCTTTTGGGGGTCTTCTGCTGATGATGATCGCATCTCGAATGAACGGCTGAACGGATGCTGACTTCTGGTCACATGGTTGGTCAGCTTCCGTCTCGCAGGGCAGCAGCGGTCGGTGGTTGCCGGTTGTCACTTCACCCTGTCAACTTGAAGCCCCAACCCTAGGTACCCGCTTGTAAACCAGGGCAAGCGACTCTCATTATCACTGGTGAAGGCTCTCGCAAGCGGTAAGCAACCTCCTCTTCGTCGTTGACGTAATTAGCCTCTTCGTTCTCGCGCGGCCTCGAAAACCGTCGTTGCTGTGATCTATCTGAAACTGCAGGTACCACACTCTACAACTCCGGCGTCCACTTTGGTACGCCGTGCCTGGCGCTAGACTCTCTTCCTTTCTTCCTGTCGTCGTCGAGTGGCGTCTGAGAAGGCAGCAGCAGGATGCTGATCAAAGTGAAGACGCTGACCGGCAAGGAGATTGAGATCGACATCGAACCCACCGACCGCGTTGAACGCATCAAGGAGCGAGTGGAAGAGAAGGAAGGCATCCCCCCGGCCCAGCAGCGGCTCATCTTCAGCGGCAAGCAGATGAACGATGACAAGACTGCGGCCGACTACAAGGTCACGGGCGGCTCGGTGCTTCACCTGGTGCTGGCACTGCGGGGCGGCGGAGTAAGGAGATGGTGTCACCAGTAAAAGCCGCGTGGAATCGGACGAGATCCTCGACGCGTGCTTCATTCGCGGGCGAGCGGCTGCAACGTGTGCGCCTTCCCATCCACCACCACCACCATGTTTACAGCAATTCGCAGGACATATGTGAACAAAAATTTCACTTGTAATAAGGCGACCTGTTGAACAATGTTTTCTTTTTATTTATTTAGCTAGTGACCAGTAGCCCAAACGTTGAAAAAAAAAAAAAAAGAACTCCGAACTCTATCCGTAGCCACACACGCAGCAGTTTTAAAGAAATCTCGGCATGGCCGAATCTACTGTCGCACAAGCAGGGGTGAGGTGAACTGTATGCAAGACCGTAACAGTGCCACTAGTTGCAACCCAATCGCTTGCGAGCCTCTTTCATTTTTTCTTCCTTGTGCCAATAAACATGAGAGAGAGAGAGAGAAAAAAAGATTGCGGTTTTCTTGTTTTTTTTTAATTGTGATGTGTATCCCATCTAGGTCACCTAGATGAACTGCAGAACAAATGTGAAGCATAGTAGGGATGTAATTGCTTTTACTTCTTGCATTTTCTTTCCGTCAAGCACTCGATGCCTGGCGAGCTTGAGAAATAGGATTGAGTAAACGTGTGCAAGTAAACGCTTATACGCCTGCCACGTGCTAGCTTTTAAATCTGAGAGCACACAAACCGGAAACAATTGAAATCTGTGAGCCACATTTTCTACCTTCTGAGAGCTTGTTCAAAGGAGCCAATCGTGATTGCATGCGTGTGAAGCCTGCACTAAATTGCATGTGCAATGTAAGTGATGATGACCAAACATATGATGCACTTTACTGAAATTCAATGTCCACTGCCCAGAGTAGGAATGGGCTAGTTAATAAGGGGCAGGAATTAACACAAAGTTGAGGAGACTAACATGAGAGGAAGCACTTGTTATTTGAGACTGGCAATTGTTGATTTCACTCTGTTGTGCTGAAAAACAAATAATGGAGGATATACTCATGCAGCACGATGACTACTCTGCATGTGAAAATCAAACTCTCGTCTGTTGTAATAACAGCTTAAACGTCAGGCTTGGCGTTCTCGTGTATACCACAACTCATACAGCTCTTTTCAAATGTTTCAAAGCCAGTCTTTTGGTGACGGTAACATACCTGGTTCTGTGGCCAGACTTCTACAGCATTTTTGGTGCTGCAAGACTTGAATCCAATATTCTAGGCCCGAGTACGCTTTTCATGGCAGCAGCTATGTGTTCATGCTTAGCTTGGCTTCATAACTTTTGGAAAAGGCTTGTGCAGTGCTTATCAACATGTAATGCATTCACCCAAGTGTGTTTACTATTGCAGTGGGCTGAAGGTACAATTGCCCATTTCATAAACTGCAGGCAACATGCAATGTAACTATTCATTTCTTCACATCAGTGGTGCAAAATACTGACTTGAATAAGTAATTACATAGCATGTATAAGACATGAGTTCATTAGATACTAATGCATCACCACTTAAGCAGGATTTTAGGTCACTTGAAGAGGTGGATGTTGCTTGCAGACACATAATGCCACTTGGCAGTGTTCCACTAATTATATTTATTTAGCAATTATTTAGAGTACATGTTGCAACAGCAGAGTTGAGGCTGGTTTGTGCTTGAGGTGTGTTCATTTAGAATGAGTTCAAAGTCGATCACAAGTTTTGAGAATTTGAGTCTACGAAACTACATTGAAATGCTTCGGTGTTCCACTTACCTTCCTGAGGAGCCTCTCTTCCTCGCTGCACAACAGATGTGTGGAATGCCAACTGCGATTGCAAATCCTGGAGACTCCCATCACGTTTAAGTACAAGTTGACTTTATTCACATCATGCTCATGTAGGCAGGCCCGAGGTAAATGTAATGAAGTTATGTAGATTACATGCCCTGTGGCATGGAATCTTTAGCATTTGGTGTGTGGCAGTCTATCTGAAATCACTTTGTGTTCTTAAAATAGCTACCATGCGGATGAACCGAAGTGTTCATGTAAAGCAATCATTTGCATGTGTGATGTGAACCTGTGTGTGACGAAAGAAACAAGAGGATCATAATACGACGATGGTATCAGCAATTTTACTATGGCGAACGACCGTTGCAACCAGGGCTATTGCCAAAAGTGGTGCAATGTCATACAGTGTCAGCATCTTCATAGCCATTATCTGCAATGAGGAAAGGGCTGCGGGCCGATCCCATAGGCGGTGCAGTCGAATTGCCTACGCCTTCTGCGTAGGAGTGGCCGACGCCACAGCCTGTAACCACTGCAGTGAAGAGGAAACCATCAGCCACATTCTGTGCCAGTGTCCACAGTATTGTGCATGGAGACGCTCACGTAATGCTTTGCTCAACAAGTTCGGCGGCCGACCCCTGTCACAAGGGGCAATCCTCCAACATAGACGTCATTCTACATCCCATCAGAGAAGACTGTTAAAGCATTGTTGTGGTTATTGCAATCTACTGGACTTGGCGATTGTCTTTAGTACTTCTTTTTCTGTCTCTCTCTCCGGCTCCTTCTTTTCCCTTTTTTTAAACCTCTTTTCCTCGACCTAAGTGTAAGGTAGCAAACCAGAGATTTGTTTCTGATTAACCTCCCTGCCTCTCTTCTCTCTAATGGGTAGTTGTGACGACACAAGTATTGGAAATACTGGTGCTGTTGGAAATCGCACCGCTGGCACGAGTTGTTGGAAACTCAGTGCTGACGCCCGTTATTGCAAATGGGTCGCAAGCCCCAAGGGTAGCGTTGGCCTGGCGGCCTGGGGCACTGGAAGCATCCGAAGGTCCCGGCAAAGCATGAGTAGACTGGTAACAGAACAACTTGTTTATTCTAACATCGCAAAAGAGCGGGCGGTCAGGTCGACCGAAGTGAGAGACGGGAGAGCACGTAACTCAACAGAAGAAATCGGAGCCTCTCTCTCGGCGTCCGGGGGCAGCTGCTCTTATAGTCTCGGAGTTGAGGGCGAGAAGGAACGTCTCGGGATGAGACCACGTGACTCTGGGCCCGGACAGACTGAGAGACATGTTGAGACGAGTGTAGTGACGCATCGCCAACCCGGCGACGGACAGACCTCCTCGCTTCTCACTTGGGGAGCTCCTCTCCCCGGCTGCCGCGCTTTGACAAGCGTGGGCACACACACACACACGCACACACGAAGACACGTGGCACTGAAACACGCCTGGACGTGCTTGGCAGGGAGGCTTTGCGGCAGCTCCGAACGGGCCAAAATGTCCGCCGCTTTGAACGAAGCCCCGGCATCCGTTGCATCCGCGCCGGCATTACCACGCGTTGTAGGCGAAACGTAACAGTGCGTTCTCGCTCGTGATATGTGCGGAGCACAGTGGTAAGTCTAACTGGCGAGTGGAAAGTGGCGAGGGTGCCACCTGCCGTCACTTGTATGTACACTGACACACGCACAAGTCTCGGGGCGCTAGTCGACATTGGCATGAGAATCATCTGTGCGATTGTGGCCTGAAGTTATGGCTGCCGTGCTGGGTGTCAGAGGTTTGATTGTACGCTTTAATTTTGTTTTTTTATTGAAGATGCCTGGAAAGAGGTGAGACGGGAATCTATACCCACTGCCCCGAAGTGCCTGGGATGAGCCAAGGAATGTTATGCGTCACGTTCATTACTTCACTTGAGGATGCCTAAGCCGCCCCCCCCCCCCCCCCCCGCCTCAGCCAAATGCACAGCTTGCAATGTAAGGAATTTGCATGCCATGCACGTGGACAGTCGGGACTGACATATGATTGATACAATGAAAAAAATATAGTGCCTATAAAAGGGCATAGCACATCTGAAGTATTATACTACAGCAGCACAGTGTAAACCAAGGATGCATGATACAATTAAAAAAAAAAAATAGTACATACAAAACAGATGTGTTTAACTAGCATGCATTCACGATTTTTTTTTAGCATACTTACGCGCATCACTTCAATAAGCCGCTGTGGGACAGCAACATGTAAGATTTGATGTCCATGCAGTCTCGGCATGCCTACTTCAAGGGTATTGTTAAAAGGCTGACCAGATTAAATTCTGTCATCTTCAATTTCAGCTTGAGGATCAAGAGCACAGGGAAATTCACTTTCTCTTCTGTAAGCACAGTGTTCTAGAAACTTCTGTGGGCAACTGTATATGTGAGCAACTAATGTGGGCAACCCATACATGTGAGCCATCCTTTACGTGTATGCCATATCTTGCAGTAGGTCACATGGCGTTTTTCTTTTCCCTGAATCTTGAAGGTTCTTGTGAAGTTTCAATCGTGCGAGCTTGATCCTGGGAGTTTCACTTTGCCTGTGGAGGACAAAATCATGTATGGCAGGCTTGCTTGAAATTCACGAACAATGCGCAACAAAAGTATTCATTCATTCATTTATTCATTTATCATTCACTTCTTTATTTCTGAAAGTATTGCAAGGGAATGGTAGCAGATTAACATTTTTTTTTCCAAGTTAGCACTAAATAAGTCTGGCTAACGAGATAAAGAAATGTAACAGTGGACAAAAGTGTGTTCCATGAAAAAAAGAAAGAAAAGGAGCTATGACAAGTGAAAGTGAGTGCTTGCGAGAAATTATGCATCTTTTTCAGATAGTGCGGTCAACGGGATAGTGACGTGAGGCCCTGAACACTAGTTAATCTTTGATGCGTCTACGCGCTCTCTTTTGATGTGTCGTAACTGGTGTTGAATTTCATTTGCCAGTGTCTTCGACAAATACTATGCCACATGATGAAGGTGTTTCATGCAAAGCCTTCTCTTCACAGAAAGCTCATGAATGTACAACAGCGAGGTTCTTTTTTCTAATTTACTAACATCAACATTGTCTCTATGAAAGCTACTTGTTATTCCATTAAGCCTGACACTTCTGTTCTTTTCTTCTCAGTTCAATTTGAAAATTTTGTTGCAACTAGTCATAAAAATTTATATAATGTCAGATGTACCACAGAGAAGAAAATGGATTTCAAAGAGCCAAAGATTTCAAAGAACCTGTAGGTTTGTGACGCATGGTGGCTGGGTAATCATCTGAGAATAGTGATTTCATGGACTGGCTCTGCTGGCTACCTTGGTTCACTTTTGTTTTCTGAATTGACTCATTTGCACAGCTTATTGGAGAGGCACTCCGGAAGAGAGAAAAGACTACTTTACTTTGACCCTTGCATGGACTTTCTTCGAGTTATAGGATTAAGTGTACATTAGTAATGGTGGGAACATTTTCTTGCCAGCTTCACTTATCAGTACCCCATAGAGCTTTAGGCAAAAGAAAGACCCCAATCGTCTTCAAGAGGCTGGAGTTGGTAAACATGAGCTCACCGCATAAAAAAGTTCCGCGAGACCAAATGCTCAACAGAAAAGCTGTTTGCTGCATATCAATATATGTCAGACTCGAATCCACACAGCTCGAGCAATCACTGCTTGAAAACGAATCTGATCTTTCCTGTCGTGTTCTCCACAACTGTACATTCCTTTTTAGCAGGACACACTTTCTTAGTTTTCTCAGCATTTACTAATGACAAAATGACGTGGGAATAGCCAGCACGTGCCAAAGAACTGACCTGTTCTTGAAAAGTGTAATTCAGCCATCTTAAGCATGACTTGCTTATTCAGAGCACCTTTAAAACGAGAGTGTAACGTTGCACCTTGCAAGTTTTAAATGGACTACTACTCGAAGTCTAAGTTGGCGTGTTGGCTCTTGGTTCAAAGGACCAACCCACATGTCTAGAATAAAAATTTAACTACTTGATATTTGCTGAACAGCCATATTTAAACACTGCGACAGAAACCACAGAAAAGAACCACGGGACAGAGCACTTTTGCTTTGCTGCTTGTTTAATCAGACATACCAACAAGTCCATATGAACATGCTGTTCACTTGAAATATGCCACACTCTTCTGTGACTGTCTCACAGATGCACCTGCCATGGTGGCTCTGGCTATGACATCCTCTTGCTGAACACAACGTTGTGGGTTCAATTCCCAGCCACATCGGCCACATTCCAATTAAGGTAGAATGAAAAAACGATCATGTACTGTGGTGCAGGTTAGAGAATCCCAGTCAATAAAAGTCATAAACCAGATCCCTCCACTACAGCGAATTCCATTATTACCCTTGTGCATTTTCGGTGCTTGCTGTACTGTAGTTGTGATTGCTCTACTGTATTTTCGTATTCACATAACCTCCCTTACTAACTAAACGCCTGAATGGGCCTCTAATTAATGCACTGTAAATAATTTTTAGGAGCTTTTCATCCAAACAATGACATGCAGAAGCTAGACATTCACAAATCTGAGATTAAGGGAGATTTATCCTGACATCAACGGGGAAAAATACTTCAGTTAATGTTAATGCACTCGTGTTCGCTTTGATTTGTTCATCATGCATAATCTTTGCACATTCCATGGAAATAATGAAAACCAACTCATTGAGTAGTATGTCCTGACATAAAAAATTATGCATATCCAATGCACATGTTGGAATCTACGAGGGCAAACCAGGAAGTCTTTGTCCCTATCTTCTTTTTAGCCAGATTACGGCTGTAAATGCGAAGTCAACATGTCCATCCCCTGCGATGGACCTTTCTTGGACTGGCCTGGCCTTATCTGCCAGTAGCTCTGCGGCACGGCGCTGATGTCAGTTGTCAAAGATAGCGGTTGTGCTTCACACGTCCATGGCATATGAGCAACGAAGTGTGATTCGTTTTCTATGGAGCAAGGGGGCAAAAGCCCATCGAATTCTACAGGGAAATGCAGCCCACGTATGGGGAAAGGTGTCTCACTTTGAGAAGTGTGACTGATGACATCTGACGACAGGGGCATCTCAAATTTAGTGCTGCGATGGGACAAATGTCTGAACCGGTGTGGGGAGTATGTGGAAAATTGTGTAAGGTACCTAGAATAGTATGTATATTTGCAATTGCCTGTATGTACCTCATTTTGGCTAGTAAAAAATAGGGGCAAGGACTTCCTGATTCGCCCTTGTATGTGAAGCAAAGCTTTCATGAAGTGCTTAATATAATGGTATAAATTAGCTCATTTCATTCCTTTGTCTTTGGCAGTGACACAGTGACAGAAGTTCCACAAGGTTTAAGATCACGCTTGGACTTTTTCGTTTGGGGCCTCTATTATGGTTCAGCAATAAGTACGTTAAATTCGCTCTGAATTGAAGGAATTTCTTACGGAGCCTAACTGTGAATACCCTCTTAAATTTGTATTGTTTCCTTTCTTTTTATTGTACATCTGCTTTTAGATCACTGACAATTTATTCTTCCCACAATTATTGTTTTAATTTTCGCATGTAAGTTCACCTTTCAACAGCACTTATCAATATGGCAGTCCCGAAAGTTTCTTTGTGGTTATAACTCGGAATAATGCACCCATTTCATGGCCTTCAATTCACACCAGTGTGTGCAAGTGCGGTGTAAGATGGCCAGGTTGTGAATAAAATATGATACCACTGCCTCTTCTCATCGACCTGAATTAGGCTCTTGCGACACCATACGTACAACCGCAAAGGTCAAGCAAACGCTTCATAGCTTGCTAGCACTAGAAAAAAGAATTACATTTGGAATGTTTTACTTACGTCCTAATAACCTGCAGAAAGGATGACACTTCTTTAGATGTGTGGCAAGAGTCATGTGCTCAGTTTCCTAATTGTTTATTTTGTGTACCCGTGACGTTTTACTGATATATGGCTAGATTTGAGACTCTGTGCAGCAACTTTAATTAATACAATGTATTGTGGTTCTGGTATTCCAGGTGACCACATCCCTGCACTGTATGTCTAATTGAGCCATTTTGGGACACCGCTGATCAGACCTGCGCTAGAAAATTTGATATATGTGGAAATAAATGTTTTTTTTTGGGGAAAAAAAAAAGTGCTTGAAGAGAGACTTCTGGATGTTTGATGATGGCACCGACAGGGGAAAATGTAGCAAGTTTTCTTCTTTCATCCTTTTTTTTTGGCAGTAATATATATCGGGATGAATTTTGAAATGACCCAAGCATTCCTAATTAAACTGCATGCGAAATAGTTGATTATAGTCATGCAGCTCAAATATATTGCAGATATCTGTTGGAACGAAGCTCACAGAAAATTTAAATATTTTTAACCTATGTAGGTCCGTTCTCTTTTTTAATGATGCCAAAGATGTAAGAAATGTGCGGAAAATAGATGTTCAGCATGCAGCATATATTGGTTGGTGACTGCAAGGTTTACAAACGGTTCTATGCGTTACAGGCTTTATTTTGTATACATGATGACAGTTTGGTGTGTGCAAATGTTCGCAGGAGCAGATGGAATAATTAACATCCATGATTGAACTTACCCTCAGATAAGCTCAACACACACGCCTCTACATGCACACACACCACCTCATACTCTCAGAGCTGACTGTGAAAGCAAGAAGATTAACTTCGACAACGACGGAATGAGAGATGAAATGCTTGTGCATGAAAGTATATTTCACAGCACATTTTAAGTCGAGGACATGTGTTGGGTATAATGAAATGCTGCTTGACTCAGATATATATTACGACTTGCTTTGAAAACTTTTCATAGTTTGGGGCAGAGATCGAAGCGCACACAACTGACTGTCTGCACGCACGCATTCAACAGCTCAAAATGGCCAATTAATTGCCGCGTTAATTGCCCATCATGTGGCGAGAGCCGGTCCACCCACAAGCCTTCCCTTTATGTTTTTTACGACAAGGACACTAGGCTTTAATATTATCAAGTGGTGCTCTTGTCTTTTTCCTTCATGTATTAATTGCACTATCCTAGCTGCATGTATCATGTGGAAGCTAGCTACGTAGCTATATGCTCTGTGCCTTAATTCTTTGGCTGCTTCGTCTGTTGGCTTTATGTGCTACATTCACGCATGCGCACACCATGTACGTACAACTTGCAATGACCAAATACTCTAACGACGATCTTTCACTGGCGAGTTGTGAGTATGACAAATGCGGCGGCCGCATTCAAGAATGCCCGTGTACCATGGTTCGGGTGCACATTGAAGAACCCTCAAGTGACCAAATCAATTTGGAGTCCCTCACTGCGGCGTGCTTCATGATCAAATCGTTGTTTTGGCTCGTAAAACCCCACAATTTGATTGCATTCTTTTAGGCTGGAGGGCGGGAGCAGGGCTATGAAAATTATTGTATATATAGTGGAAATATCTAACGGAAGGTACTACAGGTTTTATGGAGTGACATGTATGACACAGTTCTCGAGGGGACGTCCTCGTCAAAGCATACAGAAAACGAAGCGAGGCCCCTCCTCATCTGAATCCGCCAGTTCTGCATAGAAGCGGGAAAAAGAGGAGTGCATGGTTGCAACCGTTTACAAGTTCATATTGCCGTAAGCGATAGATTGGCATGACGTGCTCAGAAAGTGGCACGGCTTAAAACGTGGGCCCCGAGATTGCCCCCCGATGGGCTGGCCGGCGATGCTGGCTCGACTTATACGTGACGATTACGAAACCCTGTCTACGGACGAAAGTAAAAAAAAAAAGTCCATAGTTGTCAAAGCTATGTTAAAGCCTTTGTAAGGTCAATACGTGTCGTAAGCAACCTCGGATCCTTTTCCCGGTGCATGCCGCGTTTCCGATCTTGGAGGCCCACCAAGGCGTCAGCGCCATCTGTTCGTTCCGCACTGCAACGACTTAAAACCCGTCCTTCGGCGTCGGCTACGCTACCGCAGCCGTGGCCTCGTCGTTGAGTGTCCGCCTCGGCTGCGGGAGGACGTAGGTTCAAAACCATGCGGCCGCCGGGCACCCACCGGTCATCCAAAATGGGCACAGGCGACCCCCGGCCCGACACTCGGCTTTCTTCAGGGGTGAATCGCTCTGGGAAAGGAGCCCGCGCCATGCAAATCCCGTCGAACCCTGTGAGCAGAAGCAAACCTTGGTAAAACAGGGGGAAGCGACAACAAACCTGCACCGTGCGCTCCGCGCCGGCAACACAAAACCCTACGAGGCGTAAAAGCCTGCTAACTCAACTCCCAAAATGAGTGCAGTGTTTACCACTGAGCTGAAAACTCCAAGATGCCACCGCACCTGAAGCGTGCGACAACCTTGAGAAACTGGAGCCGCACGTTGCGCGGTTCCCGCTCACAGACCGCGTGACTGGCTCGCGTCGCAACACGGCTGGTGTGCCTGACGGGTGGCACATCACAGGGGCTCCTTTTTTCTATCTTAAAAATTTAAGCTGTCTCTCTCTTTTCGGTCTTCGTTTTCAGTTTCTCGCTCAGTAAACTGGAACGATCACGGAGACTTTAACGCGAACATATAAAGCACGCCAATGCGTACAGGTGTGATTGCACAAAATAGAGAAGAGTGGTAACCACAAATAACTCCAACATAATAGGTGGTACTGAAGCTGCGATTAATCAATTTGTGTTGGAACCATAGAGTTCCTTTTTGGTACTTCTCAGCAAATAACAACAACATGGCTAGGCGTTACAAAAATAATAATAAAAAAATACAGGTAATGTTCGGCTGTTTTCATGTGTCATCAAGGCTACTTCCGATCCTATGATGATCGCCAGCCCGGCAATCCTGACTCGATATTCTAAAGTGAAAACGCGGACTTCCTTCATCCATTGAGTGAATCTGTTATTCCAGATTAGATTATGGGGTTTTACGCGCCAAAACCACTTTCTGATTATGAGGCACGCCGTAGTGGAGGACTCCGGAAATTTCGACCACCTGGGGTTCATTAACGTGCACCTAAATCTAAGTACACGGGTGTTTTCGCATTTCGCCCCCATCGAAATGCGGCCGCCGTGGCCGGGATTCGATCCCGCGACCTCGTGCTCAGCAGCCTAACACCATAGCCACTGAGCAACCACGGCGGGTTCTGTTATTCCATATTTGTTGTAAGTATACATCGTAGTGCTTTTCTTCGAACAGCTTCTATCTTGTTAATGAGTTGTTTGGCGAGGGAAACAAAACAACATGGGAATATTCCTAGACAGATGTATTTTATGCGCGTAGCTAATTCGTGCTTGGAAGTGCTATATTTGGTCAGACGCCTGAGATAGGGTGGCTACCCTACCTGAGAGAGAGAGAGAGAGAGGGAACCTATTTGGGTGAGGGAAGTTGGGTAACGATGCTAACATGACAATCTTATGCAAGGTCATGTGTTAAGCCAAGCTGAATGTACTTTTTAATCGGACTTTTAAGTGTGGTGCGATGTATAGCGTACTGCACACGTGCCCACCCCGAAATTGACCGCCGCTTTGAAGAAGTCTTTGCGAAGTGCACTGCTGCACTAGAAGGCACAAAAAGCTGCGGAGGGTCTAGTAATTGCATACGGTTCTGCATTGAAATACTCACAACAACAAAATGGTCGTGAAGTGAAGGAGATGAGGTCGGCTCCCTAATTGAGAAAAGAATGGTAACGCCATCTGTCGCTTTTACAGCAAAGCATGGCTGCGAGTTCTGTGTTTTGCATAGCAGCGATAGATGGCGAAACCGTTTTGTTACCGTTAATGTTGCTGTATATGCTCCCGCAGGGAGCATATAGGGAGCATATACAGGAACACTAGTTACCGTTAGAATTACTGTATAGTTACTGTTAGAGCATATACAGTAACTCTAGTTACCGTTTTTTTCCATCTAAGATTAGCAGACGACATCGACGACTTGAAACAGATACGTACTTCGCGTAAAACAGGCGCTTTGAACATGAGCACGAACTTTTCCCGCTCTGCCACCCTTTCGTCGTCTAGTGCACATTTAAACAACATTTTCGTCTGCGACGCTCTTTCGCTGAGCATCTATGCCAGCGCCATCTGCCACATCAAACGGGAAACGTAGCGACGTGGCTATAACTTGCGCCTCGTGGACCGGGCTACGTCACCGCAGTCGTGGCCCAGTGGAAAAGTGCCCGCCTCGACTGCGGGAGGTCGCGGGTTCGAATCTCGCGGCCGCCGGTGACCCACCGGTTCGCCGCAATGGGAACAAGCGTCCCCCGGCCTGGCACTTGGCTTCCTCAGGGGTGAAATGAGCTTGGGAAAGGAGCCCGCGCCTTGAAGGCCCGTCGAAACACTCGCGAGCACGACGTCGACCAATTCTCGGGGGGAAGGAAGGGTCGAGCTCCGTGGCCCACAAAGACGTGTCGCTGTGTCCTTGAGGTCGGGACAAGCCACGACGACGAAGTCAGACGTGCGCCGAAATCAGTCAGACGTGCCCGCAGACAGCCGGCAACGTTCGAGAGCTGCATGAGCGCGGCACCTGCTCGCGATGCCGCGTGCCCTGGCTCACCACGCATGGGCGGTGTGCCTGTGACGGGTAGCACACCTCGGGGCTCCTTTGTTTTTTTTGTTTTCGTGAGGAGTGACACTGACTGTTCTACCGACAATGCGCAGTGACCCGGTTCTGCCCAATGAGACGAATCTTTCGCGACGTCTAACCTACAATGTGCGCTCACGGGTAGCTCTGAAACACAGGTGCATCTCGCATCGAAATAGCGCGCATGATGTTTGACGGCTTCTCCTTAACGGTCATGTGCCACTGTGACACCTGTGGTGCGGAGTGTCGTACTCTTTGAGATTGACCTCCCATCACCACATCCTTCCCTCGACAAGCGTCGCTGTACATCGTCATCGTGACATATCGTGCAGTGAGTGCATCGACTCCGCAAGCTGTGCACCCGCTTACGTTTATACATTCGAATACAGGTCGACCTATTTGTTTTCAAAAACGTTGTCCAAAAATTGGTTAATCAATTTCGCAAATAGTACAATTAGTTCAGGAGTGTCAATGAGAAAATTGTAGAACCACATGAAAAACTCCCGATACACCTTTCTGTTGCCCAATACGTGCTACATAACAGTGTTTTTCCGAGCGTGAAAGCAGCCCGCAAATGCACGCGAAAATGCCGCGCGACTGGCCGCTCGAGGCACTTTGCGTGTATTCGCGGGCTTCTTTCACGCTCGGAAAAACTCTTATGCAGCGCGTATTGAGCAACAGAAAGATGTATCGGGAGTGTTTCATGTTGCTTTACGATTTTCTCATTGACACTTTTTATATAATTATGCAGGACGAAGCATCGTGCAACGCGATTGAAGCTAAACCTGGTGGCACAAGACGTGATCGCACGTCAAAGTGCGCGGTTGGTTTTAGCTTTCCCGCTCTGCAGGCGGAGCCACGGAACGGCAGTTGAACAAACGCGCAATGAACAAAAAAGTACTGGCATAACTACTGGGAACCGAAAGCCTCAGCAAATCTTGATTCTTGCTCCGTGATCTCGATGCATGAGGCACATTCTAGCCACTACAGTACACTGTATAGCCACTTTACATGAGGTCACGTGTTGGCTGCGTGTTGGTCACGTGTTGGCTTGTCAAGGCTGGCTGCGTGACGTAATGCTCTCTTTTTAACTTTTTCCTTCCTCCATGGCTGGTTGAATGCAGCGGAAGCAATTTTGGGAGCCGAAAACACGTCATAGGCATCAGGTAGGTTTTGGACACCACCTACCTCTGATAGTGTCTTCCCCCCCCCCCCTGCGTCTATGACGTGTCCCGGCTCCCGCAATCGCGTCCGGCGCACTCAACCTGCAAATGCATGGCCTTTAAGACCACCATTTTAAATCCAGACAGCGCCACCGTATGAGGACGTGTATTTAGACAACATCTATTGGCGGAATGGCAACGTATAAATTTGTATACACAGATTATGATCACAGCGATTATAACAACAACAACGACCACAAAAAAAAAGCGGTACGTGTTATTCGAGCAAGCTTCGGAAGGAAGCGGTGCAGGCAGAGCTTCAGTGTTGCACGCCACGTTGTTCATCTCGGAGGTCACGAAGACGCCAGCGCCATCTGTTCCTTCTTGTTCCCACTAAAGCGATACAAAACCCGTTTTGTGGTGCCGGCAATGCCACCGCAGCCGTGGCCTCGTGGCAGAGTGTCCGCCTCGGCTGCGGGAGGTCGTGGGTTCGAAACCCCGCGGCCGCCGGTTACCCACTGGTTATCCCAAATGGGCACAGGCGTCCCCCGGCCTGACATTCGGCTTTCTTTAGGGGTGAATCGCTCTGGGAAAGCAGCCCGCGCCACTAAAATCCCGTCGAACCCTTGTGGGCGAGAGTCTTCTCTCAAACGCAGTCGAGCCCTGGCTATGCCAGCGGCCCGCTAAACTCAAACCGCAGCCGGTGTTTACCACTGACCACGAACTCCTCAACACGAGACGTGCATCGCGCACCTCAACCTTGAGCAGCGTGTCCCGCGGTTCCTGCTCACAGACCGCGTGACTGGCTCTCACGCTACTTGGCTGATGTGCCGGACGGGTGGCACATCACGGGGCTCTTTTTTTTTTTTCTTCTTAAACATGGGCTTTTTTTTTTGCATTGGTTTGGCGTCCGTCGGTGTCTGGAAGCGTTTTAAAGGTCGCTTTAATTTGTCCGTACGGGCGGCAGTAGCACAGTTGGCAGCGATACTTCCAGGCACTTAGTCGAAGTACAATGTTTGAGAGATTCTTGTGTCGCGTCAGTGTTATCGCCGGGATAAAAATCGATAAAAGTACTGCACTTATTTCGCTACCAACGCTAGGCAGCAGTAAGTGCTTGTAAGTGTCGCCTCTTTTGTGAGGTGTTGCATTGTTGTGCAGTCACTTGCTCCAACGCTATAGCTGGGCTTTCCTAACTATATGGCAGGCGCACATGCCGGTCGTATTATTGAAGTAGTGAAGGCGCTTGCTGAGAAGGCTCCTAGTAGTATGAAAGAGGTTGTGAAGGTCGTGAATAAATTAACCACTAAGCTTGATGCCTTCGAAGTCAACATTTAAGTTTAGGTTGGCAAGGTCGGGGACTCCAACTCGGAAATTGAAGTCGAGGTTGGTAAAATGCGCGAATCTGTCGAATTCACGAATGTGAGATTTGAAGAGTTTAAGATGTCGAGAGCTTTCGACGGGAGCTAATAGAGGTGAAGACTCAAAACCAACTCAAACAAATCATACTCTCCCTCCCAAGTCTTTATTTTCCTTTTTTGGCGCAACAATGTATTCATTCAAAACCAAGAGATTGCAAAACAAAACAAAGATGTGACCAGACAATTGGCTGACACAGATAGGTAGATAATTGAACTTAAGCAGTATGGAAGGAACATGAACGTAGAAATCCTTGGGTTTCCACGTACTGCAGACGAGAATCTAAGGGCGACAGTGGGTACAATGACCACTTGCTTGGGAATTGAGCTGTCCGATGGAGACATTGATGTGGTCCATCGCGTCCCATCCAGGGATAAGGATAAAGCGAATGTTGTGGTAAGGTTTGCAGCCATGACATCCTGCGACATATTTTTTGTCTGCAGCTAAGAAAACAAAATAAAACACGAGTTACCTGCCTTTAGAGGATACTGATCCAATCTACATCAATCAACATCTCTGCTTAAAAAATGAGCTACTGTTCAGGAAAGCTTGTGAGGCAAAGGGAGAGAGAGAGGAAAAAGAAAGGAAGCTTGCCTGGATATCTCAGGGCCGGATGCTGATGAGGAAAGCTGAAAATTCCGTGGTTCTACACATTCAGTCTGAAGGTGACTTTGCCAAAATTGTGTAGGTGCTCGTGTTGAGTTTACCTCTGTGTTTATCTTTATGCTCAATCTTTCAGATCTTAAAGAAACAGAAATGTATTAATATTTCCGTTTTCCATTGCAATGTGCGAAGTCTGAGTAGGAATTTAAACACTCTGGTCACCTATATAGCGCGACTATAGATGCTGTTTTCGACATTATTGCTGTGAGTGAAACGCGGTTGAAGGCAGATAAAACAGTCAGTAAGCAGGGTTTCAGGCTGTTAACGCAACCACGGAACTCGCGTGCGTGACGGGGTGGAGTTGCCTTGTTTGTATGTGCAGTGTCATGTTTGACGCATCTGTGAGTAATAGAACTATAGAATCGCTATTTGTCAAGATTGAAAGAGGATCAGTCATTGGTGTTGTGTATACCGCCCGCCCGGTTCTTCGATCAAAGCGTTTCTGAAGGAATTTGAGTCTGCGCTTATATGAGAGTTTCCTGCGTGCAGTGCAATCATATTACAGTTGTCGGGGGCTTTAATATTGACTCGTCCTGCGATACCTGGAATGAATACACGCTTCTCTTGAAATCCTTTAACTTTCATAACGTAATAACTGACAGGACTCGATGGCAACCAAAGGTCAGTGGGACGCCTCGCATTGCATGGGCGCTCACGGGAAGACAACAAATGAAGCTGCACAAGGTGATAAGGGCTCGCCAAGTTTTGAAGTGAGGGAAGCTCACAGCAAAACTGATTACGAAGAACGACTGAGGAATATGGAAAGAAGTAAACGGGTTCCTAGACTGTTCAAACATTTGTACAGGAAAAACATTGATTTACAGTGGAGAAAAAGAACTAGGAAGCTTACCAGCAAGTATATACAGGGTGCCCCAGCTAACTTTAGCCAGAGTTTGAAAATATGCCGATGCACTCTACGACGACGCGACCAAATGCATGTTGCTGACTATCTGTATGGAGTAAGTCACACTGTTTTTTGCATTCTGCATAATTGCATATTTAGTCAAGACTAATTAACAAACTTCTGAAGCAACGAAGTTAGGCAAAAAAAAAAAATGAAATTAAGAGGTTGAAGAGCGCTTTTCAAACCGTCCGATTAAACAGTTTCTAACTTTCTATCTATTAGGAATTAGTGTTTTTCCGCTTACTTCAGATGTCCGCGAAATAGAAAAAAAAAAGGAAAAACACGTGACTTGCCCGCTTGCGCGTTATGATTGCAGCGTTCCCAAATATTTCGCGTACAAACGGACGTAGCATCTAGAAGGGTGTGCTGTGATATCCGATGATATCTGTGCTCCCTGTGACTGCGCATATCACTGCAACCAGATATAGGCAGTTTTCTTTGACCGAAGAGAAAAAAAAAAGTCTCTGACTAGCGAAATCTACAGACTTTATGCGTCTAAATTATTGGCGAAACTGACAATCGTGTCCTAACCGGCAACTCGAATTATCATTTACAAGGCTGCCCCCAGTGCGGTATTCCAACACTTAAATTTTACTTGCGCAGGTGTGGTCTGGCGGTATCCCCTTTGTGCTACCTCTGCAATGAGCCGGAATCCATTGATCACTTTTTATTATCGTGTCGGCGGTTTTCTACTAATCGAAAACGAAGCTTAGAAGTTGCGCTTCGGAATCAAGGACTACCTTTATGCAGTGCTGTTATCCTTTCACTTGGAGCAACGATATTCGGATGTAGACACAGGAACGTTTGCCAAGCCATTTATAATTTCCTCTGTGATACAAAAGGACTTCCTTATTAATATTTCCGTGGTTGATAGATTTCTCCTTCAGTAAATTATAAATTTAGAAAATTCAGAAAGTCAGAACGCAAATTCATGGTTATAATAGTGTTAATATTATTATTTGAAATTTAACTTGCTCATTCTTGCGTCTATCCTTCATGTATTTTATAAGTTCGCGCTACTATTCCTATCTAGGCAAGGCTGACTACCTTATTACACCCTACTTCATTTAGTATCGGTTTATTTCTCATCTTCGATTATTCGTTCATTTTCCATTTTTATTACTTATTTATTAATCAACTAATTTATTTCATGTTTCAATCATATTACGTCACGGTTCCTGGCCTATCCCCCGCAGTGGGTTTGTGCCATTGAGGCTTCTTCATAATCATCATCGTCTTCTTCGTGTTCCAATGGCTGAGCGGGGCGCACCGCCGTCACCATCGATGGAACCCGCCAGGAAGAACGCCGCGCCGCCGACGTCGCGTTCGACGCAATCCTTCGACGTCGCCGCCAGGTCGCCGTGGCCGTGGGCGACGAGGATGCCCCCTCGCGGAACGGCCGCCCTCCTGGTGGTCCTGCTGGGCGCGCTGTTCTACGCCTACCAGGAGGACGTGATCCGGTGGGCGACCCGCGCGAGGCGCAACATGCACAACCAGCTCTTCTACAGGGACAACAAGTGCGAGGCCGTGCGCGTGCTCAGGACCTGCGAGCGCGAGGAGCTAATCAAGGTGCTGTTCGTCGTCGACAGCGAGCCCGAGAACGCCGAGCGGAGGCGCTTCGCGCGGCTGTCGTACGCCAGGCGCAGGTACGCCGCAGAGGACACGTGACTTGGGTGCCACCTCAGGCAGACTCCGTTCGATTCTTTGGGCTGTGCGCAGAGGGAAGCTAGCCCCTAAGTAACATTGGGACTTGTCTCGCGAGCTTTAGTATACATCGCGATTCAGGTTCTCTCTCTCTTTTTTTTTTGAAGGTCAACAGATTGTGGCTCCACTGAACCCGAAGCTCACTCGAGCCAAGGCCTCGACCGAGCGTCGCTCTGTGGCCATATGCGGCGGGAGTGACTGGTATACCTGCCGAGAGCCGCGCCACTGGTGCATTATGGGATATCGATCCGGGTGATCAGCAGAGGGCCTCTATAGAAGTCGCTAGAATCCAACTATAGTGCCGCGGGAAGGGTCGGCGTTCTCAGGGCCACCCTGATCTGACGCCGTTATCTCCATCGATCGGAAGGAGAAAGACGAGGACAGATCGTCACCACGTGTAGCTACAGCTTCGACAAGGTATAGCCTCCTCTGACGCCAGCCCTCCTCCTGCCTTTCAGGAGGGGGGGGGGGTCGGGCTATGGTCGTGTTGACTCTTGGAAAATAGGCTCTCCGAGGGCTGCAGGCTGTGTCGAAAATTTGGCGCACTCGCGATAGTCAGACCCGGAGAATCACCGTCCGAGAAGCTCGAGAGCAATGCTATACTTTGCAATCGAAGTCAGTGATCCGCCCTTGGGGCGAAATTCGCCAATTTTCGCTACCGAAGCTTCGAGAAGGTCGATTGACGCTCCCTCGTTTTTACCTCCTTCGCATGTATTTCAATATTGCCGACTCAGCTGTGTGTGCTGAAGTGTGGATGCACAGAGGGCCCGGGGGTATACACAACGCGGCTTTGTGGTCGTAGTTTGTACTGAATACTACAGCTTAGTCACCGAGTTTAGTCGTAGAGGTTGTCATATACTCAACGCCTGCTCCAAAGCTTCTTTTTTTAAAGCGAATATAATTTCTTAGCTCTTTCGTACTTTTTATTTCTTAGACGTACATGTCGCGCCAGAGCTTTGGTGGGTCTGGATTTCTCGACGCACGATGAAGCCCTCGGTCTGTATTACCGCCGCCGATGCGCTGGTTGCCGGCTCTGTTCCCTACAAAATACCTTTTGAAACAAGAAAGCCTACCTAAGTGCCTTCGCCATAACGAATCTACTTCTTCAAACGCATCGTTCATTTAACAGAGCAAATGGCTTTCAAGAAGCATTCGGCTTACGTTGACAATTGGTTTCTTCACAATTTGTTTTTTTTTCTCTTTCCTCCTCGCAGGTTCGCCTCTCCAATCAAATGGCTCACCGTATTCCGGATGCGCGGCAACAAGACCGAGGACGAGCTGGAGTCCCTGGTGCGCGAAGAGTGCAAAATGGCCGGCGACATCGTCGTGCCCCGCGGCCCTCACGCGGAGATCGCCGGGGAACCCGGCAGCCGGAAGATGGCGCCCACTTTCCTGCCGTTCGTGTCGTGGATCCTGGAGAAGTGCCCCAACGTGGACCTGGTGGTGCACATGCACGACGCGGTGCTACCGCACCCGTTCTACCTGCCGAACTACCGGGTTCTCCACATGGACCACCAGCCGCAGGTGAAGGGCGTGCCGTCGCCTCACTATTCCATATAGTCGTCAAACGAGTACCGACAGCCCATTTTCGACTGTATTGCGTCGAGTAAAAAACCCTGAATACCTGCACCCTGAATAATTTGACAGAATAGCTTTTCCGCGAGCCGGCTTCGGCTTTGTTGCCTAGGAGGTGACTGTCGTGACGTCACGATGCAGACGCTGGTCACGTGGGAGCAGGACGTCGCGTCGTTTTGACACGCTCTGCGGCCCGCTCGTTCGTCTGCTATGCAGCTACATTGAGCCTCACAATGACTAACTGCATACTGGGGTACATACAAACTGGGATACATAGCGCAAGAATGACACAGGGACAAGCAGGAACACGGTACGAGCGCTAACTTTCAACAATTGCTTTATTGCAGCTGGTGAACATATATATATATATATATATATACTCACTGGGACGCCACTGCTGCAACAGACACACTGAAGGGAAGGAGGAAAAGCAGTCATGTGACTACTATACCCAAAAATTCAAGCTCTTTCTTTGATAAAAGAATAGACGGCGTGCTAACGCAATCGTCACCTGCTCTGGCTATCTCAGCTGCTTCGACAATTTCCCTCGTAATCTTATTCCCGTGGCGATAGACAACAACAGTTTGTTTTAAGAGAGGGGAGCACGGTGCCTTCGCGTCACATTTTCTACAATGGGCAGCCAGATGCCCATCTATTGCGATGCTCTCCACTTTATTACTATGCTCCGCCAGACGCACGTTTAAACATCTGCCCGTCAGTGTGTCTGTTGCAGTGGCGTCCCAGTGAGTATATATATGCTCACCAGCTGCAATAAATCAATTGTTGAAAGTTAGCTCTCGTCTTGTGTTCCTGCTTGTCCCTGTGTTATTCTTGCGCTATGTACCCCAGTTTGTATGTATCCCACCAACACGCCCAAACTTCTTCCCTGCTAAAGTGCATATTGGGGGCCAGAACTAACCGAAGCGAGTGCCATAACGCCGCGATGTCCTTCTTCCACGTGACCAGCGTCTGCATGGTGACGTCACGACACAGTCACTTCCTAGGAAACGAAACCGAAGCTGGCTCGTAGAAAAGCTGTTCAGTTAAACTATTTTGGGAGGTGTAAGGTTTGGAAATATATTTTGTAGTGTTTCGAGGTACCGAAATTTTACTTAACGCAAAAAAGAAGAAAGAGTCCGAAAGTATCATGTCAGTAACCTTTTAATATCATCGCACGAAAATAGTTGGTGCCTACATCGGAAGACCGAGTGGCGGGTCCCTCAGCATTAGGGGAAAAAAAAAATCTCGAGTGTAACTTTTTTGCGTAGTGTATAGGCGCCGGATGTTCGCCTCGGTCGCCATGTTTCGAACGCTACCTATGACGGGAGCATGCAGTGAGTCACGCAAACATCACATCAGTGCGAGGAATGGGTTCAGAGCTTGCAAACATGTAACGATTCTGCGCGCGATGGAAGCGTTGCAGCAGCCGTCGCACTAGCAAACGCAGCCAGCATGTTTCAAGCAGATGCCAAGAACCATCCGAAAGAATACAACAGCCGGGACTACAACGTATCTCCGGTGCACAGCACCATGTATCGGATGCCCCTCGTTGCGCGACCCGATGTAGCAGCATATAGCAGACATGGAAGGAGGAAAGAACTTGAAGGCAGCATTTCCCAACGCGAGTGAAGCCAAACGAGCCGGCTCAACAAGTGGCCGCCACGTCAGAGCGAACAGTAGGTTTTAGTGCTGACACATGCACCTCTTTAAGAAGCATACCGAGTCTGGTTCTTAGAAACTAGCATAATAGCAAGGTATTTAGGGCACCGTCACGTGTCCTATTTTTTTTTTTAGGATTTCTAGATTTTCTAGGATGTCGAGGAACTTAATTGAAGCAAAAAATAAAAGCAACATTTGTAAACATGTCCATATTCCTTTAGGAGAGCTATCCGGATTTGTAACCTCAGATAACGGCACGTCGCGATATCGTGACAACAGACCAGTTTAAAGGCCACCCAGTGTGACAGGGACGTACAAGACTCTGGGCCCTCACGTGACTACGTCACTGCCGCAGGTGATCCACTGCCACGGCACCGGCTTCTCCACGGCCGAGTGCAATGATTCGTCCGTGCTCATGACCAAGAAGAAGGGCATCGAGGCCCTCGCGCGGAATGCCTCCGAACAAGAGGGCCTCATGGTCACGGGCAACCTGGAAGTCAAGGACCTGGCCAGCTACATCGCGGTGAACGAGACCATGACCATGCTGTACACGATCGGCGCCGTGCTGTTCTACACGTACCCGCCCAACTTGAACGTGTCCATGATGTCGCTCTGGCAGGAAATGATGGCCGCGCCGGAGAACAGCCCCCACTATCTCTATCTTTGAGCCGGGATCTCTGAACGGCCCCCACTGACTCGGCAACTTTACTTTCAGCAGACAGACCGCACAGAGGCTCGTAACATGGCAGAGGGTTGAGACTGAAAACGCCCGTCCGTTTACAGTTCGCAATAGGCAATAGCAAACAAGCAAGCAAGCAAAGACACATGGCCATGCTTTCTTCGCACAAACAATAACACACAACATAACGTTCTTTTGCGTCTTATAGATTAACATCATCATTATCCGAAACTGGACACTGCGTTGGTTTTGCTGTGCGCCGGGGATCATATAGTGGGGGAGTTTTCTTCGAAGCCGTGTTGAGATAAATGGCTGTTGTGACTTTTTGTTGTTGTTTTGTTCTGTTTAAGCTTATGAACCTGTGACGAGACACCACTCAATTGTGTTGTATCCAAAGTCCCTAAGTCCGTGGCGAGGCTCCCGTTGGCCGGCTGCTGTGGCACCGCTTGAATCGCCGAGGGTGAAGAATTTTCCAGCCTTGTTTGGAGAGGAGAACGTTCGCTTTTTTTTTCCCCCGGACTTTTCCAGGTCATGAAAGTTTTGACTCGAGGTCGCGAGACCGTACCCTCTCACGAGAATGGCTCCCCTGTGAACTGCGGCTTGGGGCTTGTGACTCGAGAAGACTTGAGGCTTTTTAAGTGCTATCGCATAATTCAAGTTCTTGCGCAATCGGAGATTTAGTGCGACGTGACTCGTTCATCGCTGTGACGGTTTGAGTGGACGCAAGTTTTTCTTTTTGTATTTCTCACTACACACAGTTGTGTTTAGTACAACCTAGTCGTCAGTGGTATTGTGCGTTTTCGAAGGTGAGTTTTTAAAGTGTCAGCGAGCGCGACGCCTTCCATCTCTTACGGCAAGATGCACAATATTCTTTGGCAGTAGATAAATTTATAGGAGGGGGAAGCCTAGATACTCGGTTTCGCAGTCGCAGTAGACTAAGCAGGTCTACGCCATGATTTGATAAGCTCGTAGGACTTCATTACTGCTAGAGCGAGAAATATCGGATGAACTTGTTTGGAGCTCGGTTTAGCGGAGGAAAGTCATACACGTTGTGACAGGTTGAGAACGGAGAGTCGACTGACTTTGTTGCAAAGTAAAAGCAGGTTTGACGAGTGGCTGTGGCGGCGCCCCAGTCGGGCAGCCGCTTCGGTTCCAAGGGCAGGGGGCAATGACCCCACGGCGAGGCACGGCGAGGTAAACTGGATTTCCGGAGCAAGGGGCGACATACAGTTACGGACGGTCGCTACAAACTGAAAGACAAAATCATGAGTCACAACAACTTAATTATGCAGCAACGACTGCCGCTTCCATCAGGGATCATTGCATAGAGTGCACTAAATGAACGAATATGTTAGTCTATTTCCATAATAAGTGTAAAATTAGACAAGGTGGTAATACGAAACAGTAATGATGCACATGGAGGCTAGCGTAAGCCGGGAATACGATTTTTTTTTTACCAGAGAAATTCAAGTGGGCCTTAAGTGGACAAGCAATACAGTGATACACTTGGGCTATGAATAAACAAATTATGCAGAGAAGACGACTTGGAAACGAACAGAAAACTAGAATTAAGAAAGCAATCCGTGCAGTGGTTTCTGACATGTGGAACGCGTATTGATTGCGATGTATGGCTGAAAAAACAAGTAATTTTTTTTTCTGCAGTGAAATCGTTTTTAGCGGTAAACTTGCATGTACAGTACAGGGGCTCAACATCAACCCCATTAATCTTTTTTTCCCATGTGCATGCAATGACAATATCTATTATTGTTTTCTTTTTTTTCCTTTCCCGGCTTCCTCCTCTTCCTAGGGTCTTTCTGTCTCCGGTACCCTTACCCGTGCAGAGTAGAATGTAGTCGTCTACATATACGCAGGCAGAATTATCTGTGTTTCATTAAGGAGCTTTCTCTCTTTCTCTCTCGCATCGCCTAATGACAGTGCGAAAATTGTTTAGAGCAGCCGGCACGGGAACGGTATACCTATTGGGTGTGCATGTGTTGGCATCGTGTTGTATATAAGTGAGTGATAGATCTACTTAATTATGCGTGTGCAATTGGTTGCGAAGTAATTGGAGGAGTAACTTGAGTTGCATGGAAGTGGAGTGCTTCTGGTGTGTCTGTGATCCAGCTGTTTGCAATATAATTAAGCTTGAGTGTCCATTAGTGGGTCCCTGTTGATGGTGGATGTAATTGCTATCCTTTGTACCTCTCTACGCGTGCCATTACGTTAGCGGAAAGAAACCAAGCGGAAGTTGCGTATTCTAGAACTAATCTGACTATTGTGTTCAGGGCTATATTACTGTAGTTCCTGGTGAAGCTTTGAGGCGGCTGCATTGACGTAATCTCACGTACGATTCCTGTATAAGGCGTTGTGTAATAATCAACCCGAGACCCTGTGCTTGTTTAGTGTTAGACGATTATGATTAGTAAAGTAAGTACCGTATATATTCGGCTAACTGCCGCGCTCGTGTAAGGGCTGCACCCCCAATTTGGAGGGGAATATTCTGGGGAAAAATTCAAAACGTCCCGCCGGAAAACGAAGTTAGTTCTGTTGCCGCTAGATGACGCTAGCTGCTTTTCCATCGCCGACGCTGCAGGCCGGTGCCGCCGCGCCGTTATGTGTGGCGCGTTGTCTCGGCAGTGTCGGCAGTGTTTCCCGTCAGATCGGTGGCATTTTGCATCTGGAGAAGCCCTGTGTGGGTCAGTAAAATAAAATAACAGAAACGTTTACAACATGTCATTTGTGTCTCTCTTACCCTCTGCTACGGTTGTACAAACAGTAGGGACTTTTAGCGGGCCGTCATCAGCCTGATTCGAGGCCGTACCCAGGCAAGATTCTGGAAAGTGCGGCCCTTACACGAGTATGTACGGTATGTTCGGGCTCCAATAAACATATCTTTAATGTGACTAGCATTATTAGCCCACTTCAGGTACTTTCTAGCTTCTCTGAGTCAAAAAAGAGAATTAAATTTTTTAGGTGCTGGGCGGAATAGGTGAGACGTAAATTCGCAAAGGCTTATTATGCTCGGCGCTTCTGGTTCAAAAGAGGACTGTCCAGGCGCGCTGTTATACGTTCGCGGGACCACTCGCGCTTGCGCTCTGTGCATCGATGATCGACCACGAAATCTGAGCATCGACAGTCATTTGAAATAATTCCTTTTCAGTCGCATCGATCGAACAAGTGAGTTAGCCATGCGTGCTGTCGCAGTTTCGTGCCGATCTTGAACGACGGGTCGAGCTTTCTTGTTCTGCGTGTTGACGACGAGAGTGATCTTGTAACATTCCGGTCGTGAATGTCAGGTTTGTGCTAGAACCCGTCGCTTGCACTAACATGTTCACCTGTCGTGTAGCCATGGATAAAACTCGTTGCGCAAGTTCGCACAGCTGCAAAGCACATTGTCTTTCCCAAAGAAAAATACCTTCCTTAGATTTGGCTTCTCGGACATTTATATCAATTTGCAGCATACCTTTATACGTTTTGCTGCGTGCACATATTAATCATATGTGTTGTTTTGTAACAACTTGTTGTTCACGTTACTGATAGTATTTCCTGGAATGTGCGTGATAACGAATCGTTAACCACGCGGTCGGCGTGATTTAACCAAGATTTAACACAGTATCTCTTTCCACCACTCCACTCCACCAAAGCATTTCTTGTAAAAGTCTTAACGAGTACAAGGCTGTAGTATGCCCCCTTGTGTTTGGGACACTTTCTGATATTTGTGTTAGTTAAGAAACATAAAGCATGCTAGAATCGCTCGCCCCACTGCAAATGGCTTGCACGGCTTTATAAGAAAAACGGTGCAGCTTTGTGACCACTATAGGCTAGCGTTTCTCGCCCTGTGTACCTTTCAGAAAATATGCGAAAAAAATTATGGCATACGTCTTTCCAATATTCCCAGTACACCCAGCCAATCTCACATCGAACACCGAAATAAAGTCGCTATACCAAACAAGGTGCTTTCCTAAATGGTGTTTGCCTAAATGGTGCTTGTCTAAATGGTGGCGCCAAGAGAAAGCTTGGATTGGAACCGTTGCCCGCCTATAGTGCATGCGCTACTAAACCATGTATGCTTTTATCAGCCTAGTGAAATTAACATGAAATAAATAAAAAGAATTGTCGTTGGCAAGAACAGAATTCCCTTGAGAACAAGCAAGTGCAAATAGCCATTTAAGATAAGCACGAAACCGCGACATCACGCATAGCTAATTCACGTGTTCGATTGATTAGGCTAAAACATATTTTGTATGATTGCCTGAGCTCAGATCAGATCTCCTGGTCAGTCATAGATGCGACCACCACAGGCTATAAAAATTAGCAGCATGGGCAATACCTTGCGATTGAGGCTCAGAGAGAGCAAGCGCGACCGACTCCGCAAACAGAGAATCGTACACCGGAACCGTCATCCTCAGAACCGGAAGCGCCGAGCAGACGACGCGTCCCATGAGCGTTTGCGAGTTTACGCTTCACCTGTTGAACCCGCGTCACTTGAGTTCCTCAAGCACAGCAGCTTGACGCTTCAGCGCTACCCTAAGAATGCTTTTTTTTTTGTGTTCGAGCGAAGCTCGTATTGACTTACAAGTTTCGGTGGCGGTCTGGTCACGCAAAAATGCAGTTGCTCCCAGAGCAGAGCAGCCGCGGGAAAGGGCGGTTTGATGAGTTGACAGCTGCGCCAGCGCCGGAGCGTTGGTACTCCAGCTGCATAGGCGCGCGCTCACGCCACGCGCGCAACCAATCGGAGCCGTTTCGCTTCCGCCGGGGAGGAAAAGGGCAGGAAAGGGTATCGCGCGCGCAGCGTCGGCTTCGTTTACGTTAATTCATTTTCGGAAAACAGATGGGACGGTCACGGGTTGTGCGTTCCTCCGAGGAACTGGCAGCGTTCGACGAACGGCGGCGAGTACTCACCCGTGAAAGTGCTCGCCGTGGGCGCGCCGATCCAGCCGCCAAGGCCTAAATATAATCGGACGTAGCGTGAACGCACGCACACGTTACGTCACGTTGGCGAGAACAACAGCGTCTATAGTTCGACCGATGGTTCGACGCACTGGCGCCGCCAACGTAACCGGACGCGGCCAACGCGCTCCGACGCGCCCGGCGTCTAACGACGCTCGCCCGCGCGCCGATAACGCCGGACAATAAACGCGAACAAACGCGCCTTTAGAGACGCCCGAGCCCAGGCAATCCGACAGCAACGAGAAGATCCCGAGCTGAGGGAGCGGAGGCCGGAGATATCCGGCACCGTTACCTGTGGGTTATTTACAACCGTGACGAAGGTCAGGTGCACGCAGTACAAGCTTCGCTTAGCCCCATTATCCGCCGGGGGAAGGGTTCTTAATTTTTTCCCCCCTTCCGACTTGGCAACTACGTACAAACATCATGCCAAATAAATACAAGTTTAAAACCACCAGTCGGGATCGAATCCCGGCCACGGCGGCCGCATTTCGATGGGGGCGAAATGCCAAAACACCCGCGCGCTTAGAGTTAGGTGCACGTTAAAGAACCCCGGGTGGTCCAAATTTCCGGAGTCCCCCACTACGACGTGCCTCGTAATCAGAAAGTGGTTTTGGCACGTAAAACCCCATAATCTAATCTAGCCTAAAACACCAGTCATGCCAGCACGGAGGCACAGCAGGATGATAGGCTCACAATTGTCTTTCTTCACGCTGCAGTTATACTCGCTACCGTCACCATTGGTTTCCGCAAGGTGTTCCACTGGATTCGCGTGGCGAGCCAATCGTCCATGCTCCTGTGGCCGGCAAATTAGGTGAACCTGCTCCCGCCACAGTTTGCCCGGGTCAAAGTCGCTACCACATACACATATGGAACGACGGCCCGCTCGTATCTTTGGCTCACCACTGCGCAGCCGCGTTACAGCATCGACAGCAGCGGGACGCTTAAAGCCAGGGAATGCGCTCTGGTCAGTCTGAGGTCACGGAGGCACCGACAGGATGGCAGGCTCACAATTGTCTTTTCTTCACGCTGCAGGTCAGTTGCATTTCCAAACTGCCACTTCTTTGATTTAAATCTAGTAATCGCTTCGTGCCCAGAAGCCTTGAGTGACCCGTTCCGTTCCTTGCTTCTTTCACTGTGCGGTGATGTGGAAAAGAATCCTGGCCCATCCAAGGACTAAGTGCTTGCTGCAGTACTTAAAACCGTGAAGGAGTTAAATGAAAGATCTATTATAATGAAATCTGCACAAAATTCTATGTTGCACGTAGCTTTGCGTGAAGTGAGTTTCAGTTGCAGTCCAACATTCGTGGTGTTTGCACCCTGCGTCCCGTTTGTATAGCGCTGGTAACAAGAACCAAGAACGTATAATAAGTGTAACTAACCCAGTTAACAGCACTACCGACACCAGACCACTGCACAGAGAGTACGAGAGTTTTCACGGCGAAGCCTTATGTTCAGTTCTCAATGGCTCATACCCCCGTAAAACGCGTCGACGACACGAACTGTCATCAATCGCTCATACTCCCGTAAGCACTCATACCCCTCAAAGCAAGCAAGATTGATGATAAAGATGGATGGTAAAGCGAGTGAAGATGGATGACTAAGCGAATTAAGTTGATGACTCCGGCGAGTTAAAGGCAATATAATTAAGATTGATGACTAAGCGATGTAAGAGGATGAGTAAGCGAATAAATAGGATGACTAAGCTAATTAAGAGTATGACCAAGCGGATTAGACAAACCGAATTAAGAGGATGAGTAAGGGAATTAAGAGGATGACTCAGCGAATTAAGATGATGAGTAGGCGCATTAAGAGACTTACTGAGCGAATTAAGACGGATGACTAAGCCAAGTAGACTAAGCGAATTACGGGGGATTTGTTCGTCATGTGTCCGTCTTTTATGCATCAGCACTTTGGCTTTAGTCTTCAAGTGGTCTTAGGCATACGAGACCCTGTGAATTTTTTTCCTTCCTCTGGGTGTTGGAACTTATGACATACCACAGGAACTTCAATCTCAAACGGCCTCAATTCAGCTAGGAGGTGGCTGGCAACGTTGCCTGTGCGCCGTATTGAAGCACAGGCGTTCTTGCAAACACGTTACCCTGTAGGAGGAGCCAATGTTTGGGAAATGAGAAATTAGCCAATCAAAGTTCGCGACGTGATCGTGACTGTGCACTCGTCGCTTTGAGAAACTGATCAACTTTCTGTTAGTACGTGACTGCCTAAAAAAAAAGAATAAAAGAAAGAAAAGCCAGACTAGATACACTCTTTTTATTCGGCGATGCATGCACAGATGGTACTTGAAAATATTGAAACGTGGCATGAAATTTCCAGCATGCCGAGAATGACATGGCAACAGGTTAAAGCAAACAAAAAAAGAACAGTAGTGCTCAGCACATCCCACAGCCCTGTCGTGAGACGATAAAGTCCGCATGGCTTCACTAGACTGCGTCCAGGCCAAATAAAGAACACACAACACAAAAGAGTTCCACAAGAACATAGGCTCCCACGACAAGAAGATCTGACCTGCTTCTGCTAAAGATAGCTATTTTTTTAAACACTTCCCTCGGGTTTGTTCATGAGTCAGTGGTCAGTCGATTTGCACTTGTTAGCAACATTGCACGAAACACACGACAGAAAACGGCAGAAAACCAAGAATGAAGAAGAACAACAACAGCGACAAAAGACGTCCCTGCTTCAGCATCAACAGCAAAAGATGCAGAAGGCAACTAATAATAGGTGGGTGGGTGGGTGGGTGGGTAGGCGGGGGGGGGGGGGAGGCATTACGAGGCAATGACAAACAAATGAATGTCATTTCGCATCCATTCACGACCTGCAGACGCTGCAATCTGGGTGAAAGAACGCCGACACACTGTCCATCGTCATCTCCATCAGTCGGCTGTGTGGAACTTGACCTTGCGCAATATCCGCTCGGCCATGTCTGTATTGTTGCCGTCCGCGTAGCAGACGAGCGTCTTGAGCCATTGCGCCTTCCACTGAAACTTCTCAGTAACGTGGCTCACAAAAATCGGGCGTTGGAAGCTCTGGCTCGCTGGTGGAGCGCCGAGTCTCTGGATCTGCAGAAGTAAATGTTGACATTAAATTCAATTCTTCTCGTTTTTATTTTAGTATGGCGTCAATTCTAGAGGAAAGAAAAAAGGCCTGTTTGATTTCTGAAGCAAGGTAAGTTACTGCAGAAACTGCTCCGGCACTGAGCCGGCGCAGTTTGAGAGTGGTTTGAGAGTGTACGACATTCAAATGCCTCTTACCCGCGGAAGAGAAAGAGCATGGGCGAGAAGCGACGTTTGTTAGGATGCTTTAAGGAGCGTTGGTGCACGAACAAGGGAAGCATACATGCTGGACATACGTGCTACGGGAAGCAACGCCAATCCGAGCCAATGGAAGCTGCGTTTCGTCTGCGGCGACACTGCTCAAAAGATGCCGATTTCTCTGCGACGTGACCTGTAGCGGCTACGGCTATGCCGCCATGTGCGACCATAGCCTATACGGATTTAAAGCCTATTGTGCTGCGATGCTAAGCACGGGGTGTCGGGATCATACCTCAGGCGCGGCGGCCGCACCTCGATGGGGGTGAAATGCAAGCCCACTAGTGTATAGTCTGCATCGGGTGCACGTTAAAGATCACGCAGGCAGTCAAATTAATCCACTACGGCGTGCCTCATAACGAGATAGTTGTTGCAGCAAATAAAACAACAGCATTTCTTTTGCAGCCTTTCGTTGGATTAAATCACGATACATTTCGTTGCAACATATACACTTTAACATTAGGCACACTATCTGCCACGACCACTCGAAGTAGACAAAAAAAAAAAAAACTCGTTTCTTTTTTGCGCTCTGCTGTCACCACAGACGACACCCACGTTTGGTTTCGTCCAGAAGGTACAGAAGATATTAATTGGCCCACAAGGTCACCGTTATACACTTTATATAATAATGCATGACCGTGTGTATTCGCCTAGGAACCCCGAGTTTGCGAACAATCTGCTTTGTGTAATCATATAAACTTTCTATGTTGTGGAAACCAAGATGTTAATATTTTTTATATATTGTGTAAATACAGGAAGCTTTCTATGTTCTGAATGCCGAGATGTTAATATTTATTATATTAATGCCGACAAAGCGCTGTACATTATTCGTAAACTATTCGAAAAATATTTTATATCCGTGCGTCTGTATCTCCGGCGACGTGGTATAAAGCACATATGCGTTGACAAGCGTGATACGAGTGTGGGGTCTCCTAAAAAGAAAAGAAAAAGTGAGAACGCTGTTGAATGTTGTGCTGTGTTTGTGTGTGTGTCGTTTCGTGTGAACTGAATTGAGCGTGCCATACACTATACCCACGGACCACTGCAAAGTTGTCGAGACGTCAGGCTCCCTCCTAAGTACTTTTTTTTTTGCATCCAGGGCGTTGGCCTACTAGCGCGTCGGCATACAAGGGAGGACCGGAAGGAGTTGTTGATCGCTATCGTTATGTCTACTGGCATCACCTTTGAAATGGGGCAGCGACAGACACCTAGCCTGCGTGAGCTAATCCGATTTGACTACACACATTGCAGTCTCTTATATTCTCTATTCATTAAAACGTCGCTCTTCCTCTCTCACCTCTATATATATATATATATATATATATATATTCCACCGCTGACCAGCTAATTCTTCCGTAAGCTTCGATTCACAGCGCTTCTGGAAGGCAAACATTCTCTACGGCTTTTAGAAATGGTATTAGGCGCAAAAAAGAAAAATAAGAAGCGGACAACAGAATAAAAAAACACAGAATGGGACTGCCTCTCATTTTCCGTATGACTGCAATGTGTGCACGTGTAAACCTTTGCTGGAAAACACATGCATATTACGAAAAAGTAACGATACGGTGGCACGGGAAATACCAGAGGCGATGTATATCAGAAAATTTGGTGACCAGTGTATCAGCGTTCCATCACTGTCTCTTCAAGAGAATGGAGTTTCCTGGCTGATAGGATATGATTAGGTTTGGCTTCTATCTAACGTGATCTCAGCTGTGTATGTTCCTGTTCGCATGCCTGAGGGTATGTATATAAGTGAAGCATCGGGAAAAAAAATCGGTTGCGAGAATGCGCCTGTCCGTGTCCTTTATTCTGTTTGCCAGCGTCTTACTTTTCGCGCCTAAAACCATGCGTAAAAGCCATGTACCAACTAGTCCGGCAGCAGACGTTACTAAATTATCTACTGCTGGGCGAATACGTTGGCATTACGTAGCAATGTGGGCGGTCGTCCCCGGACTTTTGCTGCGATAGGCAGGTCATGCCTCGTCCTGTCTCGAAAATTTGCTTTAACGCTGCTGCCGGTCTGTAACGCTCGCACCGGTGGCGACCCCTAGTGACCCGACTATTCCCATCCCCTGTTCCCGCTTGACGCTGTGTGGCCCAGTTCATCCATTGCAGTAACCAAAACAAGGTCGATCCGAATAGGTCGCGAAAAGCGAAAAGCGCCCGTATACGAAACCATTACCTCGTCTGCCCTGCTTCTGTGCGGTCAGCTGTCGGAAATCCAACGGGGTTTTCTCTAACGCGCCGTGCTCCATTCATGCTGCAAGATATGGAGCGGCGGAGTGAAGACGTGCGCATTAGTTGGTTGAAAAATCGTGACTGGCGCATCAAGGGATGGAATGAATCTGCGTGTGCAAGTTCACGGACCGCTGCTACATAAGGACTGCCTGTGTTGCATGCTCTACACGATGTACGGCTTCTGTCGAGGGCTAAAATAAAAATAACTCATCTGCCAGCGTGGTAACGCTAACCTCCGAGCAAAGGACTTCGACCCCGGAACGTCTGCACGAGTGAATACCGCTTGTTATACAGTGACAAAGGGAGTAGCGCCGCTTCTTGGTATATAGTAAGTTTCTCGCACGTTATCTACACACATCCGCCATCAACTCGCACGCAAGCTTACGCCCACTCTATCGCCAATGTATCAAGAATAAATGAACGGGCGCACACTTGAATCAATGCGCCGAAGCGTGGGTGACGGCGACAGCACGCTAATGTTCGAAGTTGAACGCATCGTTACGGTCCATTAAGTATGCGAGTGCCCAGCGATGATACGTATTTGCTACGAGCTATTGCAACGTACAGAACATCTACGTTACAAGCTTTGTGCCCAGCAAGAACAAATCTATCGCAACTGAGCACATCCTCGAGCGATCAGGCAGAAAATGAACAGAAAGTGACCGCCCGTGGAACTTTACTGAGTCAGAAGCGTGAGAAGTCACTGTTTAAAAGCATTTCCTAAATAAAGAACAAAGAGCTAAACACATCGATGCAATTAATAAGCCGAAACTCAGGATCGCTTGGAATACATTTTAGCCCCGCTTTTATTACAGGCACCGTAAATGCTGCTCGCGCCGTTTGGACGAAGCGTAATGAGCTGCGAAAGCGCTTAAATGTCCTTTGTAAGCTGCAGCCAAAGCTTCGCGTGTCGTCCACCCAGTTACCGTCCACGACATCCGCTGAAAGAGAGGTTTGCAGCGCCGCACCAGCGTCATGTGCTACATCCATTGTAAATGCAGAGGCAATGGAGGCAACTGAGGCAAGCAATGGACGCGGCACCATGTGATCAAACATGGAAGCGCCCACGGGATCACCGTGAAAACGGTCACCGTCCGAGGAGCTTAAGCGCAACGCTAAACCTTGTTACCGGTTTCAATGTTTCGCCCTTCGGACTAAACCGGCCAGTTTTTTTGTTTCTTTTGTTATGGGCAAGGAGAAGGGAGGCTTACCCTGGCCGCGATGTTCCGGTGCCCAATCCGGGCCAGGACAGGGAGGTGTCCCGTCACGTAGGGCCCCAGCAGTGGGTACTGGGCGATGGCCTCGGAGGACAGCACGAGCGGCTTCAGATGCTTGGAGTGGACAATGAAGGCGTCCCCTTCGCAGTGGGTGGGCCAGTAGGTGTCCCTGAAGAGGGTCTCCGGCACGTACAGCGAGCTGTTCGGGTTCCGGTTCACCTCGACCAGCTGCACGACGGCGCAGTGGAAGTGGCGGTCCTCGGCTTCCTGCAGGTCCTCTATGTGCTCGTGCGCGGCGAGAAAGTCCACCATGGTGGTGTCGTTTGTGTGCACCAGGTGGTGCATGGCCGGCGCGCACTGGTCGTGGATCCAGCTCACGGCGCTCATGAAGATGTTGATGGTGTTCTCGAAGGAGGCCTCGTACGGCGCGATGATGAGATCGCCTTTAAGCACCTCGCGGCGGAGAGAGCGAGACCTGCGAGAAAGATAGATAGAGAGAGAGAGGGAGGGAAACAGAGATAAAAAAATTATGGGGTTTAACGTGCCAAAACCACTTTCTGATTATGAGGCACGCCGTAGTGAAGGACTACGGATATTTCGACCACCTGGGGTTTTCTAACGTGCACCTAAAGCTAAGTACACGGGTGTTTTCGCATTTCGCACCCATGGAAATCCGGCCGCCGTGGCCGGTATTCGATCCCGCGACCTCGTGCTTAGCGGGCCAACGCCATAGCCACTATGCTACGACGGCGAGTTACGGCGGAACGAG
This sequence comes from Dermacentor andersoni, assembly GCF_023375885.2. NCBI lineage: Eukaryota > Metazoa > Arthropoda > Arachnida > Ixodida > Ixodidae > Dermacentor > Dermacentor andersoni. The sequence goes on from NC_092821.1 coordinate 133,335,267, forward strand.
GACACAGAAAACACATCAACGGGACGTGCAGTTGACCCGATTATTATTTTTGCGTGTGCGTGTGTCCTCGTTTTTTTGGCCCCTCCTCTGCGCTGCAACCACTGCCGGACACGTTCCAACTCGGCCGATTCGCCATCCTCGCCTAATGCTCCCTCGCAGTTTTTATTTCTCCCATCCGCTGCACGACACGGTGTGCGCAAAAACCTACCTGACGATGTCCGCTGAGTAGCCCATGTAGAAGACCACCTTCCAGGGCAGGGTTGCGCGGACCATCGGGTGGCCCATGGACTTGCGGATGGCTTCCCTCTCCGAGCGGTTGTTCGGCCTGGTGCGGACGGCCACGACGACGGTGGTGTTGACGCCGTGCGCCTGGCAGAGCTGCGTCGGAAAGTGCTGGCGAAGCATCGTGCCCGTGAAGTGGTGCAGCAGCAGTCCGAGCGCCACCATGGACAGGAAGCTGAACACTATCAGCGTGGTCGGGGAGCGGCTCTGCCGCGTCACCGCCAGCAGGACGCTGCGGCGAGCGCGTTAACCACGAAAATTGCACAAGGAGACTGTCGCCATTTTTTTCTCGTGAAGCATATTGCATCAAGACGGCCAGTTGTAAAGTAGCGGCAACTTCGTAAAGTAGCGACACTCTCCTCCTCCGCCTGCACTCCTAATTGTTTATCCTCCCTTTCACGCTCCCTCCTCGACCGTGGCGCCGCCTACACTGCTCGAGCGTATACCAACGGCGCCAACATGCGCTACTGCCACTCCGTAGACACTTCTCGAGCAAAAGTGGCGCTGATGCATGGCGCGAGGGCCCACGTGATGCTATAGGCCAATAGCGACGCGGCGTCGGCCGGAGCGCTCGAGGAGGAGGCGGCATTCTTGAAAGCGTGGTACTACTTTACGGCGTTTAAGGGGCTTTAAGGTTCGTTACAGCGCAACACAAGACAACGACAAAAGAAGGTAGAAAACGACGACACGGCGCCGACTCTCAACTGATATTTTATTGAAGATATGTCTAACACATATATAGGTGCCAGTTGATAACCATGACATGCACGAGACACAGAGATGCATCGAGGCAACTGTCACAGTTTCTGAGATGCGTCATGCAGTTTGTCACAGTTGCCACGATGCAGCTCTGTGTCTCGTGCATGTCATGGTTATCAACTGGCACCTATATATATGTGCTAGACATATCTTCAATAAAATAACAGTTGAGAGTCAGCGCCGTGCTGTCGTTTTATACCTTCTTTTGTGCTTGTCTTGCGCTGTAACGAACCTTACTATGAATTCTCGTGAAGCTTATAGAGTGGAACATTCAGACGAGAGGAACGGAGGGCGACACACACACACACACACACACACACACACACACACACACACACACACACACACACACACACACACACACACACACACACACACACACACACACACACACACACACACACACACACACACACACACACACACACACACACACACACACACACACACACACACACACACACACACACACACACACACACACACACACACACACACACACACACACACACACACACACACACACACACACACACACACACACACACACACACACACACACACACACACACACACACACACACACACACACACACACACACACACACACACACACACACACACACACACACACACACACACACACACACACACACACACACACACACACACACACACACACACACACACACACACACACACACACACACACACACACACACACACACACACACACACACACACACACACACACACACACACACACACACACACACACACACACACACACACACACACACACACACACACACACACACACACACACACACACACACACACACACACACACACACACACACACACACACACACACACACACACACACACACACACACACACACACACACACACACACACACACACACACACACACACACACACACACACACACACACACACACACACACACACACACACACACACACACACACACACACACACACACACACACACACACACACACACACACACACACACACACACACACACACACACACACACACACACACACACACACACACACACACACACACACACACACACACACACACACACACACACACACACACACACACACACACACACACACACACACACACACACACACACACACACACACACACACACACACACACACACACACACACACACACACACACACACACACACACACACACACACACACACACACACACACACACACACACACACACACACACACACACACACACACACACACACACACACACACACACACACACACACACACAGTGGCGTAGCTAGGTCGTCTGGCACCCGGGGCCCTTAGCTCTTCTGTCACCCCCCCCCCATCTATAGTCGAGGAAGGCGAGGATATCGACAATTTTCGGGTGTCTTCAGACGTATATAACTTTCGCAAAGTTTTAGCCGAGCTAAAACTTTGCGAAATCGCTCACGCGACGGCAACATATTCGTGCCATACGGCACCGCGCTGGCTCGCACAAGCCAGTGAGGGGATGGGGGGGGGGGGGAAGGCTCGTCGCGGGCGCAATCCTCCTCGCCAGGTGATTAGGTCTATATGAATGAGCAAATTGCGCGAAATGGTCATCATATCAACGAGGGCTTTGCACAAGTCGCATTCACATGCCGGTCTCCTAGCTTAGCAGTGCCACCTGAGCGCTCTGGAACAATTCTCGAAGGTGGCTATATTAGAGTATTAGAGTGGATATTAGAGTGTACAGCGTGCCCTTCACGTAGTAAACGCGCGGGCGGTTAAGACAGCGCTGTCTTAACCACCTTGAACGTTTTTTTTCTTTTTTTTTTTCTTTAACCTGGGTAGGACATTAGGCAGTATAATAGCAAGAACTTGGTGGCGCAACCCACCGCCCTTTTTCCAAAGGGGACGCTCATAACATCTATCCATCCATCTATCCCTCCATCCATGAACAGCTGCCGGAGTTGGGCTCGGTGCCATTCTCGAAAAGCCGCCCGAAGACAGGCGTCATTCGAACGGACGTCACGTGATGCATAGACGACGTTGGGCGGCGGAATTCTCAAGGAGGCGGGTGTGCTGCTCTGGGTTCACGCGTCGCGTAAAAAGAAAATCGAAAAGGGGTTTGCGCCCACTTACCTCATGATTGGGGAGCTGGGCGTTCTTTTGGAATGTGACGTCATCTTCATCTTCTTCCGTCGCCAGTGCCAAGCGTCACGTGCGAGAGCGCTCTTTTTTTTTGTCTATACCGCAAACGTATCGACGGAATTCCTATAGTAAGACATTTGGAGGGTTTGTTTTGTATATTGTCATCGTTTTGGCCATGAGTCAGAATTTCCACGATATTCTGGATATTTTCAAGATTCCAGAAGCTTCTTCTTCATTCTCTTCTTCCGTTGTCTTTGTAATATGACCACGTGGTATCGATAGAGTTATGACGATGGCACTAGAGCTTTGCTATGAGGAACGGCTGGTCGGCATAGAGAGGTAATAACAGCAACAGGATGGAAAGTTGGGCGCATATTGTGAAAGCGGCGCGAAGAGACAACACGAAAAAACTTGCGCGCTTGTCCCGTGGTGGCCTTCTTTGTCTACGCGCGTTCTCTTTATTATTATTATTTTTTGCGTTGTCATTGCACAATGCGGCTAATAGCGAGTCCAGCGACCTCTAGCGGAGGTCAGTGAAGTGGTTAATAGCGCGAGCACGTCAGGGTAAAAGTCGGGTCGCGCCAGCGTGAATCTGTAAGGACATGCATTCCCATTTCCGAAACCTAATATAAATCTATATTTTTCTTTCTCTTTTTTTTAAAAAATGAGGAATTCGGCGTTCGTTCCCTAAATTGAATATAGCTGCACGCGGGCTACGTGGTTCATGAAACTTGCGTTCATTTCCAATTTAAACGACGAACGTGGACCGCTAAAGCGCAGCCTCCGAGATTGGAAAGCGAGCGTAGCGCGATACGGCTTTACGTGAATAGGCTACTTCTGCTTCAATGCGCGCAATAAAATGTATATTAAACGCCATAAGTGCGCCTATAAAAGAAGTGTGTATAAACCCAACACATAAAATGCGCGCAGTAAAACACACGCACACAAACACACACGAATCAACAGCAGTACATTTACCACTCCAGTTGGCTTTCACAAATTATCGTAAACGGCGAGAAGAGACGGAGGACGTCAAGAAGGCAAAATACAAGACAGGTTGGCGCTGTTGCGAGAATGGAACGACATACCTTGCTGGCGAAGCAGCGCACTGACACGGACACAAGGCGAAGACACACGGCGAAGACACACGGCGAAGACACACGGCGAAGACACACGGCGAAGACACACTAGAATACAGGGCACTCGCTGCATTCTTGTGTGTCTTCGCCATGTCCGTGTCAGTGCGTTGCTTCACCAGTTAGGTACGCTGATTGATCACCAACTAGCCCAACTTTCCACATTAACGGAACAACACCGAGAAAAAACAGGAGATATTGAACTCTATTCGCGATGTGTCCTGAGACGGTCACGTGACTATCGACGCTCCGTTGTTAAACTCCATTCACGCGACGCACGGCACGACGTCTTCGCAGTCGGATGCATCGGCGGGGAGGGACCCGTAGTAGTCGACCACCCGGCGGAGCATCTTGATCCGGCTGAAGGCACCGAACGCGTTCAGGTCGGAGCAGCCGTCGGCGTAGTCCTCGTACTCGAGGTCGTAGACGGCGACGCCGAACCGGAGCTGGGGGTTCTGGGACTTCACCCTGCAGAGCTGCGGGCGCGAAACGAAACGCGAGAACGAATTATCGTAAAGTGCTGAACTATAGGCGTGTTGGGGAATTGAGAACCCGTATTAGCAACTAGTGCAAAAATGCACGTTCACACGCGAGTACAAAACAGAAAAAAAAAGTACCTGGACAGAGCGCTGTCTTCCAACTGATTTTTATTTGACACACGCATACACTATACATATATGAATTTTTGCGCTGCATGGTTAGCTAATTTGGGAAAGGGGGAGTGCGTAATGTTAAAAAAAAAAAAAAAATCTAAGTCCGCGATTTTTACGTGCCAAAACCGCGATTTGAATTATGAGGCACGCCGAAGTGAGGGACTCTTGGATTAATTTTGACTACCTGGGGTTCCTTGAACGTGCACCCACTACGCGGTACACGGGAGCATTTTGAATTTCACCCCCGTCGGAATGCGACCGCCGCGGCCGGGATTCGATCCCGCGCCCTCGGGCTTGGTATAGCGCAACGCCTTATACCCCTGTCAAGCGGGCAAGTTAAGTGCACTTACGGCGAGTGCACTCGGTTTTTAAGTGCACTTTCCCAAATCTTAACGTCGCAGCAGAGTGTACTCTCAGATGAGTGCACTCAAGTCGGAGTACGTTCACGGAACGCACTTTGCTGGCCGAGTGCGTAGCCTCGCCGCCAACGGTTTGAAGGAGTGCCTAGCCTCGTCACAAACGCTTTCAACGACGCAAAATGTAATGCATAGAAAAAAGACACAAAAGTTCATTTCAGTTATTGAACAGCTTTTAACAATATAATTTGTGTTTAGCGAGAAGCGAAACAGCACAATAAAGAAACGAATTTATCATGTACGCAACTAACGGCGCCAGAATGATGCGGCACTGCGGCGCCGCCATGTTCATTCAGTTCGTGTTTATTTTGGTGTGAAAGCGTGCTGACCATGCTAGTCGTGCTTTGAGCCGTGTGCATGGCATTTTGCAGTGTAGCTAAATATCGAACTCGCCGTCTTTGCTCATATATACTCGCTCATATTCTGTTCTAGCAGGATCATGAGCAGGATCAACTGCCGCACGCCGCCGTGTTGTTTTGGATTGGCTAGGCATTCGTCTTGGCCAGCATTGACTTGCACCAGCATTGACTTGCAACACACTTATAATAAAAACATCTTCGTTTTTTGTTGAGACAAATAGATGAAGTTTGTTTTTATATATAATTCTACTTAAAACAATCGCTTTTTAGCAGCTTTCTCTTGTTAATTTACATATTTAAGAACGCGCTCTTAGTCTGTCGCCATTTTATTTTTACTGCGAGTGCACTTTGTTTTCCCGTTAAGAAGCGCGTTGCCTAAAGTGTGACTCAAGGTCCCGAAGTGCACTCCCCGTAAGTGCACTTAACTTGCCCGCTTGACAGGGGTATTAGCCACTATAAGCCGCACCACAACGGGTGTGCACAATGTTGAAGTCACAAACCGACCCGTATAGAATAGATTCAAGCAGCCGTTTGGTGCTTTGTTTGGAGGCGTATTTAGACCAATTTCGGCCCCCGTAGACGCCTCTTTCGCAGCCGCTCCACCAGAAAGAAAATCGCCTGTAGAAATTCCGGAAGCAGCAGCCAATGTAGCACGATATGCCTTGCGCTCAGAATAACAACCGATCGCTGCCGATATATTGTACAACTACTCCACACACAACGTTCGATAAAGAAAATATGGCCGAAAGCGAATGATAGTCCACGGACGTTCTAATGTACTGGGTCAGGTACAGAAAACCTACCGACCAAAGGAAATGAAATACTCAAGAGGAATATTTCGGAGCGTCTATAGACGCTGCGCAGGTGTAATATCGAGAACATAAAGGGGTAAACGTAGTTTAGTTAAGTTAGTTTAGATAGCCTTAGGCTTAGGCAACTAGATATCGTAGGTCCCTGCAGGCTGTCTCCGCGGCTGGCAAAATAACGTGCGCGACAGAGCACGCGAGCCACGGTCTTTTTGGCTCTAGCGGTGACGTGCCTTCTCGCAGAGGCCCCTTTCGTTGTCGTACACGAACATGCGCTGCTTGCTTGCGTCGCTCGTCTCCATGGCGTGGTAGTGGTCGTCGTACCGCAGGCGTGGTCGGAGAGAGGGGTCCCGGCAGACCTGGGCCCACGTAGAGTCGAAAGTTATCGAAAGAAAGCTATCGCCTAAAGAAACAACAACAACAACAACAACGACGACGACGACGACGACGTAAATTTGCAGTTCAACCAAAGTGACAGCGCGGGGCACGTTCCGCATCGTCACTGGTCTAGCAGCAAACCGATGTTGACTTTATGATGATGTTATTCACATGCGTGAATAATATCGAAGGTCCCGTTGCAGTGTTTGATTTTGGGACCCTCGCCTGCATACTATTTGTTACTTACTCATTGTTACTGAATGAAGAATAAACTGAAACTGAACCTCGAAGCACCACCGAACCCGGCCATGCGCCAACCCATATGTCTCGTATACGTCACGTCATGCCGGCCGCTAATAAAAGACGGAAGACGGAGAAAGTAAAACACAAAACGACGACGCGGGTGGTGTCGTTCGTGTCGTCATTACATGTTTTTTTGCTCTTTCTCTCTCTTCGTATTATGTTAGCGGTCGATATAACGTGCAGTAAACACCAACAAGGAGAAACTCAAGTTCTCTTCAAGCATATATGTCTCGTACGTGGCGCTTGGTTTCGGTTGCACCATTTCGAGCCAGTGGAGAGGCAGCCCGCGTATCAGCTATCGCTATGCCTGATGATGAGGTACTCCTAAACCCTGTATTCATTTAAATACATACTCATACATCATTTCCTCAAATTAACATCGCACATTTCGCGATGTCGCGTTTCACTACATCCGTGTCTGTAATCTTGATCTGTGCTATTCACAGCGTTTTGTTTTGTATAACTTATTTTGTTCGCGTTGCCACAGATAATTTTGCGTGTGTTCATTTGTATTCATCCCCTTCTTCGGTCAGGTGCTATGGAAATCGCATATTATTGTACATAATATATAAGGGTCCCGGTGAGATTCTTTGACTTTGGCACCCTTGCCCATACGTCATTCGCATTTAAAGAATTGTATCACAAATCAACAATAAACTGAAACTGAGAGGGGGGGGGGGGGGGTACCTGAGCGTAGTTTCCGAAGGGTACGGCACTGACGTCGTGCTTGCAGCGGGACCCGATGTTCAGCGGAGTTGTGACGTCATAGGCAGTGGACCAGCGCCCCTTCATGCCGACCGAGACAAGCCAGCGGGCAGAGCCGCCGGCGATCTGAACCTTCCGCAGGGCAGTCGTCATCCCGCTCTGGATCATAACACGCCGTCGAACATAATTCGAACACTGGTGCAAGGAAGGACGTGCGTCTCGAGAGAGGCACAGCTAATACAAACGATGCTTTCCTTGCGCACCGGGCGCGTCCTTTACCTTAAGACACGTTACCAGGTCTCTGCAAACTGTTTATAAGGCACGCAATCAAGAACAGAGCGTGCAGAACGCAAATACTTTAAGAGCGGCAATGACCTTCAAATGCGACATCTAGCCGACGCCCGAGCCTCTATAGGGATCTCTCAAACCTACACGAAGGCTATCAGCAACTCTGAGAAGGCGTTCGGCCCGGCTCCGCGCTCCGGCGCACGCCTGCTTTAACAAAATTTATTGGAGGATAGATGATCGATAAATATTCTCTGAATTTTCCAAAGTGTGGGTTACTACCCTCCACATTGAATGTACAAAGTCTACTTCTTCAGTGCCAAATTTCACCTCGACACGTCTTATTACAATGCTTTATTTTTCTCTCATGTAAATTATATTTTTCTCATTAACTACAACTACATTAGCGACTAGGTTAACACACGTACAAAGAAATACAGCTGTTCAAAGAAAAAAGAGAAGCTATTTGGCATACATAAAAAAATTAAATTATGGGGTTTTACGTGCCAAAACCACTTTCTGATTATGAGGCACGCCGTAGTGGAGGACTCCGGAAATTTCGACCACCTGGGGTTCTTTAACGTGCACCTAAATCTAAGTACACGAGTGTTTTCGCATTTCGCCCCCATCGAAATGCGGCCGCCGTGGCCGGGATTTGGCATACATAGCCGGCAGTGGAACGGAACGCGCACCTTAAGATCTAATCAGCACGCATAACACGCACTCCTTTAACCTAGCGAAACACAGGGCTTTCAGAATTCTGAAACGACGCCAAGTTCACTTGCAGAGTTGATAGCCAAAGTATACCTTATGGTCATCAGACATCTGGACGGTGACATACTCGCGCACCCCTTTTGGATATCAAATGCTAATGCATTTGCTTCCGGTGTTGCTGAACTACCTCAATAAGCAAGATATTAAAAAAAAAACAATATACTTCTATGCTACGGTCTTTATTTTTTCTAGATTAATTAATGTAAAACTGTAGAAGGGAATAAATTGCTCTAATTTGCTTGTACATGTACATTTGATCAACTTGTTTTTTATGTTCCATTACCGCTTGCAAAGATATTATAAGTGCCTCCTATTAAGAGCATATGTTGATTTGTATATTTCCATGCGTATTTTTTTCTCTCGAAGAACTATGTCGGATTTCAATGTATTAAACGATTGCTTTCTTGCCTTGTAAAAAGGTCTCACTCCCATCGTGCAATAACTTCCCTTTCGCTTTTCATCTGTATGCACCCACCGTCTGCTGCGCAAACGCAAATGAACTTCTCATTTGGCGCAGTCTACATTTGCGTGAACTCGGCGAGATTGAGTCGACTCGAAAGTCTGGCTCAGACAGCTCGACGCGGTAGCGTTTGTAATCGACACTGCTGCTGCAGCATGTGGCGAGACGAGAGAGAGAGAACACAATGCGCCCCGCTTATTTCTGTCGGCTCGAAAACGACCCGAGCCGCTCGACTCGAGCCGACTCGACACGACCCGACACGACCCGCACGACGCGACAGGGTTTCGCATGTGCGTTGTACGCAAGTCGAGCTGTGTAGCCTACGCCGTGAAGTGGAGCTGGGGGAGCGCGACTTTACAGTACGCTGTACCCGACCAGCTAGAGTTTACATGACCAGGACAGGCAAAGCCCAGCCCGACAAGTCGACTCCACCCGGTTTTGTCGAGTTCTATGTAAAGGCTCCGCGTGGCGATAGTTCGAACGATTCGCCCGCAGGCTCCTCTTCCAGGAGCGCGTACGATCTCTTTAAAGGTTGACGCTGGCCACGTGCACGTTCAGCACATGACACACGTGACCCGTAGCACGAAATTGGCGAACTGGAAACCGGCAGTGCTGTTAAGTGGAAGCTTTAGCTCGGGGGCTGCTATTTAAATACATACGAAAGGAGACATCGATTTTCCTCGGAAACCACTGCACCGAATTTGATGTAGCTTGTTGCATTCAAAGTAAAAGATTGATGTGTAGTGATTGTTGGAAGCGGGTTTTTGATTAAGGCCATTTCTCAGCAAAAAATTGCCGTAAATTGCAAATCTTCAAAAAACAAAGTTATGAAGTTTACGACTCTGTAACTGAGCAACTAAAGATCTATATCACGATTCTGCAAATTGCATGTAATTGTACATTTAATGCGGACCAAATCGATCTGCTATACATGACTCTTAAGTAAACCACTAATATTTGAGTAGGACTCTTGCTAAACCCTCCTAAAGGCTGTAACAAATTCACCTAAGGTGCAAATTGGTAAATCAATTTGATCCGCTTTGGGTGTTCAAACGGATGTAGTTTAAACACGAGATATCTGAGATATCTGAAACTGAGTTATCTGTTCTTGGTGCAGAGTTAAGAATTTGTAAGCTTCCTGCTTCTATTTTCTTTTCAACCTAGCAATTTTTGGCAATTTCTGCAAAAAATAAAAATTGGGGCCCTAAATCAAAATTTTGCTTCAACAATCACTAGAATTTAACCTTATCTCTGATATGAAACAAGTTTAGTGGAAACCGGTTCAAGGGTTATCTAAGAAAAGCATTATCTCAAAAAGCAGAAGTTGGGTCCGCGCTGAAAGTTTGCTCTTAACAGATGACGCTGTGATATTTGCTCGAGTCAGCGAAATGTGGTCAGGTGTCCCCTGTGTGCATACCGTCACCATTTCTCCCTCACCCGCCACGGTTACTTAGTGGCTATGGTGTTGGGCTGCTAAGCCCGAGGTCGGGGGATCGAATCCCAGCAACGGCGGCCGCATTTAGGTGGGGACGAAATGCGAAAACACCCGTGTACTTAGATTTAGGTGCACGTTAAAGAACCCCAGGTGGTCCAAATTTGCGGAGTCCCCCACTACGGCGTGCCCCATAATCAGATCGTGGTTTTGGAACCTAAAACTCCAGAACTTAATTTAATTTCTCCCTCCCGGTTGGTGCTCACCAGGTCATACGTGTACCCGGGTGTCAGGGTGGTCTTCTGCAAAACCGTGGGTGGTACGACTTTGCAGTCGGGCATCTCGGAGTCCCCGAAGGCGTAGTGACCTTGGGAGATGAACAGCGTGGGGACGAACACGTCCCTGCGAGAACATGTAGACAAGTTTGAGACTATGAAGGGGATGAAGCGCTATATTCCATGATGTCGAATTCAAATTGGGCGGATTTGAGAGCAGGTTAAAGGTGCTCGAAAACTGTTATTTAGTCACAAATAGAGCTTGCGCCAGCCCACACAAACTTCAAAATTGCATACTTGCAAAAAAAAAAAGAAATATTTGAGACCATACGTTCACTGTTCCTATATGACACTCAACGATCACAAATTCTGCGATAATCTAGCTTAGTTCAGCAATCAAATATGCTTCTTTTTTTCTAGAGTTTATATGCGTATTTCACGCAAGAAATGATAAATCAGACATTTTTTTCTCTTTTGCTTCTCGAACACTGATGCGATGCTATCTGGGAGGGGGTTAACGTCACATGAATTGACAGCGTATCTTACAGGGGAGCTGTTAGAATCTCGATGGGTTTCTCTTGACGTCCGCAGCTTCGCCGAGCTGGGGGAGAGAGAGAGCTGAGAGAGAGTGAAAGGAGAGTACAAAAATAGCATTGCGCAGCACAGCGACGCTTCGAAGGTGGGTGGAGCCTAGCGGGGAAGAAGGAGCGGCGCGGTGGGGACACAGATGGTGCGACGTCATTGCTCTCCCATAAAAACTCGCGCGCTCGCTTTGGCAGTCCTCTTTCTCGCAGTGAAAAGAACATGCGTGGCTCTGCTATCGCAAACACCAGAGATCAGCGTACTTGGGGGAAGCTCAGCAAAAGTTATACTAAGTGTGCGGTTTGGCACTACTTTAGTGGCCTTCCCCCAGCTCCGCTGGTCCCTGGTATTTGTGATATAGCAAAGCCACGCATGATTTGGTTTGTCGAGCGGTATTGTTTGCTGGTTGGCTTGTGGTTATCCCCGCTGCATGCCTAAGATGAGGACGATGAAGTGAGCTGACCCCGGTATTCTCGAACCGCAATTGACTCGAAGCTCCTCATCCATTGCACAGATTTGAGCACAGCGCCATCCCTCGATCGAAGAAGACGCTACGCTTCTTAAGAATTGCCGTGGAGTGGCAGTGAAGAACAGTAACCACTTCTGTCGTGAGACGGCGCTACCACCATTTTTTTTTTTTGAGCCGAGGCGGAGGGGTGTAGGAACGTTCTAGTATGTGCATGGGGGCGAATGTCGGCGACGACATGCTTATCAGCGAAGGTGTCCGCTTGGAACTGGGCTTCCTTTAGATTAATTGCAGTAGTTGTCGTAGTATAACGGAACAACGGTATGTCGGTACTCCTGCAATGACCTGCGTAGCATCAGCAGAATCTTTTTAGTGCTGGAGCTCGTAATACGAAAATGAAAGGAACATCGTCTGCGAAATCATAAAGTGCTTTAGCCTGTCCACTTAAGTACTGCCGGAGCAAGGTTTGGGTACGGGCTAGTTGGTATTCCATGGTATCAATAGTCACTTACAGTGCATACATAGACGAGGGACGAAAAGGACGACGAAGACAAGCGCTTGTCTTCGTCGTCCTTTTTGTCCCTCGTCTATGTATGCGCTGTAAGTGACGATTGATACTAAGTATTGTCGTTTGCAGAATACCGCAAAACCGGAAGTATAGGCGGCAGCGGCAGCGCTCACGGCGACATTTGCTTGATACGTTCTTCAGCCTGAAACCTTTAGAAACGCCTTTGCGTAGCGTCGAAATGCTCACTGCACCATTAATTGCGTCATTTCTACCGATGCGTTTATGCCGGCAGTAAAGTAGCCACACCTGTCGTCGTTGCAATAACTGTTGTAATGGTTCTCTACATTATGGCTGTATTCAGTGTCGACAGATGGCGCCACAAGCGCTGCTGTCCACGTCTAAATACGTGCGCTCACAGGTTAAATCTCTCTTATATGCACGAGCGCAGGCGAACACCTTGTATATAATTCGAAGGCAACACGCAACATTGCAGACTGCAGGACATAAAATAACGTTCAGTAAAGCTCACACAGACAGCGTTTACAGCTCGAATGTTCCCTTTGATGATGCGCGCGTGAAACTTGCCTCATTTGAGTTCCGTAAAAGTCTTCGTGATTTATCGGTACGGCGCCGAGAACAATGTGGGGAGGCTTGACCAAGTCGGGATTCTTGTTGGCTGCCTTGCTCAGCTCCTGGAAGGAAAATAAAAACAATACAAGCTCACACTTAAGTAAGGGCCCAGGGTAAGAAGAAATTTGAAATGATACGTTATAGGGAGGCATAGGCGAATTGTTGTAGCGGCACGTCGCTTTTGCACAGCGCGGTCTGTTGCGTATGGTTCTATATTGACGAAGTCTCCCACAGCACTGGAAGATACTTGGCAGGATTGTTGTGCTGCTGGGTTGATGACGTCGTCAGTCACTGTACTGGAAGGAACTAGGCAGTCGTGCAACAGCACTCTGCTGTTTTGCTCCTCTGCACAGCTCATAGTGATGATTATGATGATCATGGTGGTGGTTTCTATTGGCTTTCCCTTCAAAACGGGGCGGCGATAAATATTCGCCTAGCCTGCTCGAGATAATCAGGTTTTGTATACATATATCAGGTAGTATACACCCGATCCACGCGTATAATAAGGTAATATACAATCGGGCATTGTATAAATTGGTAATATATTTGCCGACACGTGAGGGTGGCGCCATCTGCCGGCGTCGTTCTTGTTGCGCGATACTGCGCTAGGCGTTTGGGAGGGGTGGTGCTGAGAGTGGTTCATTGTTTGCCAATGGTCAGCGGAGAGACCAGTGCTGGCGCCGGCTGTGGCACTGACAGCGATTCGCTGTCGAACTGCGCATTCAGGTTATAAGGCGGTATTGCATTACAATGTCAGTAAGCAGAGAAACACTTTGGGAAGCTTGGTTAGGCCAGCCTTCTAACAGTTCTAATGAGTCTTGGAGTTGAAACGAGTGTATTAAGAACAATGATGAACTTATCGCGATCAATTTCAATGGAGTAAATGGTTGGTAAAAGCAGTAACGGTCCGAAGCAGGCGACGTTGTCGCGGGGAACATCGGATTAATTTTTTGACCGCCTCCAGCTTTACATAGCGCCGAAACTTTAGTAAACATCAGCGTTCTTTTATTCCGCCATCGGGATGCCGCAGCCGCGGTTGGAAATCGAACCCGCAACATTGTACCAGTTACACTGATCCACGACGACGCAGTCTCTAATGGCGGCGACAGCCTTTGGCTATAGACGCGGCAAGCATCCCTGCACACATCAATCTGTCGATCAATAACGTTGTACCATAAAGCCTGCCTTTCAAACTTCGTTCGAAGCATAGAGTCTCTCCGAGTTACGTTATACGGTCGAGAGCGCTGTCAGCGAGTGTGCCCTTTCTCTGGAGGGCAATACCGTGCGCTGCGCCGAGGAACGGACTCGGTTGAGTCAACGAGGATCGCAATATAAGCTGGTAAGCTTTGCACTTGTCATTTCGCTAGGGGTGTACTACTCGTCTGATTCCTCAATAACTAGGACCGGTCAAGTAGGATATAAACGTGAGTTTATGGTGCAATAACATTGCCCTATTGAAATGGTGAAGCTCACGACTAGGTATGCACGTGACGTCAGAACAAAAGGGGAGGGGGAGGGAGGGCGGTGCATACGTCAATGAAGTATACGCGATATTTTCGCGCCTGCTTGCGGGGCAACAACTCACGAATCACCAGTTTAATGCAAAGGGGCGCGTTTAGAGTCTGCGGCGTCACTCGTACGGCTTTGACGTGCTCATCACGTGACTCCGCATGCTAACGTCTCACCCTGAGCGCCCTGTACACCTCGCCGATTTCTTTGTAGCTGGCGCCCATGGCCGGCACGTCGACGATGCCGAAGTTCGGGACGTTTCGGCTCCAGAACACTTCCAGCGGGTTCTGGCTCGTCTTCTTGAACTCGCTACGCAGGCTGGCGCGGTTCCTGACGAGAGCAACGGGAGAAACACACGCGGGGTATAGGCGGCGCCCGAAAACAACAACAACAACAACAACGACGACGACGACGACAACAAAGACAACAACCACGACGACAACGACAATGACTACAACCACGACGACAACGACAATTACTACAACCACGATGACAACGACAATTACTACAACCACGATGACAACGACAATTACTACAACCACGACGACGACAACGACAACGGCGACAACGACCACAACTTAAGACCGAAACGGAGCAATTGTAGTTCGCGCAAGGAAATTTGTTCTTTTCACTTATTTCAGACAACGTAAAACATAGGAGTGCAGATCTATGGACTAGTTGGTTCGTCGCAATAACTGAGGTTCATAGCGCAGGATTAACTCGGACAAGAAAGACGTCAGGACGTGCGCTAACTATATCAACTGATTTTATTTCAGAAGAGCATGGTGTACTTACATCGACAAAGACGAGTAGAAATCGTCGCGCGCGCACACCCACATTTCCCAGATGTGCACTTTCTTTTCTGCTCAGGGTAATCGACGGGGCGCTGACACAGTTAGCAACTTCTTTTGAAATCAAGCTTGCTTCGACAATGTCCCCGCCTAACCTTATCCGTATTTCTAAACATGACGGAACTATCCCTACCATGCTCTTCTGAAATAAAATCAGTTGATAGCGCACGTCCTGTCGTCTTTCTTGTCCTTGTGAATCCAGCGCTATGACCTCAATTAATGTAAAACACGTCCTGGAGACGCTGTTTGTGGGAGCAAATATTATTTTTGGAAGTAAGAAAACGATAAAATGCTTGGGTTTTACGTGCCGAAAACACCGTATGATCATGAGGCACGCCGTAGTGGGGGGGCACTCCGGATTAATTTTGACCCCCTGGGGATCTTTAACCTCAATGCACGGTACAGGTGCGTTTTTGCATTTCGCCCCCATCGAAAGGCAGCCGCCGCGGCCGGGTTTCGATCCCGTGCCCTTGGGCTTAGCAGCGCAAGGCCAGAGCTACTACGTCACCACGGTGGGTTTGTTTTCGGAAGTGAATCTGTTGTGTTAGGTGCCGGAGGAGCGGCTGTCTTTTCGCCGATGCTTTTACTTTTTCTTTGGTTTAACGATGTGAACGATGGTCGTTATCGGGTAGCTGCTACGAGAATGACCTGCGCCGCCGCCGCGAATGAAGCTCAAGCGCTCTTACAGCATCTATCATTGCAGAAGAAGGAAAGGAGAAGAATGCGACGCAAGCAGCTCGTACACGTTGTCGAAGCACACCTTGTCCTCTAAGCAAGCAGTACGAGCTAAGCAGGGACTACTATAATCATGCGCCAGTGGCAGCTTGGAAATTACTTGTACTGGTCCTGGTACTTAGTACCAGTATATATAGTGGGGAGCAAGAGGGGCAGCAGAGCTTTGACATTGCTTCAGGAAAAGAAACCTCGATCGTGAATTCACGAACGATTGTGAATTCGTTGCAGGTCATGCAGCTTTTTCCGAGTTATTATTCAAAATCTGAGGTGCGCGTTCTGATTAAAGCCTAAAATTTTTGGAAACCTTTCCGCAGTATCATGCTTGAATTCTACGCACGCACAGGACGCCTAGATTACCACCTAGATTCCACCTAGAACGCCTAGATTCGCCCACCAGAATATTATGTTCGAAAATTAAGTGAAACGCACACACACACACACGCACAAAGAAAGTGCCTGGCACTAGCAGGTTATCAGAGCGGTGTTGCAAGGCTCGGCCTAGAGATTGACGTCTCGTGCTTTAACAGAACGAAGCACCGTTCGATAAAATCGACGTTTCCATTTGCAGACGGAATGAAGTGAGGGTAAACAGACTCACTCGTACGCAAAGGCTACGCCAAACTCGGTCGACCGATAGTTCGAGGTCACGTCCAGCATTCTGCGCAGGCTGCCGCCGAAAGTCGCCGTGGCCCACCGGAGGTTCTGGTTCTCCTTGTAGATCGAGTCGAAGAAGATCAGGTCGCACAGCCCGTCGTCGGGGAACAGCGCGCTCTGGTTCGTTCGCGTTCCGTACGTGCACAGCAGGGTCTGGCGATCCAGGATCGGTCCTGGGTATGAGGGGTGCGCGCGCACGTTCTCAAACCAAATCACGCTTTCCTTTAAGGCCAAAGCGTTTCTATATAGGCTCGTGGGGAAGTTTGTGTCAGCAGACCTGACCGCCGGAGTGTCCGCCGAAGCGTCATCGCGCCATAGGAAGACAGATTAAACAATGAGAAATGATTGATAGTGACAGTTAAGTGAACGACAACGTTATAATAGAGATTGGTAGAGGTTAGTAATGACTAGTAATGACTAATAATGACTACTAATGACTCCGAAATGACCAATATGCCTAAAGTCGGCTTGTAATGACCACACTTGATTAGAAATGACTACAAAATGTTACTAGTGAGCAGTAATGACTAAAAGAAAGAAGAGAAAGAGAAGAGGCAAAGAGAAAGAGGCGAATGATGAGAGGAGGAAGAGTAGGCTTTCACAGTTCACCTCTTACGAGAGATCTTAAGAGGCCCTGTGATTTTTGAAATCGAAGCTTTCTAGGCGGGCCCTCTTGGATTTTGCTGACCACGGCTTCTGCTGCTCTTCTGTTGTCTGAACAGCTCACACGCAAGGACAGTACTCGTATAAAGTACTGTCATGTATATATGGACGTTCCACCTCCGCCGTCAAGGCCGTGGGGTAAGGCACTGGCCAACACTCCCGGGTTTAGTTCTTGTAGATAAACATAAATACCTCAGAAAGCGGGTGGGAAAACGGCGTCGCTGTGGCTCAATTGGTAAGAGCATCGCACGCGTAATGCGATGACGTTGATTCATACTCCACCCGGGGCCAGTTGTTTTGTTCATCCACTTTAATTTTCATTATTCATCGTTTCTTTAATTCAGTTATTAAGTATGTACATGTAATTTACATTATGCTGTCCTTGGTGTCTTCGTTTGTTGGCTTCTTACGATATGACTAATCAGAACTTTGTCCTCGATTTCCTTTCGTCACACAACACACACACACACACACACACACACACACACACACACACACACACACACACACACACACACACACACACACACACACACACACACACACACACACACACACACACACACACACACACACACACACACGCGCGCACACACGCACACACGCACGCGCACGCGCACACGCACGCACGCACGCACGCACAAACCGCTCGTGTAAGCGGAAAGAATACGTTTCAAGCTGGCTTAGACACACATGTGTACCTGAACAAAGGATGAAATAGCATTTTTGCACGAGACATATACACTACAAGTACATTCTTGTGTAGAAGAAGGCGTGCAAGAGAACCTCGACCAACGTTACGCAATTAACTTCGTAGCGAATCTTGCAACATTACCCTGCACAGCCGAATTCCATAGTAACGAGGATGCCATAATACCTTTCTGAGGGGTTGGCGATCACTGCGCTGTCAATTGCAGTTCTTTGTTTAGTGATTCGTAATCTATTCTTAATCCTTGATTTAATGAGGCATAATTTGTGAAATTTCGGTTTTTCATGAACGAGCTACAATCCCCTTCGCATATTTGAACTGATGATTCCGCTATTTCCTTGAAACTCTTGCGCTTCACTAGAAGTTCGTCAAAAGAATGTGTGGATGGGTTGACATATAGACGCTTGATCAAATGGCTGTGTGGATGACCCCGTGGATTCGGTTACTTATGCCGGTGTCAGACGGTCACTTACGATCCCAATCAGGCCCGATCCTGATCGAGTGCTGCTACACACTCACTTTGGACCGCGACCTTGCTCGATCCGAATCTGGACAATCGCGATCCATGCATCGCGATCGAGCCTCTTGATCAGCCTCTTGGTAGGCTGACGACCATGCAGTTTTGAGAGTTGCAGACGACCAGCTGATGATGATGGCCTTACCCACAATGACAAACGAATTCATATTGCGTCTAAATAAAAAAAAAGTTGTTTTATAGTACAACTTGTTTTGATGATTAGACAAATTTCATAAGTGCTTTGAACTGGTGTGCTTGGACTTTCAAAAGCTCGACCCAGATCGCGGGCCTGATCACGAACGAAAGTGACCGTGTGACATCGGTATCAGACAATAATCTTCGATGGTTTCCACATGAATTTTTTTCACTGTATTTCACTGCATTATGTACGATCGACAATGACGGAAACAAACTGATTTCTCTGACTTCAGTGTCTATTAGTTTGGTATGGCTGTTCCTGACACAGAAGCGAGCCATTCGGATTCCCCGCGACTGCTCTCGCTCACGAATGAACTACGTGCCGCTGACTGCTCTCACTTGGCGGAGCCGTGCTGGCCGTGCTGGTGCTGTCGGTCGCTGTATCCGCGTCCGTCACAGCTGACGCTGGCGGTCCAGCCGTGGAAGTCGCGTTCGGCAGACGGTAGGTGAGCTCACTCGCGGCCGTGGTGTCAGAGGCTTCGAACTCTGCAGCGGAAGTTTTCGAGAAACGCAAGAAACGGTTGAAGAGTTGGCCTATATAGTTCGAACATTTCTTCGCAACTGTGCGTGACGACCTTCGTAACTTCCCGCGCGTTTTGCAAACTGGCTGGCGGAGAAAGTAACAACAACAACAACAACAACAACAACAACAACAACAACAACAACAACAACAACAACAACAACAACAACAACAACAACAACAACAACAACAACAACAACAACAACAACAACAACAACAACAACAACAACAACAACAACAACAACAACAACAACAACAACAACATCATCAACAACAACAACAACAACAACAACAACAACCTAGTTCATGATGCATTTAGTACACTTTCTCTAGTCAGCGCATTGTTTCTGCCAGCTTTCTATTGCTATCGTATACAGCCCCAGCGCACGACCATACCTTCTCTGCCTGTCTGTTCCTGCAGAATTTGTGACAACCATGCACATGCAAATCCTCGTCACAACGAAGTCATCGGGGCCGGAAATTTACGCCCATTGTAGCACCATTTTGTTAAATAAAGGAGGAAGTCTAAGAGTCACAGTAATGGTGCATGCGCAGTCTAATAGTGTATTAAGTCCTAAAACGCTTAACCAAGGCCGTACTCCGCGCGTCATGACAGTGGCGTAATTCTGCCGCGACACCCCCGTGAACAGCTGACTCGTCTGTCAGTCACCATCGCGCGAAACACCAATCAGCCGCCGCCACGTGGCGAGGTTACCTTGGCGACGCCGTTTAGCTCGGCGATTTCATCCGAAAACAACAACAACATGCTAAAGGCCGCGTGCTGCACTAAGCAGTCTCGTGCGAATTTCACGCTTCGCGCTTCGTTCCAAGTGAAGAGCGGCGGTAATGTGCTTCGCATAATCAGGTCTGAAACGCATGCGCTATGATCGAGACTACGGAAAAAGAGAGAACTTCGAATGAAACGATGTTTTGAACAAGAAAGCATTTCGTCATCAACACGCTTAAGGCGTGTTCTAGCACAAGCGAAACCACGGGCAACTAAGTCCCTTAGATTATCTGGGGGGGAAGGGGGGGATTAGGTTGACCCTCTTAAATCATTCCGTGGGATTAGGTGTGGAGGCACAAGTGGCGCGAACGAGACAAAGCGGAGTGGCGCCAATTCCATTTTACAGCTCATAACTGCTGTTGCGGTAAAAGAGGAAAAAAAAAAGGAAAGCTCGTGTACTTAGTTTCAAAATCACGAGAAGGAGGGAGACGAAGGCGACGAAGAACACGATGACAGCCGCAGCTAGTAGCTGCATCCTCGCGCCTTCAAATATTCTGATGAGAGAGAAAGAGAGAGATATATATGAATAGATAAGGAGAGATAGAGCTGAAAAAGACATGGACAAATATTTTTGAATAGAAAGCGAAAGATAGATAAACGATATAGCCGCACAGAAATAAATATATGTTAATATAGATAAATAAATGTACTTAAATATAGTCGTTTTCAATGCGTTAGCTAGATGGCCATCTGACCACGGGGTCGATAAAGGCGGCACATATATTGAAATCGTATGGAGGTTTCCTGCACGCATCGCAACAAAAGTAATTTAAAGGAATGTTATTATTCGCATGTCAATATCGTGTACGTGTCAGCGCGTAAGAACAAAGAAAGAATAAGTATAAAAGAAAGCAGGACTGTGTCGGGACTTCTAGACGATTGCGTCAAGCAGAATGATACAACTAAATAAACACTAACCATACTTTTTGTTTCGGTTAAAAAAAAAAAAAGAAAAAACAGCAGCAGCAAAACACAGGAGCGTTAACCCTTAATATGATAATAATGTAGGAGTTACGTCACTCAAGGTTCATCATCGGTTCCTGAATAACGTGCCGCTCAACATAGGAGGAACAAAAAAATGCGCAGGAAGCATCGGCGATGGTTGTCAGTCCGAGCGAATATTCTACAGTAAAACACGTTGTGGGGCTAGTTGGTGCATAGCTTTCGATAGATTAAGCGCCAAAAGGGACGGCACACAAGGAGAAATACAGACAGGACAAGGCGCTTCCTGTCGCCTTGTCCTGTCTGTATTTCTTCTTGTGTGCCGTCACTTTTGGCGCTTAATCTATTGAAAGAATATTCTAACGCTTCTAGAAAAGCTATTCGCGTTGTTAAAGGCATGGTGAACTTTAAAGCGCATATAGTGTTTGTTGCATTGAAGACATTTTTGCCACTGCGTCGTCGCGTGATTACGCGTAAAGCAAAACTATTACCGAGCGCAGTTTGGCGGTCGTCGCAGCGGGAGAGGGCGACGGGAGAGGAGGAGGGTAATCCTTCCCGGGCGCACGATCACAGTGTGTACACGTGATATATCACGTGCGATCTTGCAGTACCGTTTAGGGCTGCGCCTTTAATATATCAGGTCTTTTACCCGGTTTTATTTTTTGTTTTGTTTTGCGTAGTTAACTTCTAACGTTTTGCGTACAAGCGCCCAACATGGGTGCTGCGTGTGGCGTGGGCACTGCGCTGCTGCGACTGGCCACATCTGACTTGATTTGCAACTACATGATGCTGTGGGGTGTCCCGGCTGGGTCTCGAATGCTTTCGTTTGTGTGTGTTTTAGAGCGCAGCTCTTTGGCGTCCGTTCCTGGGTTTCGCGTCGTCGTCGGCGTTGTCGTCGGCCTCGTAACCAGCTCCGCCCCCCTTTCATCCCCCCAGCGCTAGCAGCGACCGACTGATACCGCTGGATGCCGCTGACGCCGCTAGAGAGTCAAGATAACGTGACTGCATAGAACACCGTCGCCGCCATGCAGAAAGAGGAGGAAAGGGTCCCCCCCCCCCCCCTGTTCTTGTGTGGCGGATAGGGTGCTCTTCAGTTGCCGACGCGCCGGTTATTTCACGTAGGCCCCGGCACGTCGACGAATACGTGACCACCTTCCCACGGCTAGACCTGGTTCTTAGCGCTGCGGAAGCGAGGGTATCATATTGTTTGTGTCGGCATCGGCGGCGTTGTCCCTGAAACCAACTCCGCAGCTGGGGTTGACTCACTATCGGCGTCAGCGGCATCAGTCAGTCGCTGCTATCTCTTCCCTCCTCCCTTTATCGTGTTGTCCGCTTGCTGCGCGCGCTTCTGCCCCCATCGTTTGCCGCTGGGTGTACACGCCGCCCCCCTCCCCCCTCTTCCTGCGAGTCTCCGGTTGTCAAAGCGCCGGCTCGAACTTAATTCCTTTCTTCGCTCCTCCTCCAATGCAACCCCTGTGCGGTGGCAATCAGAGAGCCAGATCGGTGGCGGCGGATCTGTATATGTGCACCGCCCGAGCCGAAATTGCCGCTGCCGTTCGCCCTGTGCGGTGGCAATCAGAGAGCCAGATCGGTGGCGGCGGATCTGTATATGTGCACCGCCCGAGCCGAAATTGCCGCTGCCGTTCGCCACTGCGAAATTATCTGCCAGTTCTTTCTGAGCCATGAGCGAGACGACCGATGGAAGTCCTCCGTCTGCTGCTGCTGCTGTTTTTTTGAGCATCAACATCCATTTGTTCAACTGTCGCAGGTGACTAAACCATCGCAAAGTGTCTGCAAGCTTTCTTTGTTTAGGCATGTCGATCGCCCGACCAGCATTTGTCAACTTTCTCTGAGGTATCGCTATTTTACGTGGTCGTGCTCGTACTATTTGTCTTGTCGTGTAGCGCGACCACCATCATGTATACCATGTTAAAAGGAACTCCCCAAGTCGTATGTTTGTAACTTTGACAATGGCTGGTCCGCCTGCAGAAACGTTAGAAGTGTACTGAGCTCAAACAACCTACGTCGTGCCCTTATTTTCTCTTCTCTGGAATTGCAGTATGCTGCGGGGGCCAGCGTTATTCCTATTCTACACTAGAATCCCTTGCGCTGTGCAGTCTAATGCCTCTACAACGAACGCCTCTCTACAACGAAATGACCGGTATAGCGAGTTATTTCGGAGTCCCCGAGCACTTCGCTATATTACGAAGTGCTTTGGTTCTTTGCACGAAGGCATTCAACTGTTTACTGAAGCATTCCTTGTGCAAGAGGAATCTAATAAAGCTAGAGTTTCAGGCTCGTATATTACTTACTCCTTTCTTTCGAAATCTGTAAGAAAGATCGCGGTGGACGTCATGATTAACGTTCGCGTAAAATTGGCGGTAAATTGCAGAATGGTGATTATGACTACCTCTGTATTACTGAGTGGAAAAGAAATTGGCTGAACTGTTTAACTGATTATGTAGATACATATACACATATAGATATGTTGATATATAAGGGTTATGAGTTCTTACCCAAGTGCCCAAGCTGCCCCAGTAAGAACCCTGACGTGGTAGCTTAACGGCTATGGCGTTGTGCTGCTAAACACGAGGTCGCGGGTACGACTACCGACCGGGGCGGCCGCATATCGGTGGGAGAGAAATGTACAAACGCACCTGTATTTACTTTTAGGGCCACGTTAAGGAAGAACAGGCAGTGAAAATGAGCCTGGAGGTCACCCACTACGGAGTGCTTCATAATTAGGTTGTGGTTTTGGCCCGTAAACGACATTGCTCTTTTCTCCCAGTAAGAGGGGCTAAAACTCTACTTGCTGATAAACCATATCGTTGAATGAATGAATGAATGAATGAATAAATACATGCCTTCTCAAAATAGTCAAACAAAGCAAAATGATAAATTCCTCAGAACCGCGGCACTTGCTCAGCTGTCTCCAAACACGGCAAAACATAAGGTGCATGACCATGACTTGAGAAAGTGAATGCTAGCAGGAAACATCACAGAATATTCGAACACACACGCGCGCGCGCGAGCACACACACACACACACACACACACACACACACACACACACACACACACACACGCACACGCACACGCACACGCACACGCACACACACGCGCACACGCACACGCACACACACACACACACACACACACACACACACACACACACACACACACACACACACACACACACACACGCACACACACACACGCACGCACGCACGCACAAAATCAAAATAAAAAAGCAAGATCACTCACGGCTCGTCAGGCGGCTGGTCAGGAAGAACCGTTCCGATTGCGGTTGTCCCAGCCTCGTGGATATCATGACTGGTGGGCTTAATTTCGGTTGCCTAGGAACAGGTGATGGGCCGCTGCTGCACTGAGAACATAACACGTTCAGTTTTCGCAATGAAACCACCAATAGCCACGCCAACTAGGTTCTACACGGAGAAACCCGTGCATGATGATGGATACGATCTAGCAGGGACCTTTTAAAAACGGATCTGTTGATCATAGTCATCATCATCATCATCACTATTGTCACCATCATCAACAAAGCTGTTTACGAATAAAGTTACCTAGACGCGTGCGAAGGGCACTGTTACCATCTCATTTTAGTCTCACTGTTGTACGTGTGTTGCCACACGAATTGTTACTACTGCGATACTGTGAACTCCTACTGCAATTGAGCTTGTTTAGAAAACCGCACAGCTAGTGTCGCATCCATGCGCTCTTGAGCTGTCTTCACTTCCACCCCGCCGCAAACACTGCCGGCTGTCTTCAGAAAAACTCAGTCCGTGCCACTTGACCCAAGAGCAACCGAACGGCGAATCCAAAGCTCTGTCTTGGCTCGGTTGCCCCATGGCCGCGCGTACGCATATTGTGCAGAAAACTGTACTGCCGTCTGGCGGGCGCCGTTTTACTCACCCACGGTTCTTTCTCTCCTATTCTTTTAAAGCGAAGCTTTCTTTGCCTCTTCCTTCGACTTTCCCACTGCTGCTGCTGCTGCTGTGGGCTGCTGTCGCGCACACCACCTCGGGGCGTGGTTCAGAGCGTGTATATAGATGACAGGCGCGAGTAAGAGAGGAAAGGCGACGGGAGAAACTCGTTTTCACCCCAGCGCGCCGAATGTGCACAATGCCCTCTGGAGCTCCCTGGCCGTCGCCACATTAGCCGCTTCACAGCAGTAATTATCCGTGAATCCACTCAGAAGCATTGCAGAGACTGCAGCGCTTCCCTTTCTACTAACGTGCCAGTCCAGAGGGGACGTACACAGAACTATAGAGAGGAGGGAGGAGAAGAGGCAGTTCCCACACAAGGGGGGGGGGGATACGTGACGTGACAAGGCAAGGAAACCTTAGAGCTATACAACAGCGTTGCGGAGAAGCTGGATAAGCTTAAGTTCAAGGTACGGCACAGAACGTTGCTGCTATTTCTGAAGAATAAACGCCATGCAAATATGTCAAGCTGGCAACTTACGCAGGGCGTGCAGAAGCAGAGCCGGAAAAATTAAAGCCCACCGCAGGGTCCAGGAGACACTACGGAAGCGGTCGACCGTCAAATCAACACTTCTGTGCTCGCCGCGCTAGCTTTGCGGCTATGACATTGCTGGAGGACGTGGGTTCGATCCCAATCGTGGCAGCCGCATTTCGACAGGGGCAAAATAAAAAACGCACGCACACTTAGTGTTGGGGCACGTTAAAGAAGATCACGGTGTCAAAATTAATCCGGAGTCCGCCACTAAGGCGTGCCTCATAATCCGAGCGTGGTTTTGGTACGTGCAGCCTCATAATCCAATTGAAGTTTAATACTTCTGCCCCAATGCGATGTGCCATGCGAGGCAATGACAATGCTCAACCCTCTCAGAGGTTATAAAATATGGTGCACAACGACGCCTCAAGCAAACACCTCTCCCTGTGTGTTCTGTGTACTATGCAGATAAACAGCACTGGTGCACGCAAGGTAACG
Source organism: Dermacentor andersoni (assembly GCF_023375885.2). Lineage (NCBI taxonomy): Eukaryota > Metazoa > Arthropoda > Arachnida > Ixodida > Ixodidae > Dermacentor > Dermacentor andersoni. The sequence goes on from NC_092821.1 coordinate 133,361,714, forward strand.
TTTAACATCAACTCACCACTCTCGTGTTAGCCTAAACGTTGAAGAAATTAAGCTTTAGCCGTGAACATCACAGCTAATTATCGTCAATCAAAGCATCCAGCACGGAAGGCTTCACTTACAACGATTCCCACAGTGCGCGGGCTCTGCATATTTTTATCCCGTTCCCCCACCCGTACAGCGCTGTGTAGGTGCCCTCGCACTAGAGGCAGTAACGGCGCTGTACTTTTCTCTTCCCTTTCTCAGTGAAATCACTACCGCACACACACCGACGGAAGCAAAGGGGGGTGATTACGTATGCAACGTCACGAGTCGCCGCTCGGGAGCGGGCGATTTGAATTGCGCTAGAGGTATGCGGAACTTTCAGACGCAATTTTCTCGTAAACTTCAGTCTTGGCACGAAACAAGCGCTGCGAGGTTTGTGGAATGCCATTTTAACGGTCCACGTCGACTTAATATTTGCCTTTAGTGTCGCTCTAACCGGTGGACACGTCGCGACACCTCGCGGCGGCCGTGGTATCTACGCTATACGCAACAGACCACAGTTACATGCAACTGTAGTGCGCATGCGTAGCGTTTGCTTTGTGCACGACAGGGCTTGAGTGCGTGCTTGCGCTCACGTGCTACGGCCTGGCCATGCTACGTGGTGCGGACCGGCTTTGCCCTTTCAACAGATTGACCGACGGATAGCAGCCACCCCCAACTTGCGCACTTTTTCGAAGCGCGCTCAATTAGTCTGCCAAGGCATCTAACCAGGAGTGACCAGGAGAGAGCGCGCGCTGTCAAGTGCGCGTGTGGTCATGACCTTAAGTTTCGCGTGGTTGGAAGCCAGTTGAGCGTTCAAAACTAGTCGACACTGGCGAGACCTGCCGGCTACGACACCGATAAGCAGGCTGGCCAAAGTTTAATTCCTACGCGGGCGGCTGCGACCAAGCGTGCGTGAGCAGACGACAGTCGGCTTCTTCCGGAAGTACGTAATCATTATCGAAATTCGAAAGCACATTTCTCGCTTACTTCAGCCTGTTTATTGAACTTCGTCAATAAACAGAAGGGCACTGATCCAAACATCCTTCTTGAGTGACGTCAGCTATTGTCCAACAGCAGCTGCGTATGGGAATATATGACGACGTAAAGCGCCCAGAAGAGAATGAGGAGCAGGCTTCTGTAGAAAAGAGAGCGTTTGAGAGAAAGATGATTTCGTGCTCCGAGCGCGAGCTCCACGCGCCGCGAACGGCAGCAATACTTGGTGAGGTGTTCGCATCAGCGTACGCTATCCGCGGACTATGTTTTTTCACCAGGACCCCATTAAGTCCTTGTCCCAGTAGCACTGCCGAATTGCAAGGAATCCTCGGATGCAGTTCTAACCATGCTCGCGTGCAACATGTTGGCACGACGAAGCACGCGAGGCGGCTGCTGCCGCGCAGAAGAAACAGCGCCCTGGCATCTACCAGGCGTCTCACAATGCTGGCCTGATGAGCGCCGTCAGTGGCATTGGACGGCGTTGCATCTCCGTGGTGCAGAAGATGAGGCCGACGGGAAAGCGTCGGCGTCATCCAGCAAAATGCTGGCAACATCAGCTTGATGTTTACTGCCCGTTCGGCCAAGACCTGTGCATAGACGCTGCAGATCGGCAAGAACGCGATAGTGTGCTTATGGTGCACATGCGCACAGCGCTCTTGCCAACAGCAGAAGACAGAACGATGCACACTGGCTACGCCACCGAGGCGATTGAGCTTAGCGCCGAATGCGCGTCCACGGTTCTCCTCGCCCGCCCCTCCGGAGCGGCAGGCGAGGAGGTCGTCGAGGCACTCTAGTCCATTTAACTTTGTCGTTTATGCAGCCAAACGTACTCCGCGTCTCTGGAGGCCCTCGAACCCTCCCCGCGTGAGCGGCATATGCGCCGTTGATAGCGTGACAACACGCCAACGCCGACATCGTGAACACGATTCGAACGTCCATATAATCGCTATCGCAATAGAAATTGCCGCACGATGGGCAGCCTAGCAGTGTAACCTTCCGAATGATCCAATGAACGTATGGATAGATGCCGTGATGGACCTGTGGCTGCCATCAAAATGACGTTAGTTTCGTTGTCGGTAAAGTTAAACCTACAGTCCTGGTAAGAAATACAAGAAAGGTTCATCGCAGGGAGCAGAAACGGCTATTTGCTTACCTTGGTCTTCTTTCTCTTCTGCGTCGGAATTTTACTATGATGCGAGCACACCCTGCTTTTGATGATGATAATCTCAATCTCATTCGTGCCCAGTAAGGAGGTTTGGGCAGCGTTGGCAGAACAAGTTCTTTGGAATAGATTTCGAAAGCATAATAAACGCCATTTTAATTCAAACACACCTTTAGCTGTTTAATTCGCTTCTGACTGCTCATTCACACCCATCCTGGTGAGCGACTTTGGAAACTTTTGAATAAATTTTAGTGTCTCCCCCTCTCCCCTCCCCGCGCGCGCTTTCGGAAGCGGGGAGGAGGTCCGGCGTAAGTTAGTACGCAAGTAACGCTCCTTGTTGAATAGGCAACGTCGGCTAACTGGGCCAATCGAAACCTGGAAATTGAAGCCTGGATATTTACATACAAAACATCCTTGGAGCCTGTAGTACGGCTTCAGAAGAGAGCTTTGCGGAGAATCAACTACGCTAGCTTTACTACACCGTCAAGAAGTCTTTTTTCTTGCGAACAAAGTCATGTCATTATCGCACCTGCGATATTACCGCGTTGCCTTATTAGTGTGCTCAATAACGAGATGCAACACGCCATTTCCTGCCACTATCTTCAATGAATCGACATTTAACACTGGCTCAGCCTTCCTCGAGAGATTTCTCGTCCCGATATGTCGCAACTAGTACGGCCAGCGACGCATACATTATATAGGTGTCAAAATATGAAACTCGCTTCTTGCAAACGTTAAGCAGTCAGTAAATTTTAATACTACTGTAAAAGAATTCTCTCTTTCGAATCTAAACTGATTAGTCTTTAACGAAAGTTATAATGATGTCAACAACTGGATATATACAGCGTTGCTGTTGCGCTTTCTTGTTGTTTCTACGTATGTGTGTATGGATGTATAGTAACGTGAGTGTAAATGTCGGTGTACCCATGTTCTTACTCGACACACCGTGCATCAAATGTATATATAGCATATCAGTGTACGTTCTTGCTGCGTTGAGTGAATAATAATTACGTGTTACCGTTCTGCAAACAGCTAAAGCCCGCAAATGTTCAGCCGATTCTTTTTGTGTAACCGTTTCATGTGTTCTTGCCACAAGCATGTATGCGTGCGGGTTGCCGTGGGAGGGAGGCCATGGGTCTTGTCTCGGATACGTGCCGCCTCACTGGTGGTGTGGGGCTCCTGTCGTGGGCGACACTTAGCAGTTTAGATAGCAACTAAGCCTTTTCGCTTCTGGGTACCGATGGTTGTGTCGTCGGGATGCGGGGAATGGCGCGCGCCCGCGCCCAAGGCGGCCGTGCCTTTTTCGCTCCTGCGGTGGTCTGCACCTTAGTTTATTGACTTTTGTTTGGTTACATTTCCTTCTTTTGTTTTGTTTTGTTCGTCTGTTTGATACAAAACAAGAAATGATTGTGCCCGTGTCTGAATTGTTTGTTTACTTTTCTTTGTATAACTGCATGGATCCATAACTAGCCCACGGCTAAGGATCAAGACGTTGTCGCATAACCGTTTTGGTTATTTGAATAAAGTTGCTGTTGCTACTGATACTACTACTACTATGTGCAACTGCGTATGTGGCACTGAATATGTGCCATTGGGTATATATGCCCGAATAGACAGCTTGCGCCAGTAGACGTGTGTAAGTTGGTGCGCGCCAGTCTGTATGTATGCGAATTCTTGGCCAAACCTCCAGAAATTGGCACGTGCCATGGTGCAACAATGAGAGGTATAGAAGCCTAAAATGTAGTTCCATAGGTGTCGTATTTCTCTGTGCATACGCGTCTCATCAGCGCTCTTCCCTGCACAAATACCATGCATCGCCTTCGTGCGCCTGACGCAGGCGGCGCTTATCGTGTGTTATATGCTACTGCTGACACATCGCGAAATTAAGCACTGGGTTATTTAAGAACTGCGTCTGTGCTATCCCCCCCCTCCCCCCGCCTAATATTCCTTCGGAAACGGGACGTTTGTGCCGAATTTAAAGCAAGGCCGAATCCCGAGGAGAGAACAAAAGAGCGGGCCCTTTGTGACTTCTTTAAGGACATCTTGTGGACGGCCTGTGGATGCCAGTTTCACGTTATTTGAGTGCAATTTCATAGTTATGCATACCATTCTAAGCGTTGCGAGGTTTCTGGAATGGTATTTAAACAGTCCACGTCGACTTGGTATTTGCCCTTTAGTGTCCCTTTAAGGAAACCTGCTTGTCCACATTGTAGCGTTCTGATGTATTCAAGTGAATCGCACGCTTTCCTTGCTAAGTTTTTCACGACATGTTAAGGGAATTTGCAGACGGCGCCAACACTTCCACATGCAGACGACGGAGGGCGCCGAGTTCACTCCGTCGCCGCGCGATGGCGGTGCGCGACGGCAGCACCTTTGCGGATCAATGATGGCGGCGCATGACGCGGCCCGCGCAGCAGACGTCTGGACGGCAAGGGAAGGAAGGGTGCGACAGAGAGGGGTTTCCTAGGGACTCCCTCCTCCTCCGCCTCCGAGACGGGATCGATAGGGGACGCCATGTTGGCGAGAGGGTGCTCACGGCGTCGTCAATCGATGTTGGCGCAGCAGGGTTACCACCGTCAACGACGCTGCAGCAGATCCGCTCAACCCCGCCGCCACGGTGAGTGAATGTAAGCCGGGACAGGCTTGCTGCCAACCCGCTCGCCTCCCCGCCCCCCTGCCGAAAAAAAGAAAGAGAGAAAATGGTTCGAGGTGCGGGCCACCAAATCTCCCTTACGCCTCTGAGACGGGGTTCGAGACCTAGGTGTTATTCGAGGCCTCTGCGGCCAGTGGGAGACGGTGCTTTCCCTCGTTCGGCAGAAGGGAGTTCTTATTGGCGGAGGTGTTGACTTCTTTTTGACCCGTCCACCCACCGCGCCAGATGACCGGGAACGACGAGTTTGACCTCTGAAGTGTGGCCGAAGGCCCGGATTGCGCCTCTTACGCGAGTCCGAGTTGTTGACGAGCGGCGCGACACTTTGCCAAGCGTGTCGCCTTATAGCGTGGTGCTCGTGCGTGGACGGGGCAGCGACCCTCGCGGCGGACGAGGGAATTCGGGTTTTTCCTTCGCGAAGCCTCTCTCGTTACGAGTGTTAGCGAACGATTTGCCGCATAATCGCGACCAAAGGCGCCTCGCCGAGGATCTTAGTTCGAGAGGACACTATTTGTTATGTCGCACGAGGCTTTCCCAGCGCCACCGGTGGCATGACAGTCAGCGCTGCGAAACGCGGCGCCGTATAGGTCACCGTGATCGAGTTGCCAGCGAGGGACGCGCGTGCAGGTTGTTGCTTCGAGATTTGGGACACCGCCGATTCGCGAAAGTGACAGTGTGATCCCCTCGAGGCTGGTTTCGTGGAATGCACCTACTTGGCGACATGGATTGGACACTTGAACGTTTCGCAGCTGATTCGAAGGCGCATCGAGCAGCAGGCAAGTCGACGCTGCCTGTTGCCTTATCAATGCATTGTCTAGTGTTAGCTGTACCGACGTACAGAATGTTTGTTCCAGTTGGTCAGAATGGATTACATGTTGCTCGTTTACGTTTTAGCTTAACACTGGGCTTCGAACCTCGTGCTTACAACCGAATAGTTGTTGACTGCGCGGTCAGGAGGTCCGTAGCACTTTGTTGAATGGCGGAGCAAGCCACCGCACAATTTCAAGCCTTTAGGGCCATCTTTAAAGGGAGCTTCACAGTGCATTGACATTGATAGCGTTGACAGCTCTGGCGGTGGACGATGTGATCGTTGAATCGCACCGAGACTTGTTCCCGTACACGAGAAAGCAAGTGAAGGTTGCTTCGGGTGAAAATATTACGGATCTTTATTCCGGAGCTATGCGTATTTTCGTTGCGACGCTGGTGCTAGTGAAAACTGACTAGAGTGAGTGGCTGATGGTCAACCTTCGCTCTGCGGTCATCCACCAACTCTTCGCATTCACTTCATCGACACACAGCCTAAGAGGTCGCCAGAATGCATGTGTTTGCTTCGGACGCAACAGCGGTCCAGCCCACAAAGCCCTCCTCGGAGGTGTTTGTCAATTGATGGCCACGTCCACTAATGCGTTCGCCATTCTGATCGGCTGGTGCCTGCTCTCACCCGCAGCTTCGTAATACAAGAATGGTTATTGAACGCGAGCGCGTGTACTATTAGCGACAGTAATCGACAGTTGACGCAGCGATAATTGGTAGCGGGGACTAATTTGTCTCAGAGGTTTTAGTATTCGAAGAATTTGAGAGGCCCCTCGTTTGAGCCTGAATGGAACGTCCACCTGAGCATATCTGTTGCCTGCTGCAGTACGTTCAGTATTGGTCGAAAGTTTCCAAGCCGCGCAGCGTGCACGAATACGTTCACTTGGTGCCCTGTAATGGGACTTGCATTTGATTCTGAGAGCTCCAAGTTTCTGAGAAGCATAGGGAGCACCATTTCTCACCAACGACCGCTTACGAGTGGCAGAGCTACTGGAGCCCTACCACCCGTGTACACATCAACAAGTTTGCGCACGCTGTGGCCTGTGAACTTTCGATGGGGGCTCTACGTAGCCTGATCAAGGAACTGAGTGATTCTCTTGAGCTTATTGTCACTGTTTAGGGTCAGGGACGTACAAGCTGAATAGAACACGTGCAACAATTTTAGGTGTTAGTAGCAGTAACAAAAGAAAAGAAGGTATTGCGGATCAATGAACAAAATAAATGTTTTGTGGTCTTCAGGTGGGAACAAAGAGAAACCGGGAGAAAAAGAAGCGTGTCTGATTGAGATGTAACGTGTTCTGTCATGTTGAGGTGCTGCTGCGCTTCACTTTATTCACTTTATTTGCGTATAGTGTAACAGCGTAATGTCCTCCACAGCCATCTCCCTTATTTGTACTTACGGCCGGCGTTTGCTGTTTTTACTGTCGGGTTTCGATTCACGAGTATGGTGAGCAAGTATTCTTTGTCAGATGCCGAGGTTAGGAAAAGGTTGCACGTAGAAAAGCTGGGATGGCACTGTCGGAGCTTTTTATTTGTTTAGGCGATGCTTCTTTCAGATTCTTTTTTCCGCTTGCGGAACTACAACTGACGAACCTCGTTTAGACGTAATCCTTATAGTGAATTCCAATGGCAGATTCGGAGTGGCCGGCGAACTCTGCGCCGGAGCATTCCGCTACGGCGGAGGGCAACAGAATGAAATGTGTGATTGAAACACAGGCACTCCCGCCGGAGCAACTGGCAGGGGGCGCTAGCGCACTTCCGCTTCCGTAAGCTCCCAGCATTCGTGGTGTTCTTTTTTCGTCGTTTTTGGCCTTTAAGGCTTGAACTCGCGCGCGCGTTGTGTTTAGAAGTTTCATGTTTCTATTTAGCCTCCTGCGCTATAATGGAAGTCACACCGCATGCAAGTCTGCTTCTCTCGTCCGCCGTGATTGTGTGTTGGAAACATTGGACATGCAGTGGAGCCTGCGATCAGTTCGGTGACAACACATCGAGACAGCCTGAAGTGCCTTCGGAACTGCATTTAATCAATAAATGTAAAGGCTGTTAAAAATCCAAAATCCCGAAAAGAAGCCGTTGTTACCTCTTCATCCGAATACTGGTGAACGACGTCGTCGACGAAACGCGCAACTTTCAGTCTCTTGACCGGTGGCCGAAACATGATGTCGAAAGGTTGCTTGAATACGCTAGCTTCCGAAGCTTCTTCGTCGTTTGAGTCGCCGCTGCTCGATTAGGAACTTGAGTTAGATGAATAATTTTGCTTCCCGCAAACAGTAAAAGCGCAAGTTGGACGATGCGAAGCGCCACTCATTTCTTCCGGAAAACCGCGATTTGCGTACACGGGCGCGCGCGCGCGCCATAGCAGTACGTTGGTTGTGGGTGGCCTGACCATCGAGCGACTTCCGGTCGACTCCGACAATTTCTGCGGTGTTGAGAGCGCTGCTCCATGGAGTGGATCTAGCGGCGGAGCCGCTCCCAATCCGCCAGTGACCAGATACGGGAGGCACTCTTGATCTCCCAAATGGAATAGACTTGCTCCGCAAGGAGCAGAAGCACTATTACCGGAGGCGCTCCGAATCTGTGATCGAAATTAAACCCTTTAGACCTGTCGAATGTCACGAAGTCCTGCTCATTTTAAACACCGTCCCAGCGTGCTTTCTGACGTCTCCCGACAATGCGTTCAAGTAGAGAGAACTGCCCATCAGATGACTGGTGACGAGCGTAGAGCGAACAAACTCGGCAAGGTTCACGAAGTTTGGGAGGTTAGGAGGGTTGCGCGCCATTAGTGTCTACAAAAAATGGATTGCGATTGTACCTATTTTCTTTCGTGGCAGCGCAGGACGCCATATGCAAGAGGTGTAGTTGCTTCGAGCAAGTTTGTTCAGACAAGCTTCTGAAGCATGCGAATTGGGCAATAGCGAGTTCGCTGAAAAGTGATGTGGTAATGCAAGTGTTGGTCTTGCCCTCTCTGCTGTTTCAAGTTTGTTGCGTCTGGTATGCTGCGTCTAGAGGTAAATCATCGTTAATAACATGCACATGTATCCCACAAAAAAGTGTGTGCTCAGGGCAAACTTTAAACAAAAATGCAGCCTGTAACCTCCCCACCCCCTTTGCATATCTGTGGCATTTTACGAATTTTAAAGTTCATTTGTTGGCAGGCTTGATTGAGACTCCATATCGTTGTATTGTTTACAGAAAGTTACAAATGAGAATAACTCCTTAACTATGTGATATGGTCACCTGTGTCTACTAAAGTGGTTGTCCAGAAACCAATACCAAGATAGCAAGCGACACGCATAATCAAGTGTTGGTATTTATTTTTGCATTTGAATTTAGAGAATATGATAAAGTGGTTGTCACCGTAAAACTAACCAACCGGGCGCAAAAAAAAAAAAAAAGACGCTGAGTGACTAGCAGGCAACATGACTGAACCACAAAGCGCAGTAACAAAAGTTGCAATATATTTTCTCCTCGAAGTCATGCGAAATTGTAATAAAGCATATGTACATTCGAGAGCATAAGTCTAGAGAACATGAACTTATCAAAAACTTTATATCTTTTTGCCCAGCCATGCAGTTATGTCGCGTTAGATTAGTCGAAGAGACACACGTAGGTTGCACCTCTTGATTTCGGCCTGCATGCAAAAAAAGAAGTTGTTTCGTGGCATCTGTGTTACCTAAACATTTGCCCGTGACTGTACTGTCAATCATTCACCGGTTGTTGAACGACTTGCAGCCACTGAATTCCCTCCAGTGATTTTATTAGGAAACACTATAGCTAACAGGACGAATTTTTTCCGCCGAGGTACACTGAACGAACTTAGCGAAAAAAATGATGCGGGGAGTCGCGTATCACCTCGCGTCATTTCTTGCTGCCTGCCCAGCACGTGCTTACTGTTGGCAGATGCTCGAACTCACCCCTTGTGTTTTACGTAAGTCCTGATTGTATGTCATCGAACGCTGGTTTCGCAGCCCTCTGTGCAGGTCAGTATGAGTCACTTACCGTGTGGAACGATTTCTATTTCATATTTTTCGTCTAAAGTCCGAGACAGTCCGGTGGATTCCGTTGACTTAGGAATGCACGTCAGCCGAACTTATAGGTGACGCATTCGCAAAATGCCCGGAAGCACACATGTACGCGTGAGCAACTGTATAACCGGATTCAGTGAAGTGTGAAGCGACGCAACGAACACCTTCAAAGAGAGAGAGAGAGAGAGAGAGAGAGAGAGAGAGCTCTTTATTGGAAATGCAGGGAGTTAGCCATCGTATTTTCGCCTACATGCTACTTACTCTGCAGGAAATGGGACGAAGGAGAAGAAAGCCCTTAGAAGAAGGTGGGCAGAAGAAAATAGGAAAATTAAAGAAAAATATTCAGGTCGCGTGATGTTATCAGTAGTGGGGAAAGTGTCCGACGCGACGCATGTAGATGGTAAATGCAAAAGAAAATAAACTCACAGTATTGATGGAACGACGTGCGTGAGTCATAGTTTAGACAGCAAACCAACTGACTCAATAAATAGGAACAAGAAGTCCAGGGCTTTGCGCTGTTCTGATGGGCAAGGCCAGGAACCCAGCATCTGTGTCAATGTCAAGGGGCCAAGCTTTTCCATGTTTATGTTATACTGATGTCGCTCGTCTCTGTAAGCTGGGCATTTGAGCAAGATGTGCTCTACAGATTCTACCGCGCCACAGTTGTGACAGTATGGATTTGTGGTCTGGTCATTGCGGAAAAGAAGATTGTTCGTGTATGCAAAGTTCAATCGAAGCCGCTGATAGAGGGTCTACAGATCCTGTGGTAGACGTTGTTGTAGCCTTGACTGGAGTTCTGGGTCGATGTTGAATAAGAACTTGTAATTGCCTGAAGGTGAAGACAATCTGCTACGCCGTTCACTGAGTAGATATCGCTTCGCCAAAGCTGCAGCTTCACTTTTAAACCTTTAAACCTTTAAACAGTTGTTCTTCACTGCCAAAGCCTGTGTTTTAGTGTGAGCGCAGCTGATTACGCCAGACCAAGCAGTGCCTTTTTTCGGTTACTCTCATGTCGTTGGGAAGCACAGCTGTTTCTTCACTTTCACATTTCAAAAGCTTTCGTGAGGTGCTGTGTGGTGTGCGAAGAGGCGTTGGTGATTACTGAAATCGTTTTCGCTGGCACAGGTTAACCCCGACGGAGTTTGCATGCTGCATAATGTGCCCGTGCCTATGAATAGCACTTTGTAGGAGCCTGCTTTAAGTATGGTTCGTAATTCGTGTGCCAGTACCGCTTTGCGCGAAGTCTCTATTATACCAAACTACTCGGTGATCGCGTCCTTTCGCACGTGTTCGGGCTTGCACGGTAGTTCCCGGCCAACTGATCCTTCATTACACAGTGCTTCGTTATGAACAAACAAGTCAAACAAAAACGATTAGCACCAAAAAAAGTGCCTCTCTTGTGAACGGTCGTGGTAACGTTGAGCTATTTTTTATTGTACGTTGTTTGAACGTTGTGTGTCCATCGAAGTGACACAAGAAAAGGTCGTAAGAAAGTTTATTTGACAGGAAAAGTTGGCATCCAGAAGACTGTAGCGTGAGGCTACAGTGGGAAACGATGTAGCTTTCTGTAGAAAGCCAACCAGCCGTAAGCTTTCCTTGTCGCTTCGTTCTACAGACTCGTAAAAACCTTGCTTTTCATTTCCCGAATTTTACTTCACCGGGTGTGTCAGTGTAGAATTAATTTCAACAAAACCATATCTGGAGAGTATTGATTGTTGCTGTTAGGTACCAACAGTGGTGATCACGTATTGCATAAGGGACTTCTAGCAAGACAGTAGTCCACGGAAAAAATGGAGACTTGAAGAAATGAACAATAGTCGAAGAAGAAACTTTGCTGGAGCCAACGTTCCGCCAAGGAGATTTTCTTTTCATGAGTGCAGCTACTGATTTTCTTAGCATTGTTAGTGAGCGTAGCTCATTCTCTCCTACATTTAAAGATGGAGGTGACAACATTAAGCTGACTCTCTGCTAAGGAAAGCAGTCGCTTCCCTGACGTAGGCAAGACCCCTTTGCCTGACCTTTCATTACCTTTACCCTTTCCCCAGCACAGGGTAACAAGCCGGTGCTTATACTTGCTAACCTCCATGTCTGTCACTCTTTTTTTTTACTTCCTCTCCTTTGCCGAAACATTGGGTCCAAGGACATTTCTTCTTCGACCACTGTAGTTCACAAAAAGCACTGCTGTTTTTTTTTTTTTGCTAATTGGGCTACGACCATGTTTTTCGGCAACCATTGCCTCTTCTTGAAAAATATCTGCCTAATCTGCTGTCAGCATGGTTTGTTCAACTTGTTGGTATGAATTACTACGCATGTGTCTCACTTTTGTTTTCGTTTTTTGTCTGTGTGCCCTGTTGCGCAAAGAATCTACTTGGTCCAAATATATTTGCAGAAGTCGAAGGAACATACAAGACGTAGAAAGCGTAAAAGCCACTGCAAATATTTTCGCTTTTTAAGTGAGAGACAACGAAAAGTACCTCGTCCGAGTAACCTAGTCTGACGTTGCGACTTTCACCTAGTGACACCTAGTGGGACTTTAGGGTGCTCTCTAGTAGACGTGTTCTAAAGAAATGATTTGCACCAAAAAACTTTTGGGAGTTGGAGGTCTTCGTAATCTTCATTATGTGCTATATCAATTTGGTGAGCCTCACTGTCATGGTTTCTTTTATAAGTATCATGATATGTGGTTTAGCAGTTGTGACATTCTAATATGTGGCACTGGCACATCATGACTTATGGCTGTGCGCTAGTTTACTTTAGTCGGTTCAGATACGTCTGGATTATACCGGCTCACATTTGTGACAAGAAGTGTCGAACATTCTTTTAACTGAAGAGGGAATTGAAGCCTGCCTAAATCTGGAGTGAAAAACAAAAACAAGAAATATATAACGAATATTTTTGTCCTGTATCCTAATAGGTACTGTTGGCTGTATTGTGGCATCTGTTTTGACCGCGGGTTTATGAAATGTAAACGCGATGGTTGATTTTGGAAAATTTGGATTTAGGATCGTTTACAATTAAAAATAGAAGGCTAAACACAGTAAGCTGCTATCAAAGGTCATGATGAGATTAGAAATCTTATTTCAAATGCAGCAAACTTGATCATAACCAGCTCAGTGTATGCGGAGCAAAATAATTTAAGTTTCGATGTACTAAAAAATAAAGTTGCTGAATAACTTCCTCTTAATTGCCTCTTGATACAGGTGATCCTTGAGAGAGAGAGAGAGAGAGAGAGAGAGAGAGAGAGAGAGAGAGAGAGAGAGAGAGATCATAAATAAGCTTTTTGATGAGTGAGCCATGGCTGACCTGCATCGTCATATTAACAATGTGCAGGATCGGCCAGGAAATGGGCGGCGTGTGCAAAGCGGGTCTCAGGGTGCCTTAATTTTGAACTAAATCTGTGAGCAGGTCCTTTAGTGACGTGCAACAAGTCATCGCTGCTGTCCCCTTTGAATTATTCAAAGTACCATTTTCTTCACAGGGCTACAAGCTTGCCATTTGTGAAAGAGTGGCATATTTCAGGCGCATTTAAATTTCTTGCCTAATTCGGTTGTTAGCAGGATTTCGATTGTAATTTGCTGACCAACGCACATGACAGATCGCATGTTCACGTGTTTGTTTCTTTTACAAATGCCAAACGCAAATCCATACAACTATGTATGAATGACAGCAACCTTTGTACCGAGGAAGAGTGTGCAGAGAAGTTGTGTACAGGAGTGATGGCGTTCTTGTAATGCCTAATCGCGGCATCCTGAACAAGCTTGACGTGTCTGGAAGACAACTGGCGAAGCCTGGCTCGTGACCAAAGCGCGGGACCTGCGTGCCAGCTGTTCTGGTCTCGTACTGCGCCTTTGCCTCCTCCCGAAATGTTTAAGAAATTTACGCAGCACCCCCCCCCCCCCCCCCCCCCCCCACACACACACACTTTACGCGTCCCCATGCTTTTAAACGTTTAAACACTCCGACGACCTCCTGCTGCTCCAACTCTGCGATACACGCTATGATGCAGCCGTTACCACACAAAGACTGCTGGGAAACCCCCTGTACAGCTCCAATGTGAAAACTTACCTATCGCCATGGATGGCCAAATATACTTTGCATATGCATCATGATATAGATGCAAGATACTGAGGTGATAAATTTTAGAGAGATACAAGATACAAGCGGAATAATTGTATCCGATACGACATCTGCCATATGTATCTTAAGATAATTAGGTACATACTAGTTAATTGCTGATTACAGCTGAGCTGCAGAGGCCGCTGCAAGTTATCAGGTGTATGCTGGCGAATTCCTTGTCTCCCGCCAGCCGGACATACTTTACGAATTTCCTATGCTCACAGGTATACAGGGTCTTTCAGCGAACACTTTCACAAAATGTTTATAAACAATGCAGTGCGCTATGCAGATATTGTTTCTGGGCGTCAGTAAAACGGCAGTAAATGTAGCTTAACGTACGAAGGTATTTAAGAACACAGGCACACTAGAAAGTTAAAAGAAGCTTCGTGAGATTTGTCACCACCCAGTGTCAAAGTAGATGCTCACATCACCATCATCGTTATCATCCCAACCGCAAAACGGGTTTTGCATCGACGTTCAGCGTGTGCGCAACCTTAAGCTCACGCTGAAGCGCTGCAGGCTGGAGCAGTCTGTACGACTTGGTCTTGCAATATGTGCATCTTAATTTGACTTCGTACCAGTCAGACGAAGAAACACGTAGCAGCAGATAATTTTCAGCTTAATATAGGATGTCGACTATTGTTAGCCGTCCTCAGCATTTTGGTAGAAGCTTCCAGCAAATATGCTCCGATGCGGGCGTGCGAGAACTGGGCAATCGCCCGCGTTTGGCCACGCACTCATCTTTCTCATTCCCATTAATAGGAAATTAAAAGAAAATAGGGAAAAATGTGCTCAACTTCTAAAGAAGAAAAAAAAAACATTCACACACGACCTAGGAAATGTGCGAAAGCGTCACGAAAATAACCAGGAATTATTACGTAAACGGACGCGTCGACAGCGGCAGAAAATCCGAGATCGGGAAACAGCGCAGTTGATAATGGGATGATGGAGAAGAAGCCAGCCATAGAACTACATCGAACACAAAACAATGAAATGAAAAGAGATAAGCTTTATTCTATAATTCGAAGTGCCGCAGTACTGCTGTACGAATCCAGGTGAGGGTGCATGATTCTCAGAATGCGCTGCCTTGGGAGGAGAAAAATTGCCCATGTCAACTACTCCTCTGTAGTGTCTGGAAATAGCACAGTGACTGTTTGAGTACGTTCTCTTATAATGCCAAAGTAAGCGCATAGAGGGGAATAATTTTCTAGTTACTCAGTCGAATGCCTTGAGTTCTAAAGGTATGCTATCGAGAAACACCAACCTAGTCTAGACTTATGAAAGAGTATTCTTGCAAAACTGTTTGATATCTAAGTTAGCGGTGACAGGTTGGTTATTAGAATAGAAGATGACGGTCGAATTTTTCTATATATATTTTTCAAATATCGCGCCGGAACCCCAGTGCCTGCACGTCAGTGGGACGTCACGGATTTCGAAGTATCTTTTAGTACTTGGGCCGTTTTACTTCCGTAATAGTCCTTGAAACTTGCCAAGTCCAATTCTTGGCTGCTTTATAACGCAATGTAGTCCGTTTCTGCCGATATAAAAAAAAATAACTACGCCCGAGCAGATGAAGTCGAAATCCGTGACATCACGCCTAGCTGGTGCGGGAATTCCAAGGCAGCGTCGCCACCTGACTTGTTTTTGCGTCCTTTGCGGATTACCAAGCGTGTTTTCACAGTATTATAACAGTGGTCCTTTATTGTGTTTCACAAGGGTAATTTACTAACACCCCTTACATAATCTTCTTTTTGTCTTTGGTGTCCTTTTAACAATAGCACAGGAAGAAAGTACATGAACCTGCAGGGGAAACATAGTGAAATACGGCTTTAGTCATAAAGTTTTCAGAAAGATTGCACAGCGGTAGCAGGCTCCGCGTTGCTTTGCACACCTTCTCACACTGCTCTAATTGCAACAGCTGCCAAACTGGCCTGACTTGGTTACCTAAGTGATTCGTAATGGCGAACTATTAACCAAGTTCAGTGCATCAGCCATGAAATAATAGGGAAAATAGTGCCTTTTACGCCATGCGACTTCAAAGAGCAGACAGACGTGGGGAGAGATGTGTGATAGCAGCGGCCATCCACTCTCACAGGCTGGAATGGAGGCGGGTATTTTTTAGCGCCTACTCCTGCAACTTTAATTTTATTCCGGACCATCTGAGCGGGTATCTAGCAGTCAACATATCAGGTGCTCGTAAAGTGCAATAACAGTGACTAAAATCTACAGCGTTGTGCATTGATGCTCCAGATAATATGTTTCTGCGTTGTGCGAAATACAGCATGTAAAACTATAGCCTGAATAGCGATGCATTTCCCGACACGTGTCCTGCCTGTATTTCTTAACAGCTGGTCCTAAGCACAAAGTTTCAAGCAAACTGGCATGCTATAAACACCGGCTTGACTTCCAGTCTGCGGTTGGAACACTCTACCAGCGAGTATACTTATAGAGCTAATCAGTAAACCTTCATTCATCATTGATGCTACTGCCGCACAGCATTCGATATTCCTAACTCCATTTGGCTATTAGTAAAATGAGTTAGCATAAATGTGGCTCCACGGAATAAAATTCAACTGCTGTCAGTTGGGCCATTAGGGTTACAGAATGGATTCCAAGAGGAGGGAATCAGTCGAGGACGGTAGAAGACTAGGTGGAGCGATGACATTAGGAAATTCGCGGACGCTAGTTGGACAGTCCTGCAGTAGACATAAAACAGGCTGCTGCTGCTTCTGCTGCTTCTGCTGCTGCTGCTGATGATGATGTCAGTGACTCTGCATGTCTGTCGATATTGCCGTAGGTGTATCTTGCATCTTAAGATACACGATACTTCGTATAATGTATGGAAAGTACAGATGCTGATACACGTATTGCCAAATATATCGTGATACAGGTACAAGATACCAAAAGAGTACATTAAGATAGTATCTAAGATACGCGCATCTTCGATACTGCCCAGCCAGAGTATTGCAGAGTGTTGATCAGACTACAGCAAAGGTCCAGTGACCGTGCGAAGGTGGGACAGGCCACGCCGCGTTCTTGACATGATGCACCGTCGTCGCCTCGCAGGCCTGGTGGGCTGCCGCAGCACAGCAGGGGGGCATGGGCAGCAGCGGCCGTGCTGCGCGGCGGGCTGGCCCTAGCCGTCGTCGCCGCCGCCTGCGGGTCTGAGCGCCCATGGAGGGCAAGGAGCCGCCGCCGCCAGACGACAGCTGCAAGGAGCCCGTGCTGGCCAAGATGGAGGCGCTCGTGCGAGAGATGCAGCACCCGGACACCGGCGTGCCCGTGCGGAGCCAGAAGCTCTTCCTCACCTCCATACCCAGCGCGTTCCTCGGTATGTGGCTCTCACTGCACACACACACTCAGACACACGCAGACACGCAAAGCCCGTACATACATACATACACGCACGCACACTCACTCACTCACTCACTCACTCACTCACTCACTCACTCACTCACTCACTCACTCACTCACTCACTCACTCACTCACTCACTCACTCACTCACTCACTCACTCACTCACTCACTCACTCACTCACATACAGACAGACAGACAGACAGACAGACAGACAGACAGACAGACAGACAGACAGACAGACAGACAGACACGCACACACACACACTTCAGTATCATGGCTGACCAACTAGCCCATCAGTATCTATTGTTTCACTCATACTTTCGAACACCAATTCACACTGAATCATTCACTCGCCCGCTTGTTCACGTTCACTCAAACTGACCTATTGTCTCGCTCACCCGTCGGCTCGCCCATTAACTCACTTAGCACTCACTACGTCACATGCTCACTCTCTTATGGCTTTTTTGCTCGCCCGCTCACTGATCTCCCCTCCCCTCATTTCGCAGGCTATGACGTTGTCGAATGGCTCACGGATAACCTGGACATTGAGGATCAGAGTAAGAAGCTCGGCGCCGCTGCTGGCTTTTCTGAGTGCATGTGTACAGTCGACGGAAAAGGAAACTCGATCGAAACTTCGACGGACCCCAGCCGCGTTCTAGGCGCCACTACAAAACTGACGACGAGGTTATCCGAATTGCTCGGGCTGCTGCACCAAACGCAGCCTGTCACTCAGACTTCCATGTAAAGATAGGCCATCTCAGAGACGCGAAATGTAATATGAGTTACGCTTTCTCGAGAACAGAAAGAAATGCCGAGAAGCTGGCTGTTTGTGTCGGTAAGGGTACAATACCTCGACGTTCCCTAGAGAGCAGATAATCGAAATACGCGTAGAATAACGCGACGAAAGTAAAGCAAGGCAGCTTGCCGTGCGATTTGCTTCACAGCGCCGTTACTGAATTTCCTTTTGGTCGACTGTACACACACGCGCGTGTAAAGAAAAAAAAAAGGATAGAACAGCTGCATGTATGCGCAGATCCCGTGGCAGCCGAAGCCCTTCACTTGGCCAACTTGCTGTGCCAGTACGGCTACTTCTTTCCGGTCAGCGACAACGCCAAAACGTTCGCCATCAGGGATGACAGCACTCTGTACAGGTTCCAGGTTAGTTCGCAATTTTTTTTCCTGCTCTCTTCGTCATTGTATCATAGTTAACAGGTAAGCGGAAATGATTCATCGGTCACAGATTCTCTGAAGTGAGTGTCGTAGTGGACGGGAGCGACTGCTCCAGGAACGTGGATTCAGAGGGGGGAGAGGTTGTGGCGCAGCCGGAAGTCTGTTCTGGGAAGGCGAGGAGCAGGGCAGGCCGCGTGCTAACACAGACATTTCAGAGGGAGGGGGGGGGGCACGGTGCGCGGTTTGCCACCCCCTGGCTACGCTACAGGGTGGTAGTGGCGTTTGTGCTGTTGTTTCAGGTGGTGTTAACCTCTCCGTCAGTCCCGGAAACCACTCAACCAGAGTGCAGCTGTCCAGAGCACACAAAGTGCGCTACAACTGGTCTGTTATCTTACAACCGCGTAAAAAAAACAACCATGAGAAGACGTGACACCTCCTTTCGTAGTACGCGCCGTGATTTCAGGAGCACTACACCTTCCACACACCTGGCGTGTCAGAGGTCATTTTTTTTTAAAGTTTGTCAAATATACCTTCCGCTCTACACTGACGCATCGGAATTATTATATATAGTGGTCCACGTTTCCCACTTCATTGTAGTCTATGCAGAGGGGAGAGTTGGCACGCTCGGTCTGCCAAGCCTACACAGGGGGTGAACTGTGCAGGCTCTGTGGTATTTAGAGATGGTTCCATTCGTTAGTTGTTTTTGGTACGAAAGAGCGAAAAATTGACGTTGGTAAGGCATAGTGGTACACCACTGCAGCTTGAATTCGTCATTGGTTTGTGGATGACACGAAGAATGGACGATGTTCATATCTACCGCATTTGTGGAGACTTTTCGAGCCCTTCCGTCAGTGACCACTACAGCAGGTTTGTCGAGCGCGTAGTATCCCTTGTTTATATAACACATGTGGCGGGCCGAGCATAGGGACCAAGACCTCGCCTTCCCATGTCAGTACTGCCAGAATGCTCGCAATTGCCTACTCAAGGTCAGGCGTAATGCAACCTTTTAACAGCAGCACCCGTGTATGGCTTGGTTTGCATAGATTTTCCTGGCACTGAAGTTATCTTTTTTTAAAGGTGAAGCTGCAGTCACTGACCAAATCAAAGATATAAAAAAGTCCTGGAGAAACCATCGATGATGACTGTCAATGTGAGCGAGTAACCCTAACGAGCAAACGGAGAACCCTCTCGCTAGGTAGAGCCATATTGTAACAATTGAAAATATTGCCACTTTCCATAACACAACAATTTTTTTTAATGGTCAGTAGCAAAAAAATTATATTTGCTATAAAACCAACGAAACCGATATGTTGCAAATGCTGTCATTGATGCTTAGAGCAGAAAATGTTTAAAATAGTTTCGACATGGTTCTCGAAAGCCCTCGATTTTCTATAATTGTGGCGATGTACTGTCCATAACTGGGGGAAGGTGGTGGATCCGTCATCCCTGGTGCCGTGATTTGTCGATGTGACCCCGTAAATGAAGACCTGAACAGAGTGCCCAAACATGAACATGAGATGTGTTTGTGTGATTCTAAGAAGTAAAAACAAGACATGAATGACTAAACTGAATAATGTAACTGCAAAGGTCACTGCAAAAAAAAAGACACATACAGAAATGATACATGTGTTGACAAATTGGTACTGGAGTAGGTTTAACATTGCTGTTTTAGTAGTGAAGTCTAAGCAGACATTTAACTTAGCTGCAGCTGATGCCCTGGCCTAAAGCACGGAAGTGTTGTAATCAGCTGTGCCGTGTAATCTGCATTGCCCTTACGAATTATCTCGCCTACAGCCTGTCACCCTTGCTTTTTCTACAGACTCCTTACTTCTGGCCTTCCCGATACCAGCCCGACAACACCGATTACGGTAAGCATCGACACTCTACGTTCCGTTGCATTGATAGGAATTAATCATGCTAGGACTTCATTAGTTTCAATTCCCATTTTTATTGCGTGCGTGACAATGGAGTAGATATTGTGCATTACTTCACAGGAAGCTCTCCTACTCGTCCTGACAGTGTGTGAGCTATGCATACGACTTAAATTTTGTATTTCTACAAATTTCCAGTAACAGCTTTTGTTTAAGCGAGACGTCGAAATTGGGAATAAGTTATGATAACACCTGTTGGTGAACAGGTGAGCCTACGTTGTTTTCAAACCTCGCTGAACAAAGATTAAGAAACATTAATAAACGGATCCGCATGCTGCTGGCAGAAACAACGTAATGTTGTTAGTTAGTTCGCTTTATATTTCTAATCGATGGGCATTTTCTTGCTGTATTTACTCCCACCCCGGTAATAATCCCTGTGAAGGATTAAACGTATCTTAAGTAAACAAATGAATTGAACGAATAGAGAGGAACGTCGTCAGATTCACTTGGTTTAATTAATACTGGCAAGTGTTCCTCTCCAAACTAATAAAGAATAACGCTATCGAGCCCATCTATTCATGCAAGAAATCTCACCAGCTTCATTTCAAATGTCTGTTCCCAGTTAAGAAACTTCCTGTGGACCCCAAGCAGTACCTGTCACTACTATCAACTGGTCACACACGACACACTAAGCCGCATTCCATATAACCGAACTTTACAATAATCAATATGTTAATTTTTTTCCTACGAACGGTAACCGAGTGCGACGGCTTAAAAAAATGCACCAGACATTCATTTTTTGTGACCTGTCTGCGATATTGTCTGCTTCCTTCGCCTACCCTGCTCGGATTCGCCTGGGCTTTGCAGTGTGTTTTAATTACTAACTAACTAACTAACTAACTAACTAACTAACTAACTAACTAACTAACTAACTAACTAACTAACTAACTAACTAACTAACTAACTAACTAACTAACTAACTAATTAACTAACTAACTAACTAACTAACTAACTAAATACGAGCACTTATGTGCCACTCTTCAGCACTTCTGACGTGTTTCTCTGTGTCCTTGTTCAGCGATCTACCTGTGTAAGCGGGCGCTCAAAAACAAGCCCAAGTACGCCCTCGAGGAGTATGAACAGGTGAGAATGCAGTTTTCACTTTCACTGCACGGGAATTTTATGACGTCATGCTGTTATTGTTTTAGCTGCTCTGTACTCTCACGCGCAATAGCAAGATAGATTATATTCTTGGAGCTTACACCACACCATTTACTCTCATCATACACTGCGTAAAAAATCTTCGACGCCCATAAAGGTGAACAAATGTGTAAATCGATTTGTAACTCACGCCCATACACCCAAAAAGGGTGTAAGGGTGTGAGTAACATATTGATTTACACCCTTATTCATTTTTAAGAGTGTAAATTAATTTGCAGTAAACCATTTGAACTATAGCTTAATAGCTCCTTGTAGTGTATCCACACGACAGATGGTTTTGTGAATGACTGTTCTGCGGACAATTTCCGCTGCCTGTCCGTCTGTGAAAAGCATCCATGGCACGCATTAGGCGAGCAGACGAAAAAGAAATACTGCTACTTTCTGCTTGCCACTCTCCAGGAAGGCTAGTGGCAGAATGGTTTGAGAGTAACGTCGCTAAATAACTCATCGATCGGTTTAAACGCAGTGAACCCGCCAGTGTTTGAGCCGTCGCGAGAATCTCAAATGATTTTCAAATCCTAGCTGGCGTAGTGCAATTCGCGGTAGTGCCGCCAAGTGGGGGTAGAGCAGACACATTCGATTCAAATGTAGAAGTGCGATATGAGGATGCTCGAAAACGAGGGCAAACAAACAGTAGAGGCAAATCTGGTGCAGCGATCATCTAGCTTCCACAGTAATCTCCGTGCTCGTGGCTTCAAACGTTCTTGTCAGGTTATTTATTACGCTTTATATTTCCAAATGTTCAAGCGCTGTTAGTTTTCCAAACACAGCAAGGCAGTCAATTTCGGCGCACATAAGCACAGTAAAATTTTGCATTTATGACGCAATATGTTCTTCAAAATGATCAACTTGCGACGTCACAAGGCCATTTGAAGCCATAAGAACGAAGTTTAGGCAAATATACGTGCGGCTCACCTTTCTCATGCTGGCTCAACCGCCATACTAGCAACTTCCTTAAGCACTAGTGCCACAGTTTCCTCTAGCAATTTATACCCTATGTCATAAAGTTCAGCCATAGGCCTTGCATTCTGTGTAAATCATTGCCAGTTGGATGAGTGCGCAAATATTTCTCACCTGCGATTCAGCGCGTGTATATGAAAGACAGAGACAGAGAGAGAGCTTGGTGGACAGCGCCAACGGCAGGGTAAGAAAGATGGAACCGATGTTTCTTGTGCTCGACAGTGTGGTTATTTCTCGCTTGCGCGTTTCTGGGGACCAATGACCAGATGTTGCTCTAATCTGTCCTTTTTTTGATGGGCTCTGTATGTGTCCTAGCGAAAATAGAATTAATGTTGCGCTTTTTCATCAT
Organism: Dermacentor andersoni; assembly: GCF_023375885.2. Taxonomy (NCBI): domain Eukaryota; kingdom Metazoa; phylum Arthropoda; class Arachnida; order Ixodida; family Ixodidae; genus Dermacentor; species Dermacentor andersoni. The sequence goes on from NC_092821.1 coordinate 133,384,426, forward strand.
AGATCGCCTACGTGTGCCTTATTTTTCTTTCTTGCGCCGAGTGCTTTTTTGATGACTCAGTGTTACGTGTTCCGCACTGTTCTGCATAAATATATCACTTGATTGTCACCGGACGTGTACCGTCTTTCTTGCACTATGCTGTGTTCTTGTGCTGTTCAGCGAGCTATTCACAAACCATCTAGACAAAATTTGTATAATCAAGAATATATATAGAAACAATGAAAGGCAAGGAGGTTAACCTGACAAGCGTTCGGTTCGCTATCTGCAGTGCTGAGGAAAATAATCAGGAGTCGACGGTAAAGAAGGGAGTGCATTGACACTAGCTGCAACACTCGGCATTTTCTTCAGGGCGTTTAGTGGCATGGCATAGTTTTTATTTTCTCTTCTAGGGTTGTGCATATCTTATCCCGATGATGAACATAGCTCTCGTGCCACTGTGTCAAAATTGTTTTGTCGCGTCTACGTTCTTTCAGGAGGCCCTGCAGAGGCTCAAGAAGCTGCTTTACCACAAATGGGAGTTCATTTGCATGCAAGCCCAAGAACAGGCGGCGTAAGTTCTCACTCATCCAAGACCGCACTGAGAACCGGGGCCTTCGATGAGCTAGAAAGCTTGTGCTCGAAGCAGCGAGAAACATCGATTGCGTTCAACTCAGGTCTTTATCAATCGTAATAATTGAAAAAAATACTACTACTATGAAAATTTAATTTTCGTTTTGACGAAAACCTCGCATCGACTCTGCGGGCTGACCAGTGCAGCACAAGAAGCAGCATTGTCAACACAACGGCATGCACCTTCGTTACAATTTTTGTAAGTGTTTGACGTAATAACTATTACGTCAAACACTTGTCTCTCTGCTTCGAGTTGTCGATAAATTCGACTTCGCCTGCCAGCTGTTAGCCGCTTGGTTAGCTCAGATGGTAGAGCGCCGGACAGGCGGTGGTCCCGGGTTCGAGGCCCGGACCAGGACAAATTTTTCTTCAACTGCGAGGCTTTTGTTTCGAGGAGCCTGTATGGGTTTCCTTTGTAGCAATTGCTACGATTGCGTGGATGTCTGATTTTCCCTTTATAATTTTTGTAAGGTTTAGGCTGTATCAGCTACCGCAGTAAGTTTCAAATAAGGGATGTGGAGGTGCAGGAGAAATCATACTCGAAAACTTGATTATAAAAGGACATATTCTGCATTGTCACTGCTCACTGGATGTCGAATTACTGCGAAAGTGTGCTAACATCAGAAACAACTTTGCGTACAACGGCGAGTAGAAAGTTTGGTATCATCTCTTGATGGGCGTACGCGGAAACCCTTCAAGAATTCAGGGTTTAGGTTCAATGCATCAAATGCTCACTGATGTTACGACACTTACTCGTCCTATGATTTTTGCCACCATTGACTGGTTGTTTCCGCGCACTACCGCACCTCTGAAAAAAAAATTGCGTTAAGGCTGCGTTCAGTCTACTTTGTGGATACGCAGGCTTTTTTTAGCGCTGATCGGTAATCATTACACACAATGAAAGCTGCGTAGCTTCGTAATAAGACTTAGTTTTTGCCTTACATGACCATTGCTACACTGTGCGAGTACTTTGAAGCGACCTGTCGAAGATTTTGTTACATTGCTTGATGACTCCCCATGTAGTGATCGTCGTAACAAAGGCCCCAAAGCAGAACTTTTGAATATTGCGGGGTGTATTGGCGTTCAAGAAATACCTGAGGGCCTCATTGGTGGACGCAAGCAACAGCATTGATAATGCGACGTCTTGTGGCGCTTTGTTGAGCGACAATGGTCAGGAAAAAGTATTGTGTCGTATGACTGTTCTCGTCGAAGGAAAATAAAGGAGCGACTGCTGCCGACGCTATTACGCCGGCAGTTCTCCAATTGAAATTTCTCTTTCAAATAAAGAAGAGGCACTATAACAGCAACAGTTGAGCCCTCTTCACTTTCGCAACTGGTTGCGCTACTTGACACATACATTCCTTGGCAAGTACCCCGTTAACAATCCGTAACGATTGCCTTAGGTTTTCCTAGTTCTAGAACAATAACTGAATGCAACATCCTTTCTGAAGCAACACTAACAGCATTCTTCATCGCCTTTTGAAATGCATCTTCTTTCATGACATTGTTTGCATAAGCATTAGCATATTTTGTCGCGTTGTATTTCAGGAATAACGATTGTGCTTTGTAAGTTTTAGTGTTTGTTTGCTTTTCATATTTATCAGGTATAAAGACCTCGTATAAGATTGCTGTGCCTCTAAATGAATGAATGAATGAATGAATGAATGAATGAATTAACTGACGGAATGAATAAGTAAATAAGTAAATAGATAAATACACAAATAAAAGTATCAGCACTAGCCGCTATCGCAATAATAGTTCTCTGCACTGTAGTTGAACTCCAGAGTGTGCGAGGAAACAAAACCGTCGCTTGGGGCGAACGCTTCAAAAAGGGGCTTGCCTTCTTCAGGACCCTGGCTAAGTCTAGACCTCTAGTTGATACGCAAGACTGAGTAATCCTTCGTTCTCGCTCAGTGTTAATCATATCAAGTCTCCACTTTCTCGTGAACCCTTTGCCCTCGTCGAACTCAGTGTCACACGAGAGTGCCACCTACGCTGTGTCAAACGTGTACGTCTCCGGTATTTGGATATTCTGTAAATGGTAGTACTTTTCACAAACAGGCTAAAACTACACAAAAAGCAACACCTTACGCCGGTTTGCCTTTTTGGGGGGGCTCACGAAACTTGAGCATTTTTTGGCTGTCGCAGCGAGACTTTTCCATGATAGCCTGAAAAACTCATTAAGCATTCCATAATGTTTAAAAAACAGCGCTGCCGACACAGGACACAGAAGAAAGAGAGCGGGATACACATGGCGCTGTCTGCGTCCCGTTCTTTCTCTTCTGTGTCCTGTACCGGTAGCACTGTTTTTAAAACAATATGGAAAACCACCAACTCACCCCAATCTGCCGTTCTTCTTCAACAAGTATGCCTACTATAAAGCACTTAACTAAGGTAATTTATTCGCTGTGCATCCATCTCTCATGCAGCTTGGCTAAAGAGCGGAAGAAAACGGACAAGCTGATCTTACAAAGTCAAGAACGGGCCTACTGGAGGATTCACCGGCCACCGGTAATCTCAATGCTTTCTGCCTGCATCTTTCGAAATAATCAAGCATAATGTTAAAAAAACACATTGCTGAAGTGCGCGCCGGAAGTAGCAAATAGCTGAATTTTGAAGTGTGCACTCAATCTGCGGAAGACAACTTAATTGCAATTTATGAGCTGCAAGACTCTTGCCTCATCATTTCCCGGATCTGTGCGTCTCATAGTCAGGCAGCTGCCCATGTCTAGCTCATCTTTTCATAAAGACGGCCACGTTACATATGCGTAATATTTGATAAATGAAACCCTATCGGGAAACTATAATACATTTTTCTGCGGCGTGAAGAACAAAAAGAAACATTGGGTTTTTCTTTTCCCTGCTAACGATTAATATTTTTTGCACACATTCCTCGTTGTTAGATTTGTGAGAGCATAATCTGCCATGACACCATGTCTTAATTTTCGCCCTTGCTATCATTGTAAGACTACGACAGTAGGATAGTAGAATGTCATGCTCACCCACACACTATGATCCGTGTACTAAAATCGGACTCTTTTTACAAGCCTTAGCTTTGTAAATGGTGCTTCAATGTAGGCGTTCATATCTGACAGGAATGTGTGTAGGCCTAACTTGACCTCTTCAATCACGAATTATGGCTCAGGCTTCTAAGTCTTCCAAAATTGTGCACTTTTCTGAACCACATCAAAGCTTTGCAAAAAGAATTTGGACCTCTAGCATGGATATTTGGTATCATTTTGCCAGTCGTCATAAATACAAAAAAAAATTCATTACGAATATTCGCGTCCTATAGATCAATGCGGTATATTTGTAAAACAAGTGAAATATTCGTTAGAACTGAACACGCTCGTTATCACTGAATTGACGGCTTTTCGATGCCAATGAGGACACTAATTCAGAGCAGTGATACTCATCAACACGTCGAACTTTTCGTCAAACCTGGTGGTGCAGTTCTTATATTAACATTGTGTTGCATTATTTTCTACACAAAAGCGACATTATATTTTGGTTAGCAGAAGGTTACGTTTTTCATTCAGCGTGCCAAGTTTCAGGTTTCTACGTTGTCGTCAGTAGTCATGCTATTCAAAAGTAAGTTGCATCGCCACGCGGAAGCACCATCAATAAAAGGGAGAAGAATCGGAGGTGCAAGAAACTTGATCTCGAATCAGTTTCTTAAGATTACTAATGTTTTGATGCTTTCTACATCATCCGTAATTCGCAATCCATTTGCCTTTATCATGCCCATGCCTCCCGCAGCCTGGATGCACGAGTTGCCTAGAGAAGAGCCCAGTGCCTAACAAGAGGGGCCCGCCGAAAAAGAAGACAAAAGACGACCTAAAACGAGAGGTAATATCCACAACCCTGCGCACGTTCGGCATAAATCTTCCAACATACGACAATGAACGATATGTCCAAATTAAGGTTTGCATCGACCTCTTACAAGGTTTTAGCTTTGGAGGCGTCATAAAATGCAAGAGAAAGATCTCCGAATACTACTTGCCATTAAACACTTAAAGAAACAGCATTCACTATTAGAAGGAAAACAGACGAAAGTTAGTTATTTTTGTTCAAGCGATACATTGTTAAAATGACAAAACAAGTACGCAGAAACTAAATAAAAAGTTATTACATTTTTGAGTGCTATCGAGCCAAAAATAACAGGACATAAGAAAAATCAGGCAAGGATCAGAATAGACTGAGTTCTAGCCGGCTTGTCTGCTTCGACTAAATAAAGGAGACAACTGTTCTCTTACTTCTCATTAAAGATATTAATTTTGCTGAACAGGTTGCCCCCGTAATTCACTCATTCAAGATACACAGCACAAAATTAATAAGGGGCTTGCGCGTGTAAAACTGAAACATTCTAGCAAATGAAATTGCTGGGCATGTGCGAATTGTAATATTTAAACCATTGGCGCACCAGCTTGGCCCACAGTTTGGTCGCGCACTCTCTCACACTGCGCAGGAACTCGTTTTCCAACTGCTTCAACATTCATTTCTTCCAGATCGAAATTCTCAAGAGGAACCTTGCTCGGTCACGGACTAAAGTGTCACAGATCCTCGCGAGGTATGCGATGCGATTGTTATTTGAAGCGAATACTAGCAGCCATTCGCTTAAAGCTGTGCATGCAATGAGCTGCGCTGTGGTCATCTCCGTCGACCATCGTCTCATCAGTGGTCCCGCAAAGCTGAACATCTGCTAACTGACAAATCAGCAGTGTATCTTAAAATTTGCAAGTGCTTAAAATTTGCAACGCTTCCAACACTACATATTTTCCACAAGCTAGCGTGCGCTCTCCGAAAAACTTCTGCCACAAAGTTCCCAAACAAAGAAAAATTCAACGAACCTGTACCCTAGGTCTTTGACAATTTCGATGCTGACAGAATCTTGCTTGCCAAGGATTCAATTGGGCTCTAATGAGCCGTTTGTGTGCGGGTTCACCACATGAGCACCTGGCAATAACCAGAGCTACTGCACTAGTTAACTTTTTAATAGTCAAGCTTCTAATAGTCCCGATCAGTCCACGAGCTTCTGAACCAGTTTCGTGGGACCAAAACGAACGAACGTGTGTTTGATGGTGGCCGAGTGGTTACGCTGAATCGGACCGGCCATGACGATTTGCTTTACGACAGGTGTGAGCAGTACCAGTGCTTCGATAGCTTCATCGTCCCGCCGTACCCCGGCAACCCTTGGATCACGGACGACGCCACGCTATGGGCCCTCGAGAGCAGCACGTAAGTCGACTCGACGACGCGGGCTGGTCGTTTTTGTTTTACCCGAAAGTATCAGTTACATTCACTTTACATTATGGGTTCACCGCCATGCAAGGGTTCCACGGGCTGGACAGTTTTGTTTTACCAAAAGTATCAGTTACATTCACTTTACGTTATGGGTTCACCGGCATGCAAGGGTCCCACGAACAAACGATCACGATCAGTTCAAGAAATTAAAGATGGCTGCAAGGGGATGGAGCAACAATATAGTAGTTCCTAGTCAGACAGTTGTGTCATGCTTTTGTTCTAGATCAGTGTGTTTGACAAGTTTCTTGGCTTTCGCCTTGCTATTTAATGACCCCCTGCTGAGAATGAGAACGGGGCACAAATTTGGAGGTTAAGAAGGAAGGTTTTGGAGAAGTTATAGACCACGCAACGAGCGATAGAGCGAGAAATGATAGGCGCAGCCTTAAGGAACAGGAACCCAGCGGTGTGAATTACAAATCGGGACTAGATGCGCTGCTTAAGTGGCAAGGAAGGACAGGTGAGGACAAATAAAAAGAAAAAAAAAAGGAAAGGCAGACAAGGTGGATCGCGAATTCACAGCTATCTTAAGCAGCGCGTCTAGCCATGATGTTTCTTCACCATCCTGTCACAGCATTACTGGATTACACAGCAAATGGGGTACCCGCATGTTCAGGAATTTCAGACATTGACCTTTCGGCAATCTGTTGAATTTCACCGCAATATCAAGGCACAGTAACTCAACGGACGACATTTTCAAAAAAAAATATTTTTCAAAATATTGGCCGAGTTTCAACAAGTTTCAAATTGCAACGTCGAGAAGGTACTTCCTTCTAATAACACACGCATTTACGGCACCTAGTTGGCACTTAGTGCTGAGGTATAGCGGTGTTCTAGTGAAGACTAAAACGCTGCTATCACGCAGAACAAAGTGCCGACTAGGTGTCATAAAAGCGTATGGTAATAAAAGGAACCACCCTCCTAACGTTGTTAACAAAAGCCTGCTGAAACTAAGTATATATTCTGAAATGTAATTTAATACTTCGCTTTGAGTTACGCTGGTGCGCTACGCTGGTGTGTTGCGGCGAAGTTCAACAGAATTCTGAAGGAGCACCGTCCAAATTTCCTAGGTAGGGATAATATAGTTCACACTAAGAGAAAAAGAAACTGTAGCTGGGCAGACCATGTAATGCCTGGGGCACATAACTGGTGGATTGATAGAGTTACATATTGGGCGCCGAGAGAAGGAAATCGCAGTCGAGGACGGCAGCTAATTTAGGTGGTGTGATGAAAATGAAGAAATTCGCCGTCATATTGAGACCGGGTCTCTTCACTCATGTGTTATTCCGTTTAACGATGGACCTCACTGCACCTCTTCAATATTGATTTTTCTTTTGTCCGCGCACTTGCAGGGCAGAGGTGCCCACGGAACGGCGCCTGCAGCGGTGGAACCTGTCTCTGGAGGAGCTCCTGGCGGACCCGATGGGTGCTCACGAGTTCGAACAGTATCTGCGGACCGAGTACAGCCACGAGAACATACTCTTCTGGAAGGCCGTCCAGGACCTGCGACACGGATCGCAGCAGGACATGCCACGCAAGGTGGCCGCCATCTACGAGTGAGTGCCTGATGCCACACTTTACGGGACGCTTGAGTGGGGGCCCGTAAATGGTGGGGTGGCCACATTCCTTTAAGACCGAAGCATCGTGTTGAGTTCTGAGTGTGCTGTCTCTGTTGGCGCTTCATCTTTTGAAAGCTATGGACCAACTAGCTACACAACGTGTTCTACTGTTAAAGCACTGTTTATGGTTTATCGATGTAGGCTAAGCTATGCTTTTCCACACTGTACGAGCGGAGGTTAGGTACTGTCACATTTAGCTACGCGCTTTCTTTGATCCTCTTCGTCACCGGTGGTGCAGCTGTTCTTTTTTTCACAAGTTTCACGACGTCTGGCTCGCTCTTGGCCTCTGTGTCTTTGAACATTGCTCCCATTTCAAGTGTTGGACACGGAGGCGTGGCAATAACAAGTTTTTTTCTGTTGTGTGTTCTTGAGCCTAGCCGTTGTGTCTTCGCTGTTTTGCCACCGCACGGTGTGAATCACACTTGTATATAGCGGTCAGTATCCCTGTCCAGTCACCATCTTTCACGAAACTAGTTACAGGCCACCGTCGCAATAAGACAACGCGTGGTCATGCGGCATGCTCGGTCTACGCGGTATACAACAAACAAACAAACAAACAAACAAACAAACAAACAAACAAACAAACAAACAAACAAACAAACAAACAAACAAACAAACAAACAAACAAACAAACAAACAGACAAACAGACAGAGACAGACAGACAGACAGACAGACAGACAGACAGACAGACAGACAGACAGACAGACAGACAGACAGACAGACAGACAGACTTAGCAGCTACCGCTCGCGTAGTTAGCATCCAGCCGCTCGAGCACTTCAGACAAATGTAATTCATACGGCGCTTTCTTGCAGAGACGAAGGATAAACGAAATTTTAGATTTCAACGTTATCCACGTTTCAATGCCGTCAAGTGTCAAAACAAGTGACTATGACGACGAATTGAGGACCGAATTTCAGAAGTCCAGCACATTGACCGCCTTTGTTGTCGCTGTCACCGCTATTCGCTCTCTCCCCTTCGCAGAGAGTTCCTGTGTCGGGGCTCCCCGTGCGAGGTGAACCTGGACAGCGAGACACTGGAGCGCACGCAGCAGGAGGTGCACGAGCGGCCCACCCGGTTCAGCCTGGACGCCGCGCAGCACCACGTGTTCGCCCTGATGAAGAAGGACACGTACACGCGTTTCACGCGCTCCGAGCACTTCCGCCGACTGATGGCCAAAGCGCAAGCGCTGCAGCAGGCACAGGGACAGAGAAAGAGGTGCGCTTCTGCAACGGCCCACAACAATCCGCTGGCTTTTGCGTTCCTCATTCGAGCCACGGTTTGTCGGGCTTTGCCAAAGAAAGTTTCCATGAGCTTTAAGTTCCATAACAAATAAACAAGAAGCGTGAGAAAAATACGGCCCACTTGTTACACGTTACGAAGCACAACTTAATTTTAGATTTTCAAGGGAAGCTGCGCGTGGTTCTTGCATTCTGTGTCACATGATTTGTGTTCTGGGCAAGCCGAAACAACGGCAGCGTTAGCTTGTAACTGAACATGCACTGGAAAGCCCTCACCTTGTCTTGATGTATGACTTGACGCACGCATGCGTGACTGTCTGACAAAGCGGGAGTTACCCAGCGCGTGTTTAGTTGCAAGTTAGCCCTCGTGCTGTTTTGTCTTGCTTGCTTTTTCTTGTGTATCGCGTTGTTTTGTCATTGACAATGTATTGACGTTCATCGTGCGCGCGTGAGACACACGTGGTGCGCAGATTCTTCCAAAACATTCCCGTTTTCCAAACACTTCCAAAACACTTCCCGTGCGCAGATTCTTCCACTTCGGCTCGAGCACCAAGAAGAAGACGTCCGTGTGCGGCCCTTTGGTCGGCACGCTACCGACAAACTTCGGCGGCGTCGCCGGCGTCACCGGCAACTCCCTTGTCAACGTGGGCGCCTCCACGAGCGCGGCGGGGGTCGCTGGCGTCTCGGGCGGCGCGGCGGGCGCCATGATGGTCTCCGGCATCGTGGCCTCGGCGACCTCGCCGACGGCGACGAGGCCCTCGGGCCGCCCCCTGTCCGGGAGCACGGTGGACCTGCGCAACACCTCCGAGCGGCGCGACGACGTGTCCAGCGCCGTGGGGGGCGCTACGGGCGGCTTCAGCGGTCGCCACTCGCACTCCACCAGCGACCTGCACAAGCTGGAGGCCCCCTCGTCTTGCTCGCCGCACGGACACGTCGTGGCCAGGTGAAAGGGCGGCCGCCTCTGCGACAGAGACACACACACGTCCTGGCCGGGTACGCGTGGCTGCTCGGAGCTTGACCTGGCGACGATGGCGGCCATGCGTATACGTAGAGGCGCGAACACACACAGTGCCAGAACTCGGGTTGCTCGGTACATGCCAGGAACGGGTGGCAGGATCTTGCTCGGGAGACTGGCAATGGGTATAACACGGGGAAGGCGGGAGATGGAAATTCAAGACGATGAACAAAACAAAAACAAGGTGAAAGCAGGAGCCAGCGTTTCGACAAGTGGGCTTGCCTTCTTCGAGGCGACATATGCGCCTTGAAGTCGATAAGCCCACTTGTCGAAACATTGACTTCTGCTTTCACCTTGTTCTCGTTTTGCTCATCGTCTAGGAATAGGGATATGGCGTAAACGTGGGCAAGCTTGTGAAAAATCATAGCTTATGACTGGCAGCACGACATATAAGACGAACGAAAGAAGAGATACGAAAAAAATAGCCTGGACTTAAGCGATGTATTCCCAGCCAAAATGTTCGTTGAAAATTCTCACATATACGGCTAGCAGCAACAGAACATAAAATGTAAGATGATTGACAAAAGTAAATTGAAAACCCAAAGCTATAGCGAAACAGCGACAGAGCATGGTAAAATAGACAAGGTTAAAAACCATCATCAGTAACAAACTAACAAAAGTTAAGTAAAGAAATAATAATAAAAATATAATGTTTATTCATTCTAGGGCGCAAGCGTCGTTTAGGTAATCAAATTCCTTGGCCGTAAGGGTCACAGAATTCTATGGTAATCTGTTGATACGAAACGCTTCAATTAACATTTTTTGTTAGTTTCTTACGATGACGTGAGAGGATGAGTGTGTCATGGGGGATGGGACTGCGACCATATGCACGACAGTGGTTGTGAGTACACCACATGTGCGGTCCATTTCCTTCATCTGTCCTCTTTTTACGTCGCACTGCTCAGGCATAACTATGACTAGCAATGAGCCTGGCATTGTGTCTAAAGCCTCCAAAGAGCAACGGTCATCTTCAATGTGCGCACCTTCGCGGTGGCTTAAGCCTCGCATGAGCACAGAGTAGCATGGAGTGCATAGGAGCTGAAGTAGACCAACAGCATAGACTCGCGACTCTACACCAGCTTGGGTCATGCATTCGGTGTCCTGGGGCCTTCTGGTAGGCAACAGAGCTAGGGAAATATTCTAGCGCCTTTTTTTAATGAACACTGCGCATGCGATCATTTAACATGCTACAACAAGTAGAATCACTTGCCAGGGACACAAAAAATTGAAGGTGGGCTTTTTTACAATGTTCATGTTTTTTCGCACCACGGTTTGCCACAAGGAATGTTACGGTCAGCGTGCGTTCATTTTCTGCTACAACGCAAAGCAGTGTCATGTGCAAAGGCGTAGCACCACAGACACATGCATAGACACTGATGGGCGCGCTGTCCTCTTTTTGCTGAGCGCGAGGTCGTGTGTTTGATGCTCTCTCACTGAAGCCGCATTTATATGGTTATGGAAGGACGAAGGGCCACTGTACTGAAAATTCGCTGCTCGTTGAATAACGTCAGCCAGTCTAAAGCGAGAAAGGCGACAACTGTTGGCCACCCTTATGTGATGGAGGAAATATGATTGAAGCGGTGGCCCAGTGGTCAAGCATCCGCCTCGTATGCGCGAGGTACTGGGTTGAAATCCCGGTGGAGCCAGAAATCCACCGGATTTTCTAATGGAGCGAGATTTTCCCGGCTTAGTGCTTGGTTACTTGTGGGGTTTCTGTCTCGATACGGGGCGTTATAGAGGTTTCGAGTCTATAAACGTTTGTTTATGGTCGTTAAGTGACAATTTCGTCTCGAAGCTATGATGATTATTTTTTACGCAAGAGCCCTCAAAGTAATTTTATGAAACTACGTACCTATACTGACTAAACCATGGCAGCAGGATAGCTTTTTCGCTAAATAATTTCCGATTGCTCCTAAACCTTTTGCTCTTTACATGGTGGTGCGGCAAGGCCTGAGCTAGGGCAGTTTATTTTCCCATTTTGCAGCAGTATGAGAGAATAGATTTGTCCACAGTACTATTACCAGCCTGACCGCCAAGTTGTCCCTTTAGCACTATGCTTTCATAACAATATCTGTATTAACAAGATATCATTAGCCATGACGGGCGCTTTTCCATTAAAATTTTCCGCATGTAGTGTCATCAAAGATTCCTTGGTAGAATTCGGAAACTTTACAGTGATGTTTAAAGAGGATTTGAGGTTTAATGAAAGACGTAGAGAACTTGAAATGAGTCACCGTGAGCCTCCTCGTTTATTGCAAGTGACAATTTATTGCATGCCAAAGGTAAAGCAGAGGATGCGTTCGTGTAAGCCTTTTGATGCACGGCTTGGCTATGGTGAGGAATACTTCTTAACCTTTGGCAAAGTACTTGCTCCCTTCACACTTTATACGCATACAATCAATGCCTTCAGTTTACAGCCATGGATGCCATGCGGGTTCCTTTACGATTTGGGTTGTTCCTAACAAGTTCTACGTTGTTCTTCAGAAACCGATCAGATTGTTCAAACTGCCAGCATGTTGGTGAATCGTTACGATGGCGCATTGAATTGGTATCGGCAAACGTTTTGTTTTTACACTCTACGAGCGGGTAATAGTAGGAGAACATCTGATCAGAAAATATCGCGTCGCTTTGCTGCGCGTTCATAATGCGATTAGCATTCTTGGAATACTTCACCTACTTTCTGGTAGCTGTGTCACTAGCCACATTCCCACCACATTGAGTCAGTGGGTAGTCCATGTTTTTCACCTACTTTCTGGTGGCTGAGCCTCTAACCCTATTCGCACCAAATTGAGTGACTGGGTAGTCCATGTTTCACCTACTTTCTGGTAGCTGTGTCGCTAGCCACATTCCCACCAAATTGAGTGACTGGGTAGTCCATGTTTCACCTACTTTCTGGTAGCTGTGTCTCTAACCACATTCCCACCAAATTGAGCCACTGGGTAGTCCATGTTTCACCTACTTTCTGGTAGCTGTGTCTCTAACCACATTCCCACCAAATTGAGCCACTGGGTAGTCCATGTTTCACCTACTTTCTGGTAGCTGTGTCTCTAACCACAGTCCCACCAAATTGAGTTACCGGGTAATCTATGTTTCACCTACCTTCTGGTAGCTGTGTCTCTAACCACAGTCCCACCAAATTGAGTTACCGGGTAGTCCAGGTTTCACCTACTTTCTGGTAGCTGTCTCTAACCACAGTCCCACCAAATTGTGTAACCGGGTAGTCCATGTTTCACCTGCTTTCTGGTAGCTGTGTCTCTAGCCACATTCCCACCAAATTGAGTCACTGGGTAGTCCATGTTACAATGGATACAGCGTCAGAAAAACGCGAGATATTTACAAGTCAGTGATTTCACAGGAGGACGGTGACTTGAACGATAAACTGTGGCCCAACAGGGGGAGCTCAGACTAATCTAATCATTAGCCAATTAGCCCGACATTCAATGCCTACCAGAGCGAACATTTCGACAAGAACGCTTATGTTCGTCAAAGCAGCACTGACAAAGACACGTCGCATTGCCGAAACGTTGGCTCCCAAGGTATTTATGGTTTCAGCACTGTTTATCGCCACTTAAAGATCTTTCAAAGACAACCGTTTGATTCGAGACCTGAGCACTGCGTTCGTCACGGCGAGCTCAACGAACGTGTCGCTTCTCGCGCCCTTCGAGATGCCGTGGCGCCGCGTCCGAGCACCAAATGACCGCCTCGCTGTCCTTCCGCGCAGGTTTTCGTGGGGCTCTCGAGAACCGATGGACGAGGACGCAGATTCGAGCACCCTCAAGGTTCCGCGCTGGAGTCATCGAGCGAGCGATCCAGAGGCCCTCTTGCCGCAGCTCGGCTTACACATGGACAACTGGGATCGTTCGTCGCTCCGCAAGGACGACATCCAGGAAGCGACGACTCCGTCGTCGGCTGAGCCGTCGCCGACGACGACTCAGCCGTGAAAGAACGAACTCCAGCGAGGCCAGAGAAGGACAAGAAAAAAGAAAGAAAGCACGACAGAACAGCCGGAACTGTCTCTCGGAGATAGTGTTGCTGTCCATACGACGGGAGCCGAAAACGTCCTCGGGCATTGAGACCGCTGTCTCCATTCTTCGCTGCCACCGCTGTGTGCCGTATCGTGTTCGTTTGGAACAGTGACGTCTCTCGATACCGTTGTTCGACGATGCTGGCACTGCGCTGACGCTGTTGGTGTTGACTTCACGATGTTGAGGAGCGTGTGTGGCGAAGTGTCCCCGCGTCTCCTTACTGTGACAAACCGTTATAGTGTCCTTGACTCTTTCTTTTTTTTTCATTCCTGTTTGTTGCTTTATAGGGTGCTTCAATGTGGCTCTTCCTTTTTTGCGCTGCCGCGTGATTGGGAGCGGTAGATTTGTCCGCCTAACCAAAAAAAAAAGATAGCAAGCGGCGAAAGAAAGTGCTTGAGTGATAAATTATGTCAGGTACACTACGTGCATATATAGAGAGTTCCCTGGTAGGTGAATATTTTTGGCTGGTCATGGTTAGCATACCGAGAATATGTTGAAACGTACCCGCAAAGGTTGAAAGGGACAAAAAAAACTTAAACTAATTGTCACGATAACGCTATCGTTAAGCGGACGCAAGATACAGCTGTGAAATCTTTTGCTAGACAAAGAAGTCCACGGCTGGGAACTTGAGATGGTTAACTTTGTTGATCACAAAAGCGTTGTGACCACATGGACGTTGTTGAAAAAGAAAAGCTGATAGACGCCAAGTGCTAGAATTTTGATGGAATTGAGGAAGGATGGTTCCTGGCGCCTTGATTTTGTGAATTAGAGCTAAGGGAAGAAGCATCACTTCTGTGAAGGAAAGCTTGATCTGATTGTTAGAATAATGCGAACACGACAAGAAGGAAACGAAACACTGCGACCTGATGAGTACTCAAAGTTGTAGTAGAAGCACAGCTTCGTTGTGATTTGGCGCTGGGCGCTTTCAGTGTATACAATTGTCTTTCGCTCGATCGACGGCGGATTCCCCAAGACCGTTTGCTTGGGCAGAGGTTATCAGTTAAACGGTTTTAGAAGGAAAGGCAGTACATCGAGAACTGTCTCCAGGTCACCAATCCTGCTCAAGGTGGTCCGAGCCTTTTTTGTTCTTATTTTCTTATACGGTGGGTCCCACATAGATCTCGACGTTCAATTTAACATTTTCCGCTGTCTTTTTACAGTCCTTTTGTTGCGTTTTACACAAAAACTGTCTTTACGTACTGTCCCAGTTCATCAGATTTTTCGGGTGGGAGAAACTTTATTGAGGCTACAAAACTGTAACGAAATGTCCATAATAACATAATATACGGGTTAAAATAGTTCGTGCCATCCGTTCGGGCCGCTAGCGCGCACATAAAAAAAAAGATTGCACTTTCTTCTGCGGTCACTGATACCTAAATGCCAAACCTCGCAAAGTTCCTTTAAAAGCTTTCGAGTCTTCCTGCCAGCAGAGAATGGCAGCGTTTATGGAGGGTGATGGAGGAGTGGACTCTTTGTCAGAAGTTCTGGAGCCAGCTGCAATGTAATCTCAGGAGTAAACGCGGCCTGTTGCACTTCGCTAAGCCACGCTAATAGGCCCTGCTCAGGGCGCATGATTCAAGGAGTGGGACAACCATAATGACCAATCAGGATCATCAGTCTGTGTCACTGATACAGAAAGAAGTGCCAAGAAGTCCTCGCTTATGTGTTGGTTTTGCGGAGCGCTGTTCGTGCGGCATGAACTCTAGGCTTTCTTTCAAAGCTTCGGGCACCTGCGCCTGCTAATTTTACAGGCTGAGCGGCACGAAAGTCATTTGAGGCAAAGTATTTAGGAAATTGTTAGAATGTTAATTGTTTACGCCGCCGTGACTTGCAGTGCAGCTGTTCGTTCGAAAGCTTATGTGACCGAATGCCCATCACAATTTACGTGCGAAATGGATCGCAAAGCACTGCATATTTCCTCCCACTGTGGTGCAACAGCAAATGAATGTCACACCGTTAAGCATTTCCTTCGCTCGCAACTTGGAAGCATTGCAAGTGCAGTACTTGAGGAGATACAGATATCGAGGACATGCAGAGACTGCCATATAAGATTTCAAGCACAGATAAATGATATACAGCACAATAAATGAAATACAATTAGCCGCTTCTGACCCCTTGTGGTAGTATTAGTGGAAACGGCGAGTTGGCTCGTGAACTTTTGGCAGAGAGCTCGCGAATCCGTAGCGTTGCGTCTCAAAACTTCCATCCTGCCAGTCGCTTCGGCGTGGACCCTGCAGATCTGACCCGCGTACGCGGTCTTAGCAGGTCAAAGCTCCACGCCCGTCTAGAGCGCTCCAGCTCAGACTCAAGTAACGTCTTCGGACCTCGCAGACGTCTCTATATCGCCATAATATAGAAAGTATAAAATATATGTTGGGCAGGTTTAGGCCACTCTCGCGTTGCGCACAGTGTCAGCCGTAGTGCAGTGTGTTCTTTTTTGCAGCGGGCTCGACAAAGAGGGGGGAGGGGCGCTTTGAATGTTACGTGCGCATGCGCGAGGCAGTTGTTCGTATAGACAAGGCACGCTGTTTAACGACTCACACGAAACGTAGTTTCGTTTTACTCAAGGCCACGTCCAACAATCAGTGTTCAGGGAAATAACAAAGTCCGCCAACTTGGTCGCCGGAGTAACGAAGTGGGTCGCTTACATGTATAGGCGGTGGAGAGAAGATCGTTTAGTATTTGGCTAGCTGCTAGAATTCGCAGGTTCCTGAGTGGTGTACAGTCTTTTGGATCTTCGTGTACAGTAGGGGTCAAAAGTAAGCATGCCGTGTCGGACCCTGAACCGGCGTCTCGAAGCCACAGCGCGTCAACCTTGACACTATGGTGGCAATCTCTGTATTCCGTTGTCAAACTGTGGCTCTCCGAAGCTCTACATAGCAAGAAAGTTAGCCTGTTGCTCTCTCGGCTTTCTGAAACTTCGGAATCCCTCAAAGGCGCGTGAAGTTCAGGGATATTGCCTGGCGACTGCCACAGTCTGGCACGCACTGTCTTGAGAGTGATCGACAAAGGCTGTGCATAGCCAGGTGCGCTGCCTTTCTATTGGAAAGCTATATTCGCGTAGGAAACACGCATTCGAAAGCAGGTACAGGTGCGGACAAAAGTAGCTGGAGCATGGGAACAGCGGCCAAACTACTCATTCGATCACGCTTACGCGCAGGCTCGCCCAAATAGCCAGTTCACATAGTTCAACCTGTTTTCTCAACCGTGGATCGCAGCGTCATTCGAAGCTTCTGCGGCTGTACACTCGCCAGTGGGACGGCGTTGATAGCATGACAGGGCATATAATGAGGAGGGAAGATAACCGGTGGTCATTAAGGGTTACGTACTGGATCCCAAGAGAAGGGAAGCGTAGCAGGGGGGCGGCAGAAAGTTAGGTTGATGGATGAGATTAAGCAGTTTGCAGGGACAACATGGCCACAATTAGCACATGACCGGGGTAGTTGGAGAAGTGTGGGAGAGGCCCTTGCTCTGCAGTGGGCGTATCCAGGCTGATGATGATGAAGATGACACACACACCCTTGACACGGGCGAGGGAAGCATAAGGAGCCTAAATGTTTTAAGACATGCATGCAGGCTTTCGAGCGTAGCTTCGGGTGCTACCAGCACCATCCCGCTAGGGATTTTTCAGCCGAAGGAGCTGCAAACTACGCCCCGATCCACGGTTGAAGAAACGTATCCAGAGATGAGAAATGGCAATCAGCGCCGGGCTGGCGTGCATGCGTTATCAGATTTCAAGCTTCCCCCTCACGTTGCTAGAGGGCGCTGCGACGAAGTCCGGTTTAGTTCGACCACAGCTTCCGTGTTCCAATCACTTCTGTGCTTACATTTCAGTCATCGGCTTTTTTTATTTCTTTTCTTTTTTTGTGGAAACAGCGCAAGGTCATGTTTTGCGCCCATCAATGCCTACACGAAGAAGATCGCTTATTTAGCCATTTAGACCTCGCCGTAAGCGGGTGTTACTCGCGATGTTAACCCCCCGATGGCATCTCGGCACGATTCTTAAAGTCTCGCACTTACATGTCGAGAAGTGCAATCGAATGGCGCTCGCTTAACTCGCCACCGAAAAAAAAAACTATAGGTCCCATCTAGTTGAGAACGTTGAGGCACCCTTCTTAGGCTGATGACCTTGTGTCCAGACGAGATAAACAAAATACAAGGAAGGAAACAGTATGAGAGGTCATGTGATATTTTCTAGGTACTCTAGGATTGTAGCAGTTGAAAATTGCTTAACCGCGGATGGGTGTAACGTTTTTTTTCCGCAACACACGCACACACACACACACGAACATAGACACGTACAAACACAGATAGACAGGCACGGAACAGACGAGGACGCTGTATAGATCGTCGCGCAGTTTCGCGTTGAAGTCGTCGTTCAACTCTTGCCGTGACTCGGCAAAATCTCGGGTTAACCGAAGCAGACGAAGCTTTGCGAATACTGCGTGTGTTAAAAATATGTCGCCGGTGTCTATTTTTTTGTTTTATTATAAATGGAGTGTGTTTCAGAGAAATATAGGGAGATGTTTATTCTTGCTTCGTGGGTTAGAGGGGCAGGGTGCGAGCGATGTGATATTGAGAGCCGTGACGGAAAATGTCCCGCGTTGTTGTGTTTTCTTGCCTTCAACACGCTGACGGGCGCCCCGTGAGAACTCTTGTGCCGGCACGCTTAAATTTCAAGTTTTCGTCTTCGGATGACGTCAAGGGACTTCAGCTTAAGAATTATTTTCCTCCAGCGCAAACTTCTGCTAGGTCTCAACGCGACGTTCTTCCAAACGATATGTTAAAGGGACATTAATGTGACAGAATATTCTGAGCTGAATTAGTAAACTACCGTCCCACAATAAAAAAATAAAGGAAGAGCCTACTCTTACCGTTTGAGGAAGCTTGATGAGCTAGAATACGCGCAAGTGAAGAACAGGTGGCGACCCCACCGCGAAATTTCCGCATCAGCTTCCCATGACGTCATCGATTTTAGCGCGTCTACTCGAGCCTAGTTTATTTGCTATAGCTAGATATACACTGGCATTCTTTTCTAAAAGAACCAAGGACTGAACTGAGCAAGCTTCAACAACTTTCATTGAGCCGATAGAGTGCAGCTACAAAAGAAATATTTATTCTTTGATATTTGTGACGTCACACTGAAGTAGCGGCGCTGGTGTTCGGGGTACGAAGTAAAAAAATATGAGACATTTACCGTCACTTTTTTTTTTCTCGTGATAGGATACCTTGTGCCGCGAACTTAACAAATGAATTAGTTTTGAAAGATTATACTTTATTCGAGTAAATTGATTTAGTGTTTCTCGTTAGCTTTCATTTAAGAATCCGCGAAAATGCACACAGCGTGACGAAAGTCTGTTATTTGCGTTGTTCCTTTCTCTGTTTTATATTTTCACGTAGAAACGAAGTTCCAAAGCATACCTTGGTTCCCTAAGCAACGTTGGCTCTTTCATTCGCAGTGCCGTGACGAACTCTTTATACAGACCCGTATACGTTTAAAGGCAGCTCCAACTTAGTATTCAAACAAACGTAACCTGGAAGTGTCGTCAATTTCATGCACACAAGAAAAGAAGTGCTCGATGCGGCACGCTAACTAGATCACCAGTGGCAAAAAAACAAAACAAAACAAAGATTATAGTTGATGCCTTCGTGTCAGAAACGAGCTGTAATAACTACAGAAATGCTAGTTTGGTGTCGTCTTTAACACTAGACTGTACTGTACAGCTCTCTTCATGCTTTTACTGCTTCATACTTAGCAGGCAACACTACAAAGAAAAGAGAGAGACTTCTCTCACTGCTCGGGGCATCCGCGACCATTTACCGCCGATACAGCGGAGGGACACGTTCCCGGCGACCAGTGGCCGTGCCACACCAGTTGCGCTTGCGATTGAAAACGTAGTGCATCGCATATTGGAAGCGCAAAGTTGCGCAAATAAAAACGTGATTTGGCGTAACCTTATGTGCGCAAGCTGTAGTCGATGAATAAGTGGTGGCCACTGAACCGAGTCGAGGTGAAAAAAAGGACCCAGAGACGTTTCGGAGCACGCACGTGTTTCTTGGTCACATAAATGAAATTAAGCGTTACTAAGGTATCCGTAATGTTAAGTGTGACCAAGGAACTGGTTCGGGCACCGAAGTGTCGCTTCTGTTGTTCACTCTGACTTGGCCTGTGATCGCAACTTCTTCATCATCATGTTGTTACCTTACCAGACACATCTGCATCGAAGCCTTGATTACAAGCTGTATTTGTAATATATGAAGCATCTAAACGGTAGAGGGCGTCGCAGGTAAAAATAACAAGAAGAAAACAACAGCACTGCTAAACTCGCGGAGTAAGCCTACTACAACCGTATTACTGGTCTAGCTTCCGTAGCGTTTCCTGCTAAGTATGAAGCAGAGTATACACTATGAAACTTCTGATTAGTCTCTTTGCCTTGGTGACCGAAGGTTATTTCACTGCTGATGTGAATCATTCTTTTTTTTTTGCCTCTGTTAGGCCAAACATTGTTAGTGAAAACAGAGACAGACTCGTGTGACTGAAGAACAGATAAAGTAGAGAGGTGTGGATGTCGATAGCTGTCGAAGTCTCGGGACAAGTGGCCGCATGCCGTAATGCCTTTGGAGTTTGTTGAATAATTATAGTATATTAAGAAAAGAAAAGACAACGTTTCGCGGAAGTGATTCCAATTTTTTTTTCTTTCCATGGCGCCCGTCTCATCCAAGTTCAGCTTTGGGGCTTCCCTTTTTTGCCTTTTTTGTTTCTCGCCTGTATAGTGCTAACGATTCGTGCGAGTAAAAAAAAGAAGAAGAACATTTACATCGTCGGTTAACCACGTGGAAGTTGAAGCCGAAGACAACATTAAAGATGAAGACAAAAGTGGAAGGTAGAAACAAGGATTAAAAAAAAAAAAGGAAAGCACTCACACCGAGCGTGCAAGTGTTGTGCGCGCGCCCCGAAGCCCGCGTTTTTACCTCTTTATCTTTTTTTGCCGTTCATTCTTCCACCATAGGTGTGTGAACGCAGGACTTTCGCCAGATGGTGTACCAAACTTATAGGAGTATATTAAAATTTCTTTCTCCACCGTGGATTTGGAGCGAGCTTGAAACGAAGGCACCGGCAGAATCAAGGTGCGTCTGTGAAAGCGGAAGGAAAAAAACAAAGCTAGGAGGGAGCGTCACGTTACCGTGTCGAATCGTAGCCATAAATAAAAAAAATTAAAATGAAGAATCATGGGAAAAGCACCCAAGCACATGATGGCAAGCGGTCGTTTCCATGGTCACCCCTCGAGGCTGTGCTGGGTTCGTTTGTCGTCTGCTTGTCTGCGGTGCTACTTTTAAGTTGTAACGCGCGGGTCGAACAGCCCGGAGATGCTGCATCGCTCTTACCCTCGTTCCACCTAAGTTCAGTTAAGTGAAACTTATTTCCAAAAATATCGATCTCAGTGGAACTTCATAGCGAGATTAGGAGCGTAGTGCTGCCGTTGCAGCGGCGAAGCTGTAGCTCCGGCTATCGTGGCGGAAAACGCGATATTCGATATGCAGGGTCACGTGCGGCGTGCGGTTTCCAGGATTCAACGCTCGCAGCGTCCATTTGGCGAATGAGATCAAAGCGAGATCAGCGTCAGGCGAAAGTTGCGTTGCCGAGGCTGACTGCGTGACGTGATGCTTCCTTCTGAACTTTTGTTTGCTTCTTTCCCCCATGTCTACAACGTTGTTTTTCATTCACAGTGCAATAGTGTTTTCCGTGAAGGCACCAGGGTATAGAGTGCGTCAGACAGGCTCTCCGATGTTTCGGTAGGTGGATATATTTGTCAGAGGCGGACTTTGTCATCCTTGGCGAGTTAGTGTTCAGTGACACGCCAAAGATGCCAACACCGCCTCCGACAAATATATATCAACTTGTGGAAACGTAGGTCAGTCTGTTTGCAACAGCTTACCCCAGTTCATTAAATTTTGACGACTCCCTGTGCTCCCGCCTATCTGTAGGCATTCAAGGTGACCTTGAATCGTATTTTCATTAACAGCACAAGCATGCCATGAATCAAAGGTACACGTGGAAGACAGTGAGTTGTAGTTTTTTATTACATTTGTTGCTTAAGTTAACGTTCTTTTTAAAGCTGGTTACACTTCACCCTCCTCAACCAATTTAAAATTTTTTTCTTGTTTTCTTTTTTACTTTTGGGTCAGCATTTATGACTGCACCCCGATGATTGGGCCATTCCCCAATTTGGGTGTGTGACGGTCACGTGGAGTGGTGAGTGCCATTAGAATAATCTAGCAACACTGGGTCTTGGCAGCAGCTTCCCCCATGATAATGCGTTTAATTTTATGTCAGGGACAACAACCTTTCGATATTTATATTTTTGTTGTTTTCTATGGATATTGCGCTTTTTCTAAACTTTTTGTGTAAATATATGTAGAAAGGGGGACTGTGGGACTCGTTCAGTGTCGCTTGTACTGAAATTCCAAGTTCTTCAAATCGGCGACAAACTTCCAATGGGCGACGAAATTCCAATCGGCGACGAACTCTAGGACCTTGGGCGGCCTCGCGTTTGACAGGCTCCGACTAGGCAAAGGAATGCTTTGCATTAAACGAAGCACATTAGAGAAAGACAGATCACTGCTATCAGGTAATGTATGAACCAGAGGCAGTCTATAAGATGACTGTTCATAGATGATAACCTGTTTTCTGTTGTGGGCACGGACCATAGACTTTCGGGTAAA